>NW_026042317.1:1650000-1991666 GCF_023856365.1 Brienomyrus brachyistius
ATACAGAGATGAGAGTCTTTTACCAAGCGTACAGTGTCCAGAGTGTATGAGCATGACCACAGTGAGAAGAGGATCTGATGGATGGAGGACCTAAGTACCATAATCTTAGTAACGCATGAGCAGAATTGGACCATAAGAGGAACTGGCCGGCTCCATCTCACACATGGTACGTGGGTGTAGAAGTTACTCAAAACCATATGGCTGAAATCCTCCACATGTGCATTTTGAATGTATTGGGCATGTTGTCCTGTTTTAACCATGAGAATCCAGTGAGGGGCGGCTCAGTGGGTAACAGGGCTGCCTTGCAGCTGCAGTGTTGAATGTTTCCATCCTTCTCCTACGCTGTCTGTGTGGCGTTTGTTTGCTCTCTTTATCCCACATGGGTTTCTTCCTGCAGCGACTCTGACAGGCATCTGTAAATTGTCCGGACTCCATAACTGTGTGTGCCTTGTGATTAAATGGCATTGTATCCATGGTGGACCCCAGCTTTGTGCCCTGCGTTTCCTGTAATTGGCTCTGGGATACCCTTGTGATTTGTGAAGTGTTTGGAAGATGGATGCGTCTAATCTTAGTACTTACGTGATCTATCCCGTCTCCTCCCAATTGAGCCAGCAGAGGTCACTAATGGCCCTCCGTAACTCTCCTAACCCTCCCCAGCTGTATCCCATCGTTGACGTTCTCCACCCTGGTCTGTTATCCTCCTACACCTGTCTCCCGTCGGTGATTACTGTGTATAAATGTTCCTGCTCTCATGGTTCCTCAGCTCCGTCATCATTCTTCCAAGTGTTGTTTGCTGTATTCCCTTAATAAATCCTGTGTCTTTCCCAGAGCTACTGCATCTGAGTCGTCCTTAACCCACTTTATATTACTCATCACATAGAATATCCATTTACATTTAACCCCATAGACATTAGGCTTTTCTCGCAGGGGTCTAAGGTCAGAGAGCCCAATTGGACCAGTTCATCCAGATAAATACATTTGTAAAGAAATAGTAAATACATTTCCAATAAATTCCTATTACACATTGATGTTATAATCAGAAGCCACATTATGAAATGGAATATATCCAAACAGCATTTTAATCTGACCAGTAGGGCATGCTGTTGTACCACTTGTAGAAACACTTTTGCATTTACCAGACTTGTTTACCCAAAGTGACTTACAGCAGTGGGAAGGGTTATGTTTTATGCATATTCTTGGGGGATTTGAACCCATGACCAATGATTCATAAATGCAACACTCTACTTGTTCAGGTAGAGAATCTCTATGAAAAAAGTCCTAATGACTAAAATAAGTAATCAGCTCCTAATGCCAGGTAGCTGAAAACACAATGAGGTTCTTCCTCAATGTGATGCTGCCCAACTCAGCTGACGGGAATCTGATGAATCAGACATGCCTGCCAGTGTCCAGTTTAACCTTTGGGGTCCGTGGACTCAATGGCCAATTAGAGATGGCAGACAGCTGTCCGCATGGCCCCGATTAATAGATACTGTTGTATATACATTTATACTTACTTACATTTTACTTATTTATCAGAAGCTTTTATCAAAACGACATACAAATGAGGAAGCAGATTGACACTGTACGGTGCTGGGCGTCGCCCCGGTATGCAAAGTGCTTGGAAAGATTAAAAGCGACAAAACATTGTATCAAAGATCGAGTCCAAGTGCATCAATTATTAAAAATAATACTTAAGAATATCAGTAACAGAGCTCAGCACCAGCATGTATGGGCCCTCAGGACCTGTGATGATGAGCACAAAAACACCAACGCAAATCCCCAAACTGCACAATATTGTGTTTTGAGTGAAACCTCAATGAGTCTTTAGGTCCATGATACTGTAACAATTTCGAGGAACTTTGGCGCTACATGCAATTCCCAAAGCGCACCACTAGATGGCGGCTTCCTACCGTGAGCTGAAACAGCCGCCGTAGGGGCGATACGCGGCAAGTTTCCCCAGCCGCCAACCGGCGTGCACCGGGGCTGCGTCTGGGTCAGGCTTTTGCCTGCCGCTTTCCTCCAGCTTATTTTCTTGTGTAACTTGGTGCTGGGCTCCTCGCCATATCAACAAACTCAGCCTAGCAAACATTAAGAAATCTGGATGCTATGAAAGGATCGTCTACCATACTCCCATATTCCACTCTGCTTTCATCCGATTGTCTTTGGTTTGTGCTGCTGGGAACCATTATGACTGTCCTTTTATTTTGCTGCAAACGTAATCCTATGATCACATTATATCGCGACGTCCCTTGTCCCCACCCACGTTTTGTTGAAACTGCATGAAGGTCAGACCCACTTTTGTACCGTTTAAAACACGTGTTGATAATTTTTTCTCCTGCAAAAAAGAGCATTTACTTTTATTTTGGAGATATTTTTTTGCAAAGCGACTTACAATTGAGAAAGTGGCGAGTTGAGCAGCAAACTTAGGGCGGTGTGACTAAGCAGGTTTGGACCCACGAAGCTCAAATTCCACAGTCAAACAATTTAAAATTGTTTCTTTGAGAAGGCAGACGCAGGCAGTCACTGGTTCGTTTGGGGTTAAGGGCCTTAGTCACACGAGCATAGTGATATAAGCCACTGAGCCAAACGCCAACCCACAGCACTGACCTCTGGCAGAATTCACCTTTACAAGCATGTTTGGCAAATGCCACTAAGTACAAAACTGATGCACTTTTACATAAATAATTGTACTTATCATCAGGGTTCAAATGTCAGAAGTGCTTCTGCTACTCTTTAGTAAGGTTGCAAATTCCATCTGTCCATCCATCCATCTTCTGTAGCCAGGTATACACACGCACACACACAGAGGCGCACACATGCACGCTAACACGCACACACACACAGAGGCGCACACATGCACGCTAACACGCGCACACACACACAGAGGCGCAAACATGCACGCTAACACGCGCACACACACACACACAGAGGCGCACACATGCACGCTAACACGCGCACACACACACAGACGCACACACACAGAGGCGCACACATGCACGCTAACACGCGCACACACACACACACAGACGCACACACGCACGCTAACACGCGCACACACACACACAGACGCACACACGCACGTTAACACGCGCACACACACACAGACGCACACACGTACGCTAACACGCGCACACACACACAGAGGCGCACACATGCACGCTAACACGCGCACACACACACAGACGCACACACACAGAGGCGCACACATGCACGCTAACACGCGCACACACACACACAGACGCACACACGCACGATAACACGCGCACACACACACAGACGCACACACGCACGCTAACACGCGCACACACACACAGACGCTAACACGCGCGCACACACACACACACAGACGCACACACGCACGCTAACACACGCACACACACACAGAGGCGCACACATGCACGCTAACGTGCACACACACACAGAAGCACACACGCACGCTAACGCGCACACACACACAGACGCACACATACACACAGACGCACACACGCACGCTAACATGCGCACACACATACAGACTCACACACAGATGCTAACATGCACACACACACAGACGCACACACGCACACTAACGCACACACACACACACAGAGGCGCACACACGCACGCTAACGCGCACACACATAAACACACATGCGCACACAAACACGCACGCGCACGCACACAGAGGTCTGTAATTATATCTTTGTGGGGACTCTCCATTTGTTTCGATCGTGAAAACTCTAATCCCAACAATGACAGTCTACCCAGCCCCAATCTTAACCATAAGTAAGCAAACAAAATACAAGATTTTAGGTATTTTCAGTTTTGTGATTCTATTCACAGATTTTTTTATGAAATTGAGGTTATGTTTCTGGGGTGTGGGGAGTGAAAAATGTCCTTATATGGCAAAAGGTTTTTATCTCATCGTGGGGGACATTTGGTTCCCACAATGTAATACACTGTGTTCACAATTATTAGGCGAGTTGTGTTTTTGGGATTAATTTTAATAATAAACAAATATAGTGTCATCAGTCAGTCCAAAATGTTAATGAACCTGAAGCCTGAATGTTATGCAAAGGAAATGTGTCAACATTATCAGGGGAAAACACGTGTGTGCAGAATTGTTACACAACTATTATTGTGCAGAATTATTACACAACTATTAGTGTGCAGAATTATTACACAACTATTAGTGTGCACAATTATTACACAACTATTAGTGTGCAGAATTATTACACAACTATTAGTGTGCACAATTATTACACAACTGTTAGTGTGCACAATTATTATGCAACTAAATGAAAAACCTACATTTTCCCATCTGCCATGTTTATTATCATCTTTCAAAGTGCGAATAATAAAAAAACATCACATAATTTCCAAATAAACAATTCTGACATGAAATATCAATTAGTGAGCAATATAGCCACCTCCTTACGGACGCAGCAGGAAGTGTGAGTGTCCTGCAGGCTGGAGAGAGAGCTGCTGATGACGCGCTCAGCGGTCCGGACCCTTCAGAAGACTGTGCAGACCGCTGAGTGCATCATCGGCAGCTCCCTCCACAGCCTGCAGGACACTTACACTTCCCGCTGCATCCGTAAGGGCACCAGCATTGTGACTGACCGGTACCATCCAACCCACGAACTGTCTACTACCCCTCTTCCATCCGGAAGAAGATTCTGCAGCATCAGGAGCAGATCTGCACGACTGTGCAATAGCTTCTTCCCCCAAGCAGTCCGGCTGCTGAACAGCAATAAGTCTTCCATTCATGGAATCTGTTATTTTCTTGATCTGTTGACGATAAACTTTTTGTGCAGCAGCAACCACAGCCTCCCAGACACTGTTCAGAGAGCTGTACTGCTTTCCTTCACTGTAAATCTCCCATATAAGCAGGGCCCACAAGTTCTCAATAGGGATTATGTCAGGTGATTATGTCATTATTTTATCATCCTTAAGGCCTTTACTGGCTAGCCATGCAGTGGAGTACTTCAATGCATGCGATGGAGCATTGTCCTGCATAAAAATCATGGTCCTCCTGAAAGATGCTGACTTTATCCTGTACCGCTGCTTGAAGAAAGTGTCTTCTAAAAACTGACAGTAGGTTTGGGAGTTGAATTTGAATCCATCTTGGCATTTTTTGGGAAAGTAGAGTGTACCCTTGGGGAGGTGGGCTCCGGCTGGGCTTAAGATACGGTTTCATTAATGAGACTCACATGGTCAGAAGGTTTGAGGTAAACGAGTCTCACTGGCTGTTTCTGAAGGTGGGACCCCCCCCCCCCCCCAATAAAAATCTCACGTCTTCCCATTAAAATAATAATTGTAACTCTCCACTATGATTATTCATGTTACAAGGTCCAACTGACAGCACTACTTTGAGGAGAGTTCTTCATCTTCTACCTGTGTGTTGGTAGAATAGTGATTCAGAACATGGGCTTGTGATCTGAAGCAGGCGGGTGTTCGCCGTTGTACCTTTGAGGGAGGTTCCTCACTAAATTAGCCTAGTTGTGGGCATCTCCATCACTGCAGTGTGCGAGGGCTTGGTAATCTAGCCACTTGCAGTTGTTTCCCGTTTTAAGGTTCCCTTTTAATACCGCTTGTAATCAGTCAGTGGATGGCGATTTGGTGGAGTGTCCCGGACCGGCGTGAGCCAGGCAGCCGGCGGGATACTGAGCCACTACAATTGCTGCTGTTTTGTCCTGCTGTGTTTTCTGCTTTTGTTTCGTTTTTTATTTTGTTTTCGGGTTTCCTGTTTAATTAGTATTAAGTATTTATGTGTTTTGTTTAGTTTGTTGTACGTAAACCGTGGGGAGCCGGTCGGGAGGCTTGGTGTTGGGTGGTGAGGATCTGGTTTGGGGGGGGGGTAGGTCGTGGCGATATAGCGCTGCGTGGTCGCTCTGCCTTCTTAGCCCACCCCCCTGGTGTGTGTATCTACGCCATGTGATGTGGTGACCCTGTGGAGTACCTTCTGACAGTGTGTCCCCCCACCCCAAGGTAATAGCTGCTGGGTTTGGGTTTCTTTGTGTGATTGGAGTGTTATTCTAACATGATTTGATTTGTACCATTTGTGGGTAATTTTTAAAGTAATTGCTTTGCTGTTTGGTTTTTCCTTTGGAGTGTTAACTGAACGCAGAATAATAAAGGCAGTGTTCATGGTCTTCACGTCCCCCGGGCGGTGATTATGAATTTGTGTGCTTTTATATCGGAGTGGGCGTAGTCGGCAGGATTTCACCAGTACATGGTGCAGATGTGACTCCCTGATCGCTCCCTGAGGAGGTTAGGTGAGATTTTTTTTTGATTTTTAATTTTTTGGTGTTTAATTTGTCATAGTGGAAAGGCAAAGTAAAACAGCAGCATTAGTTTCCCAGGAGCCGCTACTATTTTGAGTAAATTTAGTTTGCCGGGCTTCGTTTGTGCCGTCTAGTTTTATTGTCCTATTGTCATTATGGACGACGAAGTGCAGCAGCTCAGGAATTTGTTGGGGCAGCTCCAGCCTGATAATGATCGTTTGCACCAGGAATGAGCAGAAGTTCCAGGTCCCTCTACTGCCACCCAATCCTCCCCCGCACCTCCACCTGTTTCGGTCGAGCCTCGTGTCTATACTGAACGTTTTACTTTTATTTCTAGAGACCGGAAGTGTCCAATGTTTGGGGGCAGGTCTGGTGTGAGCTTTGAGGAGTGGGAGGAAGAGGTGCGAGTTTGTATGCGGGCCCGGCTTCTGTCGTCTGCTGATCAAGCATTTTTTCTTTTTGACCATTTAGAAGCAGAAGCTAAGGAGGTGATTAAATATGGCCCTGCTGTTGAACGGGGTGACCCAAACAGGAGATACTGGCACATGGAGAGTCACGTCACCGGTTACAGGGTGGTCCCACACGCAACTACAACCGGATCTTATATACGCACGCTGGCCACAACAATTAATCTATCAATTCAACAAAATCACGATACCTGAAAAGATCGCACATGGAACTCATGTTTTTTTTCATCGGTACATGTCAGGGTCTTATGTTCACCAGAAATGGTTGTCAGTTCAACAAGACATGTATCAGGATGCACCAAGAGAGCTACAGAAAGTCAGTGATACCAGATGGGCATGCAGGTACTATGCATGTAAAAATATCATGGACAGACTGCCAGCTGTATTGCGTGTACTACATGAGATAAATGGAGAAAGCAGTGTGGAGAGATCAGTGGATGCACGGGGCCTGCTTTCACAAGTAGACCTTATCTTTATTGGAATTCTAGCAGTTCTTAGGAAGATTCTTGGGGAAGCCAAATATCTGTCAGACATGCTTCAAGCACCTTCCCTTGATCTAGCTAGAGCTGTGGACCTAATCCAGGCCCTACAGGACACTTTATGGGAATACAGGGGTGAATCATGTTTTGATCAACCGTGACAAGATACTGTGTACAGCAAAAATGTATAATGTTGTAGTTGAGGCTGTTTTTTTTGTGATTATAATTTTATCATTCCGTCAATTTATCAGAAGGCACATACAGGACAGAGATACCACAAGAATAAATGACAAAAAAAGCAGCAAGAGAAAGGAGAAAAAAGAAAAGAAAAAAAGAAAAGGAAACACAGAACAACTTTTCACACTTGACATGTTGGCAGCAAACTCATATAAACTAGACCATTCAAAGAAGCTCTTTAAGAGCAGCAGCCATATTCCTCCAGGTATTTACAGTGATTGCTTTGCCTTGTTAATCTTTGCAGTGGTATACTCTAAATAGACAATGTAATGGAATGAGACAATCCAGAATTGCTTCAGGTTTGTATCAGGGTGTATCCATCGCTGTAGTGTGGTTTTCTTAGCAGCTGTAAAGCCTGCCTTTAACAGTTTTTTATCACGTAATGAGAACTGGTACATCAAGTCATCGTTAAGCAATAGTAAGCAAGGCTCCATGTCAAAGTATAGTCCAGTAAGATCACATTACACACGAGTGACAAGCTTCCATAAATGTTGGGTCACTGGACAGTCCCAGGACATGTAGAAACGTACCGGTAGTGTCAGTGTTGCAAATGCTGCAGTATGGATGGGGAGCAGGTTTGATGAGATACCGTTTGTAGGGTTACAATAGAAAGGATGGATAGTTTTAAAGTGAATACGTACATGACTAAGGTTTTTGGAAGTAAGGCAAAGATTCGACCGCACTGTTTCCCAAACCGGGTGGAATCCTAACCTAGAAAGTTCTAAATCCCATTTTGACAGAATCTTCAAAGGCTTATGAACGTTAAGGAGTAAATTGTTGTAAATGTTTGTGACTGTGCCTTTAGATGCCTCGACAGGATCGATCCAGCTAAACATTGGGTGATCATCTAAGACAGAATTCCATGGCACAGCATAGGCCTTCATTGTGGATCGTAGCCTGAGGTCGAAGAAAAATGAGAAGCCAGGCAGACTGTATTCTTTTTGAATGTCCTGGAATGTGCGCACAACATTCGCATCAAACGTATTAGAAAATGTGAAAACCCCCTTGGATGACCAGGGGGGACAAACAAAAGCTTTATAGTCTGACAGAAAGTGGAAATTGTTCCATAAAGGAGATTGTTGACCTATTACTTTTTCGGCGTTGTACCATGCAGCTAAGGTGGATGAAAAGATACAACCAAGTTTGTGTCGTGATTTACGAAGACCTACCCCTGGGAAAGGTAAGTCCTGGAGTCCGTGGGGATGCACTATAGCCGATTCAATACCTCTCCACGACACTACACTGCCTGCGTCTGTCCAAGTGCGCATAGCCCTAATTTGAAATGCCCAATGCTAGAGCTTAAAATCAGGGAGGGCGAGGCCACCGTCTGATTTGGTGCGCTGTAAAACTGAGAAGCGTTTCCTGGGTTGTCTGCCGTTCCAAATAAATTTGGATACAATGGAATTCAAATCTTCAAAATAATTTGGAGGTGGTACACATGGAATCATAAAAGACCAAAAGATCCATCCATCCATCCATTTTCCAAACCGCTTATCCTATTGGGTCGCAGGGGGTCCGGAGCCTATCCCGGAAGCAATGGGCACGAGGCAGGGAACAACCCAGGATGGGGGGCCAGCCCATCGCAGGGCACACTCACACACCATTCACTCACACATGCACACCTATGGGCAATTTAGCAACTCCAATTAGCCTCAGCATGTTTTTGGACCGTGGGGGGAAACCGGAGTACCCGGAGGAAACCCCACAACGACATGGGGAGAACATGCAAACTCCACACACATGTGACCCAGGTGGAGACTTGAACCCGGGTCCCAGAGGTGGGAGGCGACAGTGCTAACCACTGCACCACCAGACCAAAAGATAAGTGAGTAAAATATTCATTTTGATTGAACGGCATCTTTAGCTAGATAAAGACGTGGAGACAAAAGGCTGGAGGAGATAAAGACAGCGCAGAAAGAAGACGACGTATGCAGACAAGTGACAAACCACTGTTTCACAGAATGGCCAGAGAGATGTAAGTTAGATCCAGACATTAAACCATACTGGCAGCACAGAATGGATTTTCACCTTGCTCACGACCTTCTCATGAAGGGAGAAGGACTTGTGATACCTCCCCCCTTGAGAGCGGATGTTCTTCAGCGTCTGCATGAAGGCTATCAGGGAATTACAAAATGCCGAGCCAGAGCTACACAGTCAGTATGGTGGCCCGGTATCACAGCACAGATTAGCCAGATGGTGGACAGCAGGATCCTAAATGGCCAGATCTGCAAGTTTTTCGCAAGCAGAATGAGGAGAGAAGGCGTCAGCAGGCAAAACACTACAACCGCAGACTCCGCTCCAGACCTCTCGCAGAACTGACATCTGGTCAGACAGTTTGGATTAGCACAGAAGGGACTGCTGGGAGTCGTCAGACCTGCAGATACTCCTAGACCATATGTGGTAGAGACTGATAAAGGTCATCTTTGGCCTACAGGGACTGTTACTAGGTCAAGTTGACTGGAAAACCACCTGACAGAATGGACTTGTGAACAAAGAGGGAACAAAGAGGGAAGTTCAGTAGAAGAGAGAGAGAGAGAGAGAAAGAGAGAGAGAGAGAGAGAGAAGGAGGTTGTTGATAGCAGTAACAGAAATTAATGTCAAAAGGTACACAGCACATTTGACTTAGCTAAAAGGAGGAGGTGTAATAATAGGACTACTGTTCCCATAATGCTCTATTCCCCACAGTGCTTTTGTGCCTTGTATGCGGTATTCCAGTTGTTGTATTAAACACGATCTAACCATGTAGAGACAGTCCTACCTGCTCATTATACAGTTTAGTTAGGGTGATGACAGTTAAGTTACTTTGGTTAGTCTTTATTTATTTATTATTTTTTTATTTTGGGTTATTTCTGTATGTTTTTCCCTTTTTTTAATTTTCTTTAATTACATTTGGTTGTTTGGAGCCTATTGACACTTGATAGAGGGATTTAATGGACAATAAAGAATGTGCATCCTATCCTATCCTGTAAGGCATTCAAGTTTGTCCATCAGCCCACAGGCCAGCAAGCAAAGGCAGTTTAAAGTTAATAAAAGTTTAGATGAATGCAAGTATTTTCTGGCTGATCATGTACACGGGACTGATTGCTTCCTAATCGTATAGTTTTTATTGTTTATCGTTTTATATGTTTTATCCTGATTAATTCTGCAAGGTATAATGACAGACAGACAATATGTAAATCAATTTTGAAATCAGCCTATGGCTGGGCAATATTGTACAACAGTAAAGTTTTTTTCATAGGAAATGATATTGATAATTATCACGATATAATTTTATTCTACATTTTTACTTAAAATTCACATAATTGCGTTTAAAAAGGCAACGTGAAAATTGAGAAACGTGGAAATTGAACTGACTGCAAACGTAAATCTAAATTTAATAAATCATATATATGATATTTGAATGATGTGAGAATGTGCCCTGCGATGGGCTGGCCCCACACCTTGGGTTGTTCCCTGCCTCGTGCCCATTGCTTCCGGGATAGGCTCCGGACCCCCCGCAACCCAGTAGGATAAGTGATTTGGAAAATAGATGGATGGATATATATGATATTTGATGTATACACAGGCCTATAGAGGACTCAGACGTCAATCCCTCACACAGGCCTATAGAGGACTCAGACATCAGCCCCTCGCACAGGCCTATAGAGGACTCAGACATCAGCCCCTCGCACAGGCCTATAGAGGACTCAGACGTCAGCCCCTCACACAGGCCTATAGAGGACTCAGACATCAGCCCCTCGCACAGGCCTATAGAGGACTCAGACATCAGCCCCTCGCACAGGCCTATAGAGGACTCGGACGTCAGCCCCTCACACAGGCCTATAGAGGACTCGGACGTCAGCCCCTCACACAGGCCTATAGAGGACTCGGACGTCAGCCCCTCACACAGGCCTATAGAGGACTCGGACGTCAGCCCCTCACACAGGCCTATAGAGGACTCGGACGTCAGCCCCTCGCACAGGCCTATAGAGGACTCGGACGTCAGCCCCTCACACAGGCCTATAGAGGACTCGGACGTCAGCCCCTCACACAGGCCTATAGAGGACTCAGACATCAGCCCCTCGCACAGGCCTATAGAGGACTCGGACGTCAGCCCCTCACACAGGCCTATAGAGGACTCAGACGTCAGCCCCCCACACAGGCCTATAGAGGACTCAGACGTCAGCCCCTCACACAGGCTTATAGAGGACTCAGACGTCAGCCCCTCACACAGGCCTATAGAGGACTCGGACGTCAGCCCCTCACACAGGCCTATAGAGGACTCAGACGTCAGCCCCCCACACAGGCCTATAGAGGACTCAGACGTCAGCCCCTCACACAGGCTTATAGAGGACTCGGACGTCAGCCCCTCACACAGGCTTATAGAGGACTCAGACATCAGCCCCTCGCACAGGCCTATAGAGGACTCGGACGTCAGCCCCTCACACAGGCCTATAGAGGACTCAGACGTCAGCCCCCCACACAGGCCTATAGAGGACTCAGACGTCAGCCCCTCGCACAGGCCTATAGAGAACTCAGACGCCCCTCCCACGGGCCTATAGAGGACTCAGACTTCAGACCCTCACACAGGTCTATAGAGGACTCAGACGTCAGCCCCTCACACGGGCCTATAGAGGACTCAGACGTCAGCCCCTCACACAGGCCTATAGAAGACTCAGACATCAGCCCCTCACAAAGGCCTATAGAGGACTCAGACGTCAGCCCCTCACACAGGCCTATAGAGGACTCAGACGTTAGCCCCTCACACAGGCCTATAGAGGACTCGGACGTCAGCCCCTCACACAGGCCTATAGAGGACTCGGACGTCAGCCCCTCACACAGGCTTATAGAGGACTCGGACGTCAGCCCCTCACACAGGCCTATAGAGGACTCGGACGTCAGCCCCTCACACAGGCCTATAGAGGACTCGGACGTCAGCCCCTCACACAGGCCTATAGAGGACTCGGACGTCAGCCCCTCACACGGGCCTATAGAGGACTCGGACGTCAGCCCCTCACATGGGCCTATAGAGGACTCAGACGTCAGCCCCTCACACAGGCTTATAGAGGACTCAGACATCAGCCCCTCGCACAGGCCTATAGAGGACTCAGACGTCAGCCCCCCACACAGGCCTATAGGGGACTCAGACGTCGGTCCCCTCACACAGGCCTATAGAGGACTCAGACGTCAGCCCCCCACACAGGCCTATAGAGGACTCAGACGTCAGCCCCTCGCACAGGCCTATAGAGAACTCAGACGCCCCTCCCACGGGCCTATAGAGGACTCAGACTTCAGACCCTCACACAGGTCTATAGAGGACTCAGACGTCAGCCCCTCACACGGGCCTATAGAGGACTCAGACGTCAGCCCCTCACAAAGGCCTATAGAGGACTCAGACGTCAGCCCCTCACACAGGCCTATAGAGGACTCGGACGTCAGCCCCTCACACAGGTCTATAGAGGACTTGGACGTCAGCCCCTCACACAGGCCTATAGAGGACTCGGACGTCAGCCCCTCACACAGGCCTATAGAGGACTCGGACGTCAGCCCCTCACACAGGCCTATAGAGGACTCGGACGTCAGCCCCTCACACAGGCCTATAGAGGACTCGGACGTCAGCCCCTCACACAGGCCTATAGAGGACTCGGACGTCAGCCCCTCACATGGGCCTATAGAGGACTCAGACGTCAGCCCCTCACACAGGCTTATAGAGGACTCAGACATCAGCCCCTCGCACAGGCCTATAGAGGACTCGGACGTCAGCCCCTCACACAGGCCTATAGAGGACTCAGACGTCAGCCCCTCACACAGGCCTATAGAGGACTCAGACGCCCCTCCCACGGACCTATAGAGGACTCAGACGTCAGCCCCTCACACGGGCCTATAGAGGACTCAGACGTCAGCCCCTCACACAGACCTATAGAGGACTCGGACTTCAGCCCCTCACACAGACCTATAGAGGAATCACTGAAAGTATCCTTACCAGTGGCAGAGAGAGGAAATCTCTTCAAGGAGTTGTTGTAAAAACTGCATAAAGGATCATAGGCTCTGACCTCCCCTCTTTGGACACATTAAATACACAATGCCTTCGGAGGAAAACTCAGGACATACTCAGTGATCAACATCACCCAGCATTATGCCTGTTTAGGAGGAAGAATTTTAGGATACAACCTAAGACACCGCAGGCCAGAGAGCATGACCGCCTACAAAACACGATTCTACAACAGCTTTATCCCAGCCACAGTTAGACTGATGGCTAAGCACATTAAAGTGGGTATGAAATACAGGCCCCCCACTTCCCCCGTGGACATTACCTGGACAGTTACCACTCCAAAGAGGCAATCAGACACATCGGAGCACTACAGCCTCACTTTCATTCTTTCCCTTAGGTAGTCAAATAACTCTTTCAGTGCAATAGTCTAACAAACATGTGCAATATTCCACTTTTCTGTACATTATACTGTCTTGATATTATTTCTGTGAAATAATTCACTCACACACCCAGGCCATGCACTCTGTATCCTGTATCTGCATCTGTACACAGTGTGTATCCACTTACTACGTCCTGGAATTAGTGTGTTGGCTGCTTTTATTATTTACATTTTTTATATTATGTTATTTTATTTTTTAAAAAACTGTCTCTTCTCCTCTGTCTCTCTATTTTATAAAAATGACTCTGGGAGATACGCACAAGAATTCCAATGTACTTCTACTGACCTGTTCCTGTGCAAATGGCAATAAAGATATCTACTACTACGCTACCAATGATTAACCAGGCCCTTCAGGTCTGGGTGTGCAGCAGGTCCACAGGACAGAAGAGTTCAGGACAACTGACTTCACTGACTCGACCTGGTCCACTGATGCTGAATAACCTCTCAGGTGACAATGAGCGAAAGCGGAGAGATGTAGGTGGGAGCTATGGAAGTGAGAAGAGTGAGCAAACTGTAGGATATACCCAAGATGACGTAAACCAGGATGGGTTACCAAAACATAAGAGTGGAAATTGGTGGTATAAAAGGGCTGATACACCGCTGCTTCATTAGGGAGGAGGATTGTGTGGTGTGTGCGAGTGCAGAGCCTCCAGCTCAGGGGGTCCCGTTCCCGTACACTAATAACCAGTGTGGAGACTGGGGAATGGAGAGAGTTAGAAGAGTCTGGAAGGGTCTGTGTCAGGATGGTTTGATTCCCCTGATAAAGTATGCAAACTTAAATCTAGTCCGAAAGTGCGCATGCAGTACTGTCCATATTAGTGCCTGATATACCAGGGAAATATTAAATATGCTTATAGGGTGGACAGTTTAGGCCTTGGGAAGGGGGACAGCGATATATTATGGGGCAGAAATTGAGTTTTTTTCAAGGGACTTCCTTGTGAGTGTTTTAAGAATAATGGGACAGAGGAGGTAGGCATCTCCGGGGGTAACTGTGGAACTGTTTGGGATGTGAAGGGCGACCAAATGCAGAATGGAGAAGTATCGAGCATTCCACTGGATGCATTAGAGAGCCAGAGCGTACCTCTGACAGATACGTGGTGGCTGTGTGGTCAGGAGGGAGGATTGAGGCCTCCTCTCCCCAATAATTATGGAGGCCTCTGCACTAGGGGGATGTTAGCTAGCCAGGTGGATATTTACTCTGACAAACAGCCCTCTAGGTCCCACAGGTTTGTTACGAGCTGCGAAGATGATCCCAGTGTGTATATAGATGCCATATGCCAGCCGAGACGCATTCCAGAGAAATATAAGGTGAGAAGTGAGATAGCTGCAGGGTTTGAATCATTATTAATTTGGCCTACTGTTAACAAAAATGTGGAATGGATAAATTATTTGTACTATAATCAGTAGAGGTTTATCAACTATACTCAGGAGGCACTCGCATCTCTGGGGGAGCAGCTTCAGGCCACCAGTCTGATGGCATGACAGAACAGGGTGGCCCTGGATTGGCTCCTGGCAGAGAAAGGGGGAGTGTGTGTGCTGTTTGGGGATCAGTGCTGTACATTTATTCCCAATAATACAGCCCTGGATGTTTCATTTACTGAGGGTATGAGAAAGTTACAGGGGTTACAGGATGAGATGGCGAGAAATTCGGGACAACATGACGGGTTGTTTGACTGGTGCTATAATATGTGGGGTAGTTGGCAGTAAGCCCTTATGAAAGCACTCTGTGTGCGTGCTGTGTTCATTCTTGCTTTGCTACTAATCTTTTGTTGTGTAGTTCCTCTTGTTCACTCCCTAGTGGGAAGAGCGCTGTCTCAGCAGGCGACTATAGCTGCAATGTTTAGAGTGGTGGGAGGACCGTTTGGAGCGGCAACCTCCTGGACCAACACGGAAACGGATGGCGACATAGACACCTTGGATACGCTCCTGCCCATAGCTGAAGTTCGGCCGTACCGCCTGTGAATACTCCATGTTGGAAACGCTGCAGCCTGCCTGCCGCCCACGACACCTGGGACTTTCCTGCTCATGACAGAGTGCCTGTTATAGTAATCTACAGTGTTATCAGTTAACCTTTCAGTTATCTTTGTATTAGCCGTATATGTTTATGTAATGAGCTTGTGGTAGGTGATGTACTCCTGGTAGATTATGTATTCCTGATAATATATGCAATGTATCCTGGGGAGTTCATTGCTGTTGGTTGATTCTGAGTGTTGATAGTTTGTGAGCCATGTCAGCCATGGACCCCGAAGGGGGGCCGCGCCTGTGGCGGGCTGGGAGTGGAATTTCCCTAGATCTTAGGGTTTTAGCCCTCCCTCCTAGGCTGGATGGACAGAATTGTGTGTGGGACTCTTTAGAATCCCAAAGGGGGGAAATATATGGGATATTATTTAGCACTATACAATGTAGAATATAATCATTACGGTATTATTAAAAAGCATGCCAAATACCCGTGATGTAATCATTACAATGTAATCATTATAATGTAATCAACACAATGTAATCAATTGAGTATGTATTTGCACCTTGTATTAGCCTCAAACTTTCTGTTAGCTACTTTATGTTAGCCCTGAATGCATGAATATCCACCTTTATTAGTGTTATGCCTTATCATTATGTTGAATGACAAATATATTATCAACCCTCTAATTAGACAATGTGCAACAGGTTGAAGCTGCCAAGGTTTGCTACTGAAGGAAGGTATTCGCCCGAGTTCCCCAAAAGTTCACGACTGAGCATTTTTAAAAAACCAATTGGAGATGGTCGCACCACCATTATGTTCGGCTGAGGGACCAAACAGTAAAAGAAATGATGGACAAACTTATCACCTAGGGGTGTGGATTGATGTAAAAAACAATGATTGTGAATGGTTGAAGGAATGATGATGCTTAAGTGACGAGATATTGTTAAATGATAAGAACTTGTATAAAAATAGGTATAAAACAGTACTGGACACACTTTAAGTGTCCGGCCTTGGTTGTAACTTGTTTGCAATAAAGACTGAATTTGGATCTACACCAGCGGCTTCTGACTTCTGATTTAGCAGGGAATGAAAAACCACAAAACTAACATTTTGCCTTTTTCCCCATCTGTAACTGTTATTATGTTATTATCATTTAGAACTGAATATCCATACTCCCTTTTAATCTCATGCATCTTTTTTATCATTCCCCAGACTTTACTAATGTCAGTTTCCCATCCTACTGAATTACAGAAGGACCTCCAAAACTCCCTCTTTGCTCATTTAACTACCCTCCTTACGTTAGCCTGCAACTTTTTGTACTCAATCAAATTCTGAAAGTTGTGAGTACTTTTTAACATTGTAAAAGCTTTGTTTTGAGACTTAAGTGCAGTATCACATTCCTTTGTTTACTATGAGATCTTTGGTTAGTCTGCTTTGCTGCCTCTAGAATTACTGCATCATGGTTAGATTTCTTTTGTCCGACATGAAGCCGGCCCTGCAAAACGTCACCTAACGTCACCAAGTCACATGGTACAAAAACCTACAAAACGATCGTGACAGATCGTGCAGCACGTGCAGAGAGCAAGAAAGATCGTGCAGCACCTTTCAGCCGGCATAACTGTAAATGTCACTACTATGTGCCCCTGGCTTATTTTGTAAATGTCTCGTAAATGTTCTTGTTTGTTTTGTTAATCTTAATGGTCACTGGTCAGCTATTACTTCTGTTGTAATTTAAAGCTTCAATAACAAAAATAATAAAAAAAACCTCTCAGCCGGCTGCACAAACTGGAACTGCCTCCGTGACACAACTTTGCCCTTATTGGCTGAACAATTTTAGCATGACGTTTGTATCTCTGGAAGTTCCGATGCGTTATCTGCTATTTCTCCCGAAAAGCCTGTAAAGAAGTAAAGTTTCAATAAATGCTCTAATAGTACACATAAGTTAATCGTTTATTTATTGTTAGTTACTGTAATGTTGCGCTGCTTTATGTGTTTAATCGTCTAGTCTGTGAAGAAGACATTCAAGTAAGAATTGCATTGTATTCTGTGCATGACAATAAAAACTTTGAATCCTTGAAATAAATGTATTTGATCTTTTTCCTGGCAGCTATCTTTTCACTGCTAGCAGTTTGGATCAGGAGTTGGTTATTGTAGAAGAAGTAATGTGCATGCAGGTGATATTTGTATAGATGTATCTACACCCTTCTGGCAGTGCGGCCATCTCAGTCAGGTCTCGCACTACGAGGAGTAGAAGTTGTCTAGTTTGGCTGCTGTCAGTTTATATTACAAGTTTATATTACAGTTTATATTATTATATTACACTCCTGCAGCCGCCGGCAGATGGCGCTCCCCCTCACGTCAGCTGCAGTCAGACCTAAGTGAAGTCGAACGCACCCAATGGCTCCTCCCCATTCCCAATTATCAAAAAACCCACTAATTGAATGGGTCGCGTAATTATCGCTATGAATTCTGGGAGTCTGTGCAACTTCAAGACCGCAGCTCTCGTGTTACTTATAACAAGGAAGGAATATTATTCTATATTTTTAATGGCGACCGAATGATTGATTGATATAATGTAGTGTTTCATTCTATATCCTGTTTTGATAAGATATCGACATTTCGTAAACATTCGATATACAGTTAAACCATAATTGGTCCGTCTTGTTTCTTTGTCACCCAGAAACTTCACAACTGTGTTGTGAGCGGATTTTCAGCGCTTATATGTTTTTAAACTTGTCTTAAAATTTTGTGGTACTTCTACGTTTCTGCGCTTTTGTAAATGTAGATCGTATGTTTTGTCATTTGATTAAAGCGTTTGAAGACTTTGCAGCGCGCTGACACCAATCGGCCACCGTAGCTTAGCAACCGAATCATAACAATTCTTTTCCGTTTAGAGTTTTCATTTGAACATTTAAAGCAGCTCAGACTTGCAGTTTATCAGCAAGAGAGAAGACGCGAAAGATGTCCATCGTGAAAACCACCGTGAATCTCCAGAGGATTGACTGGCTGCTGCCGAAAGGTGCAGTCAGTGTGCGGATCGCCCCGGAATACATCCCCGGTCCAGTTGGCCGAGGTAAGGATGGCAAAATGATGCCCAGACTAACTCAGCACTTAAAGAGTTAATTCTTCTTCTTGAATCTTCTGTTCTATTATCTTGTTTTAGAAGTACATGTCTAAATAATAAAGTAGTTCACCTTTAGCTTTAATATACGGGAGTCTTTTTGCATGTCTACTGCATTATATAATGAAATCAGTAAAATCTGTGCCTGTGCTGTGTTTAAACATCAGAGAAAATCATCATGAAGTGGTAAAGTAACAGCTGAATATGTCCTAATATACGGTGTTTCCCCGAAAATAAGACAGGGTCTTATATTCATTTTTGCTCCAAATGACGCGTTACGGCTTATATTAAGGTAGTATTTTCCCAAGTATAACATGCTACAGTATATTTACCGGTATTCATGAAAAAGAATCCACATTTATTCAAACACAGACATCATGTCATCTTCTAACAGTATCTTTCCATGTAAACAATTTGACGGTGAATTTATTCATGAACAAAATTCTGCTGTATACTGCATATGTTTATTCAAATATAGTCGTCATGTCATGTTCTTCTGGAACATCATCGTAAATCTCCAAGTTCCAAATTCCGTCCTGAATATCTCGCAACTCAATTTCCTGTAGAACCAGTGTCCCCAATCTCTCATGTTTAGCAATAACTCTGTCCTTAAATGAGCGCCTCTTGTCCATGTAGCCTTCTCGTAGTACAACCGCATCTCATTCTAGTTACCGTACAATCCATGGGACAATAACTAGGGCTTATATTACGAGCTTCTTGAAAAATCATGTTAGGGCTTATTTGCGGGGAAACGCGGTAGTAATCAGAAAAAGCATAAATCTTAGTTTGGTACCTTGAGAGTGAATAAATAATGCAACTTATGGAAAGTGTAAGATAAGTAAAGGATTTGACTTAATAGTCAGTTGTTGATGCCAGCATTTGGATTGAGTGGGCTGCTATATTTGATGCACATGAACCTTTCCAGTGTTGTTTTTCGCTGTTGTTCTGCGTATCAGGGAATCTGTGCACAAACTGGCTTGTTTTTATAGGTCAGGTTCCCCTGCTGAAACGCAGACGGCCCAAGTCAAGACCAGCGCATAAGTTTCCCAAGCGTGTGTTTCCTGTATCCAATAAAGACGGCAGAATTTTTCTTAGTGTGCAATACCGACTGCCAAGTGTGATATCTGTGATGGTTGTGATGTAGTGTTGTTGTACAGTGACATAATGTTTCATTTAAATTAAATATGCTGTCCCCTGTCTTTATAATCCCAAAGGACAAACCAGTTCCAGTGATGCTGGCCGTCGGAAGAAGTGCCGCACCAGGCCGCCGGCAGCCAGCTCCCTGACCACGTCTGCCTCTCCTGGATCTGCTGCCATCCCGGTGGCAACCAGCAGGGGTCAGCAGGGCACAGGCCGCCGTAGAAATACGGCGGGAGGCCGGTCAGGGCGAAGAAGGAGGTATGACCAACAGAAGGGGTTAGAGCCTAAGCCCAGCTCACCAACCTTCTCCTCCTCTTCATTTTTATTTCCGTCTTCAGCCCCCTCCCCTTTTGTTTCATCCCCATTTCTTTTTATGGGCTCTTCTGTTTTATTGCCACACTTAGTCACACCTGTAAGCCCAGCTCCACATCCATTTTCAGCTCCAGGCATGGTTCATCTGACCCCTCTGCTTCAGGCTCCAGCACAGGCTGTAGCCGCCTCATCTCACCTGGAGAAATTCTATTGGTTGTATAACTATTATGTAACAAAGTACTCTAAAATGACCTATGACGCCAAGTGCTTTACTGAGTACTGGTGTCAGGAGTTTTGGAACAGACATTTAAATGAAATTAACTTAGCGAAACAGGGGAAGAATGAGGATAATGAGGGTACTCATTCAACCAAGAGGCGTAGGATTGATGAAGATGAGTTCATCTTTCCTATTGATGCACTGGAGCAGCTAAGTACCATGCCCAGGGCTCAGGAGATGGGTGTGGAGATGGGCTATCAGTCAGATGCACATAGCTACATTTCCCTGTAGATTCAGCACATAATTACACGAGAGTTGTCATACATACTTAGGATAAGATAAAATTAGGATATGTTACCATGTAGTTCTATAGCATAAGGTACTATAGGATAAGATTAAGATAGGATAAGGTTAAGATTGTATATAATAAGATAGGACAAGTTAAGATAGTCTTAACTTGTATGCCATTTTATGTTTTACAGACATGATAAATTACCATAAGTTTAGGATAAGATTATATAAGATAATTTTATTCTATGTTAAGATAGGATAGGTTACGGTAAGCTTAAGATTGTATAACATAGGATTAGATTAATTATAAATAAAGCAGTCCTCCTTAGAGGGGGGGTGGTGGAGGGAATATTTAAGAAATAAAAATAGGGTTAGTTAACATAAGGTTAAGATAAGATTGTATAACATAGGATTAGATTAATTATAAATAAAGCAGTCCTCCTCAGAGGGGGGGTGGTGGAGGGAATATTTAAGAAATAAAAATAGGATCAGTTAACATAAGGTAAAGATAAGATTGTATAACATAGGATTAGATTAATTATAAATAAAGCAGTCCTCCTCAGAGGGGGGGTGGTGGAGGGAATATTTAAGAAATAAAAATAGGATTAATTCAGAAGGTTAAGATAAGATTGTATAACATAGGGCTACAGTGAAGAAATCAAAAATTTCAAGGCAGCATGAAGGTAACGCACAATCAGGGATGTGCAATTTCTGAGGCATGTATTCAAAAAAAGTATTTTAATTGTGTTTTATGATTCATATTTGACTTAGTTCATGAAATAAAATGTTTTTTTCTACAGATCAGTGTTTTTGTATTTTGTAAAATACGAGAAATACTGTATGCATGGTAATGTCAGGTGTGCAAAATGTTTGTGCTAACAAAGGACACAGAGCCCCTAGAAGGGCACAGAGCCAGGCTGAGCACCGCAGCGCTATCCAGCCCATGGCTGCCGATGGTCACATTCCACCAGAACCCCCCAACACTAACTCCCCAGGGAACTTCCAAGCAGCAGAGCAGATTCCAACAACCGAGGATCAAAGGAAAAGAAAAGATACTGGCAGGAAGAAGATGATCTTGTGGCCAAAGGTTAAAAATGTAGAAATTTGGAGAACAAATGTGTTACAAATGAAATATTATTTGAAATGTGCTACAGCTTAATCATTCTATCATACATCTATCCATCCATTTTCCAAACCGCTAATCCTACTGGGTCGCGGGGGGTCCGGAGCCTATCCCGGAAGCAATGGGCACAAGGCAGGGAACAACCCAGGATGGGGGGGCCAGCCCATCGCAGGGCACACTCACACACCATTCACACCTACAGGCAATTTTTTAGCAACTCCAATTAGCCTCAGCATGTTTTTGGACTGTGGGGGGAAACCGGCGTACCCGGAGGAAACCCCACGACGACATGAGGAGAACATGCAAACTCCGCACACATGTAACCCAGGTGGAGACTCGAACCCAGATCCCAGAGGTGTGAGGCAACAGTGCTAACCACTGCACCACCATGCCGGCCCAAAAATTTTAACAAATTCATTTTAAAAAACTTTAATCTCAGAGCCAATTGTCATGTGCCCACAAATATTTCAAGTATTATTGTTTATGATTATAAATGCCGAATACATTCCTGGAGCCTTCTATTTAGCATACACAGTGCCCTCTACAGGATTCTGTCGAAACAGCATCTCTCAACCTCGTTCACAAGATTTGTGTCTTTTTCACAAAACGTTTTTCTTTGTAAATCCCAAAATCTTCCTATAAATGTATGTATGAATGCTTCTCGTCTTTTTCAGTCACACAAAGCCTTTATAAATGAGCTCCCCGATTAATCTGTTTACATGAAAACATCTTAATTGCGTTAAGGCATGTAAACGTAGCCACCTAACGAAAGGTAACCACGTGACTTAGCAGACTGCATGTTCCTCATCTCCTCTGTATGGACCATAGAGCTGTGTGTCGGAGAGTCTGACAACACGCTACGTTTCAAGATACAGGCATTACAATTCAGTGCGCTGCTCTATTTTGCCAACACATGGCACATAGAGAGCACACCACCAAATGGATGAAATCTGAGTAAAAACATTTGATTTTTAACGCAATCAGAATAAAGGGGTCTGCATTTATCACTGTCCCTGTAACAATCCAGCATCGTAGCTCTACAGCTATTTCGGATTCAGCCAACGAATAACGTTGCTAGTCAGCAGCCTTGTGCAAGCTACTGAAAATTACTAATTACCAATTACTGCATATAAAAGTAATTATAATAAGGGTGGGATTCGACTGTGTGTCTGCCTGGGGGGTCGCCGGCCAGGATCGCCAGCAGTTTGGACGTGTGGTTGGTGCGGCAATGTGCTGCATCAGCGTCTGCTCCCTCTGCCTGACCTGTCCAGTATAATTACATAATCAAGGAAAATAACAGTGGGCTAAAGGTTGCATAGTGATCACATTAACATCACGTCGATGTTGAAATACATGGTGCAAACAAAAGTAGTGGAATTACACTGACGAGTTACTACCAACACTGCTAGGCAGCTAGGTTTGCTAATGCTAATGTTAGCAGCGCACCCATATGCTACTTCCTCTCGCAAGATAAGGCAGCGTTACTGTCACTGTGTAAATACAATGAGATCTCTTTGGAGCAAGCCTGTCGATACCATGTTAAGTGTAAAACCACAAGTAAAATACCTTAAAAATAATAGAAATATAGATGGTGCTGAACCATGGTGAACAGTGGAGTCATAACAGAGGCTGTGCGTTGTGTTCAGTCACCTTTCACTGTAAATCACACATGGGTTCACAATCTTTTGTGTCTGCTCTGAATCCCTCAGGGCTGGAGTGAAAACTCCATTCACACTAACATGGTGCCAAGGGGTATTGGGTAGTCATGATTCTATCCTTTTTGGAAGTAATTTGTTTTACTGATTTAAATAAGTTTTAAAAAATTTCAAAATGTAAGGATAGCTCATTGTATCCAAAGGGATGTGCCAAGCTTGCAGTGTTGATGTGCTGCCACCTTCTGGAAAAATGATGAACTGATTTTCAGATTAAGAACATGTATGTTTTTCTTTTATCTGGTGAGAACCGTTCATGCTGCGAACCTATGCTTATGGGTTAGGGTTAAGCTTGGGTCTAGAGCTCAGGGTACTTCCAGGCTTGGAGGCCAAGGGTAAGGTCTCTCTTTCCCCATGTAAGCATTTAATGATGATCCAGCACCAGGGCTTGGGTAAGTCACCACGAGTTGGGAGCCTCATTCCCCAGGTAAAGGATGAACGATGTCCATCCAGCCCGGGGATTCTGGTGAACCTCTCCTTATGCTGGAAGCCTCCTCCCTCAGGTAAGGGTTTAAGAATCTCGCGGTACTTCCATTGAGCCTTGGGGTTCTGGAGAAAAATCCCAGGGCCATCCAACTGTAGCAGTGTGGAATTTTGCGGGTAGGACTTGTTGATTATTTCTGGTAAGTGTGTGTGGGGACCCCTAGTGTGTGGAGGCGTCATTGGCGTTTCCCGGTCCGGTAACTCCCCTTCCGCACCGCGGTGGTCTGCCGTGGTACGCTGGCATGCTGGCTGAGGTTCACACTTATTCTGTGTCTTGGTGGGAGGTTTTGCTGTTTTAATTAGCGTTAATCCTCTGCTTGATTTAAATGGCTAATGGTAATATTTTATATTGCAGTGTTTCTCTGGTGTCTGTGTTGCAGCTCCAGTGGTTGAAAGTTATTCTGGTGACTAGGCCTATAGCTACTTGTCAGTTGCTTTACTTGATGTGTTTTAATTGTAGTTACGGTTGTTGCCAGGATTACAGTTTCAGTTGCTCGTCAGCTTCAGTTTATGCCTCTTCCAGCAGGTTTGTCAGACAATAATAGTTTGAACCTGCACTGTGGCTGCTGTGTTTCCTACGTCAGTTTTTCTTTTCCGTCTGTCTTGTCTTGTCCTCAGCTGGTCCGATGTTGCCCAACAACTGCTGCTTGAAGCTCCTGATCCTCGGTGGGACATCGGCGATGTGCTGGGAGCCTTGGAACGCGCTAAGGATCGTCGCACCTTTTCCTGCATTTGGAGCTGTTTCATTCCCTAGTTCTGCGACTTAACAGACTTTGGGCCGCCCTTTCTTTCTGTTTGGGACTGATACAGAGGGACAGCCTGTATTCTGCTACTCATTGTTTGCACTCTTCATAGTTTTCAACACTCAGATTCTTGGTTAGATTGGGGTATTTTCTGGGAGACTGTGAGCAGTGGCTGCCTTGATTGATCTGGCTGACTAAGATTTGATTGGTCTGGGGTGGTGGTGTTCACACTTTCACCTTGTGCAGTATATTTGTGTGGGGATCAGTGTGGTGGAGCACAGGTGTGTGTGTGCGTGTGTGTGTGTGTGTGTGTGTGTGTGTGTGTGTGTGCGTGCAAACTGACAGACTGAGAAAACGAATTCAGAAGTTTTGTCTTGCTAAAAGTAAATTCTTTTTCAGAGAAAATTAGTTACGAACGAAAACAAAAGAAACGGATGGATATTTCTCTCTTTTCTATTAAGAGAAGCAATAATAAAAGAAGACTTAGTTAGTTATTGAATTTATATAAAGAATAACAATCTGCCATTCTTTGCGGTCCCTTTTGCCAAGTTTAATGCCCTTTCTTGTCAATGACCATCATGAGCCTGCTATCAGTTCACACACACACATACACTCACAAGCAACTAGGACAACCTCCTAGATGCCGCTCTGAGAAGTGTAATGTTTGTGATCGTGGTTAATCTTATGCTACATTAAGGCCCCATAGTTAACGATGGGGATTAAATCAGGCTACAAGACAGACAGGTTACAATTTCATCACCTTCCAAGCTGGTTTTAAGGTGATGTCATGGTCTGTGCCTATTCTTGAAGTTTCAACTTGTGAGCCTTATGCATTGTATTAAGCTGATGTCATTGTCAAAGTACGCATGAAAGAAAATTAGACTATTTTACTGGGGAAAGACGATCATGACTACAGATTGTTGTGTCTAGTTGTAGTACCAACAGCAAGAAAATCCCAGATAGAACACTTTAAACCCAAACCTATGTTTGTTCTTAGGTCCTACAGGCTTGTTGGCTCTGCATGTCATATGCATATTCTGCTGCTTGTTTCCTTGTGCCTGTGTGTGTCTGTGTCTGTCAGTGACTCCTATGATGCACTGACCTTCTTGGCAGAATATTCCCCTTCCTTACAGTATGTCCTATTGTGACTCCCCTATGATCCTGTACTGAATAGATTATAGAATGCATGGACATAATCAAATGCTACATCTTCCTTAACTATTCATTTAACATTTTTTAAATGATTTATTTTTCCACTTTTACGTTTAGTGGTCACTCCATAAGAGCTGTCCTTTAATGTGCTGCGCAGTGTCCCTGGATGCTTTGCAGTCCACTGCAAGGCTTGGACTTGAGGAGTCGATTCATTATGAAATGACTCCCAGTCTGAGCTGTGAGCTAATGCACAATAACCAGAAGCCAGGTAGTGACTCTTGGTTGTTGTAGTTGTTCTCTTCTGACCAGGGAGGTGTTCCACTAAGCAGGATTTCTCAGTTAGCGGAATTAACTTAAGCTAGAAGTCATGATTGTTCAATAGGAATGCTCCTTATCTCTTATTGGACAATTATGAGTGAGCCAGTGTCTTGTTTAATAAGAGAAAATCTGTATCCATCTTCTGAATTATTCTGAATTATTCTACTTCAAAACAAACAATTATCCTCAGAGGCAGCATAACATCCTGGCAGCTGCTCAATGCAGCATTGAAAAGCACTACAGAGAGTAATGAGCTCACAGATGTAATGAGCACAGAGCATCACCAGCACGCTGCTCTCAGCAGTTGAGGACATTAATTTTTCCCCACAGAATACTCTGCTTGTGTAGTGTTTGTACTTGGCCTGATACTGAAGGGGCATAAGTGATAATTAAGTGACATGATAATAAAGTGCATTGCTGGGTGTCTCTTTGCCAATCTCACATGAAACACTACTGTGATGCAAGACAGGGAGCTCGCACTCCCTCATTCAGAGAAGGGCACAGAGTGCGGCTGTGGAAACCAGCGCATGTGCAAAAAGGGCATCAGAAATTCTCTGCACCCATCGAGACCCATCCTGGCTGACGGGAAAGCATGGCATGCTGCCCATTTGGCCTCAGTACCCAGTGGACTTCCCAAATTTCCAGCCCTGCCAAAGACTGGTCCTGAAAGAACAGTTGAGCTTGGAATGGCCTAAGGAACTGGAAGCTGTGCAGCCAGGGCACACAAACCATCATCGGCTCAAGGACTATGGAACTTCACAGAATTAAACAAAGAAATGAAATGCATGTTCTGAGCGTGATTTTCTGGTTAGAAAGAGATACCTTAAAGGAAAAGAGAGATTCAGTGTAAAATATATAACAGTTGTTCATAGATCCTCTTACTGTGGTCTTCAGTGAATGGAACATTTCTAATTGTAAATGATTTCTGTTGGAAGCAAAACAGGCAGTTCATAGTGAAAAGGTTGTGCACTTACAGGAAGGCACAAGCACAATGTTTTTTGTTGAACTTACATTATTGTTTTGTCTGGGGTGTAGTGACCTTAAAGGAAGAAATGTTACAGGTAAGGCGTGTCTTTTATAGAATACAGTGCTGCTGCAGGAAGAAGAATACATAAGTAAAGGGGGGATGTTGCGTTCAGTTAGTAATTGTTCTGTTTTCCATATTACTGTATGTCACAAGAGGGTGCTGTAAGGCTGTTTTATTCGACTTCAATTCCTATTCCAAGAGTCAAGAATGGATAGTTGATCCCAGGCAGCAGTTTTCCAGATTATCAACTTCAAAAACTTAAAAATATGATAGGAATAAAGTCTTTGTAAAATTAAGAAGTATATAATACTATGAATGACAAGGGGTCTTAATACTTTTCATTTAATTTTATTAACTCAATCTTTTGCTGGCAAGTATACCTTTTAAATTATATACATAACAGTACAACTGCATTATTTGTGTTTTGTATGCACACTCCATACAAAGTAAAAGGTTAGGGCGGCTACTTCATTAATAGTATTTCTTATTGATACTTTACATTTCCTTTCTACTGCCCAACTCCCAGAGGACCATACAGTTTTATTACAACATAGTAGTCTACAGAAATGTCGATACTAATCATACATTTGAGTGACATAACTAAATAGATATATGTTGACACACAGACATAGATAAAAACAATTAAACTCCCTCTATGTGAAAATGACATGAGACGCACGTCCTCAATGTTAAAATATCCATGATTGTAAAAAATGACCATAGTTGCCAATGTTATATCTCAGGTCTCAGATTACTTTGTTTAATGTCAATTCAACTGAAAAAAAAATCATAGAAAAAGGCAACCTTATTTGGCGACGTTTAGTAACGGACTAGCTGGTTAATGAGGACTATATCTGTACCTGACTTTCCTGTCAGCTCCTCGGGGATGGCTAATCTTCAAATTTTATTACAAATACTACAACTTTATTTTGTGCCTTGCTTAAAGTAAAATATCTCCAGACTAATAAATACCGCGTTAACGGTGACATTTTTAACCTGATTCGCTTCTTTCGCCTAACTCTTCTCTATGTGACGGGTGGGCGTGGTTGATCTAGCCGGCTCCCGATTGGCGGGTATTCGGTAGCTCCTCTGTCATGTGATGGGTAGTAGCGTAGGCAGCACCACCATAGATTTGAAAGCCTGGATGCCTCATTGGGTGATACGCCATATTGGCATGGTAATTGCGAAATAGAGGAGTCACAGATATGACTTAGTGAACCGACTATTTTCGAAACTGCAACAACATGAGGAATGTTAAAACTAGAAAACAGGGAATCACATTTCACAGGTAAAAAATCTGCGGTACGGTCAAATAAGATACATAACATGTATACTAGCCTGTGACACTGACGGGATACTAGCATGATTAGTTTTCGTTGAGAATACTATCAGCAGTACTACATAAATTTGGGGGGGCAGTAGTGGTGGGCTTGTTTATTTATTCTACATAATTGTAAGATATAAATGCGTTAATTAGTAAAGAAGTTATGGCCAAAAGATCTTTCCATCTACACCCTGACATGTTGCTTGTTTATGCCTAATTACCGCTCCAAGATGGTGGCGCTGCTGACACGTTGTGGAAAAGCGAGATGAGGCATCTAGGCTTTCAAATTCATGAGCACCACCATGTACTTCGTTTAAATGGGAGGTTCACCCCAAAACTATAAAAAGATATTTTAGAGGGGTCTTAATGTTATCTATTCATCAAAGTTCTGCTGGGAGTTGTTCAGGTTTGGAAATATCAGCCGTAGAAATGTCGGGCTTCTATCGAAGTACACTACTCGTATCACTGCGCATTAGACACGAGCGCGAGCTCCCTGGCGATATCTGCTGCGCAGTGATACTGCAGGTGTGTGGAGTCGGGTAGAAGGAAATAGTTCGTATATTAAACTGCTCGCGACGAAGTCTGTGGATTTTCTTAACCTGTTCCTGATTTCTGGTAAGAGATATAGCTGTTGATTTTTTCAAATGCGTTGTTCTGGCGCTTTAAGTAGTGAAAGCTAAATTGAATCTTATTATATTGCTTATTCATTAATGAGTCGCTATATCATGTATACTGCTCAATGTTTTGATTTAATAAATATTTAAATTTAATAAATATTTCAAAAATACTTCAACATTTAAAATGGTTCATGATTTTCAGGAGCGGTGCAGTGGTTAGCACTGTTGCCTTACACTTGCCTGTCCCTCCATCCTGGGTTGATTGATGGATGATTTTCAGGTCACACCTACCCCTCAGAGCCCACCAATCAGTGACTGTCTCAGAGTGTGATGTAATACGCAAAGTCCGCACCACCCACTTTTCAATGAGCAGTAAAAACACACCAGCTTGTCTCAGCGGACAGCGGCTTTTATCAGATAAGGGGAAAAGGATGAGATATCAAAAGTAAAAATAAATATATCACGTTTGGTTAATATCAAATGAAAACAGCCCTGCAATAATATATTGGATTCTAGGATATCATCTATTAAAAGGGTGAATCTATTCTAGCAGACCATAAAAATCCAATTATGAACAGTGAAAATGGGCATAATAGGTCCCTATAAACGACAGGTTTCTGTCCATGGTGCTGAAAACCAGGATTGGCAGATTTCACATTACAGCGATTCCCCCACTAAATCGCGGATTTTCCTCCGACGCCTCACAATTCTCTGCGTATCCCGTACATTGTTTGTGGTCCGATTGTTTTCGTTTTGTTCTAAGCCCTACGATGGAAGACGTTGACCATTCAGGAGAAGGTAAAACTTCTGGATGTGCTTCGGGAAGGAAAGCGTTATGCGGACGGCGTTCGCCATTATGGCTTGAATGAATCAACAGTACGCTACATGAAGAAGGATGAAAAGAATGTGTAAGAGCCATATATGTTTTTATTTTTATATATTCCATTACATATATAGAGAGAAAGTTGTGTGTGTGTATATATATATACATATATATATATATATATATATATATATATATATATATATATATATATATATATATATATATATATATATATATGTATTACATATTATTATTTCATTTTTATTATTATTATTATGTCACTCATATCCTTAGCCCGACATACAGATATATGTGTTGTTTTAATGAGTTTACATGTGTTTAAAGCATGTGGGAGGGGTATTTTAAGGCTTAAACTTCAAAAAAACTTATGTATCGTGGATTTTCACCTATCGCTGATGGGTCTGGAACGCATCTTCCGCGATAGGGGGAGGATCAAATTTACCTTTTTAACCTGATTTAACTTCAACCCTCTTATTTTGTTAACAGAGTGTGCGGGGGGAATACAAAGGGTTACAGTGGGTAATAGGTGATTTATATTGACCTTAATTATCACCCAAGTGACTCTGGACAATAAGTTCAATAATGCTTCCCAAAAGCTTCTCTCTTTTTCACTAGTTACACTTCATTACACCGAAATCAAGGAAGAATCAAATGTACAAGCCCATTATACAAAATATAAGATGCAAACACATAAAAAATATTTTGTAAAAACATTAGAAACAGATTAATATATATTGTGCAATTTGAAACTTTACATTTTGACCTCACTTAGAAAAAGCAGGTGATGACCAGCCCAACCAGCAGTTCCGTCTGGTTGTACAGAATACCTACTCAATTTAAATTTTGAGGTCATGACTAAACTAAATTTCAGCTCTGCCTTTAACATCACCAGTTAGATGAAACTGATCATTGCACAGGGAAATACAGTGAAGCCATGAAACATACTAGATGTAAATATATTAATTTTCACATACACTTGAGCTCAGTGAATTCAAGCGCGTCATACACTGTAAAAAAAAAAAGAATCCATCAAAAAACGGTTTTAAGTTAATGGACTCTTCCTTCAATTTACAAATATTGTAAATTCAGTTTTCCACAGTTTCTTAAATGATAGTTTATTCTTATTTTAAATTTTTCATTCTGCCAATGTAGATTTGTTTGTTTAATAAATGGTGTTGTTCATAAAAGTACAAGTAATTTGAGAATATAGAACATTGATTATTTTTCATAACTCAATGGCCCATAAACATACAGTTATCCATCTGAAGCTGGATTTAAACCAGCAAACTTTGGATTACAAGCCCAAATACTTGAGCTACTGAGCCACACACTTACACTGACTCAGCTTAAGTTGCAGAGACACAGTGCACTTTCTGTTGGATGTCAGACAGAACGGCAAAGGACCCCTCACTAACAGGAACCTAAAACACACAAACACTTGGGAACACTTCAAATGCGTGATCTGACTCTGCAAGGGGAGAACATGTTCATGTGGAGTCTTGGCTTTTCACAACGTTTCATTCCTGCTTATAGCTAAGGTTTTTTTTAGCCGTTGTCACTCTAAGGTTGCCCATTAATGGTTTGGAATTGGGAATGTAAAGCTGTTTTGTTAGCATGTCTGCCTTACAATTCCTTTACTGTATGTCGAGGCCTGCTGGAGCTCAATTCTGCTTCATGGCACTTGTATTTACTCTTTATTTTGCATTACATTATGTGTGAGACTAACCCCTTTCTCTACCTCTCCATTCCTCCTGTCGAGCTCCATACAGGACTAGTGGAGAAAAGGGGTGCTTGGAGGGGGGACGATATCTCTGGATGCCCACTTAAGAAAGATCTGCGTTACCTTCCAATACACCTTCCAAACTTAAGTGGATTGAACATGGGTGCTGTTGAATTAATAAAAAAATGCACTGTATTAAAAATTATTTTGTTTATATAACATAAAATTGAACTATAAACATGAAATTTAAATCTGTCGTGCAAAAATAGTCATGCAAAGTCATTGATTTATTTTTAATACAATTGCACTGTGATACATTTAACATCATATTTTCAGTTCTGCCTAACAGAACTAACAATTTTACAGGCTTTTGTTGAAATTACCTTAAAAATTCATCTGGAATGTATCGATTTATGCTGTAATTAATGATGCAAATTAACGCAGATGGGGCCATTTTGACCCAAAACAGCTAGTTGGAGGGTAGCAATCCTCCAGATTGTAAAGGTCAAGATACTGGAGCAAAAAAGAAAAACAGTGAAAGCTGTCAGAAACAGGCAGGAAACTTTGCATGGATGTTTTTGAAGAGGTAGACGGGTCCAGTTGGCTGTATTAGTCAGAGTGCTAAGAAACATAGCGCCAACAAGCCCATGGCCCCTTTTCATGTAAAACTTCGTACAGGAGGCTGTTTGTGCAGTTTAGTGCCTTTGTTAGCCTCGGCTCCTGTAAATCATATAAGCACACCCACCACACCCCTAGGAGCATTCAGTGTGCCCCCACCTGCCAACCTGCCTGTCCCCCCAACCCACAGACCGTCTGTAGTTCTGAAATTTATCCACATGGCTGTTGACCAAGTCTAAGGTAAAATTCCATAAATGAAATTTTCAGTAAAATACAATTTTTTCCTCTAATCTGGGAGACAGTGCAGAATTATTGAAGTCGGTCCTAACTCTGTCTTGAATATGTACCCAGCAGGCACCTAGGACTCGTATCTCCCTCTGAGAATCTCTTCTAAGGCGCTCAGCAGCAGAAATTCTCCATCCTAGATGAGCCTGCAAAGTTCTGTAGAAGTTAAATATACTTTAGTCAAATGAGAGACTAACCTGCTGTCAGGCTGGGGAAGCTTGAACAAGGCCTTCATTCATGACAGCTCCACTTGGCTTTTTGACGAGTCCCCATTTAGATGCAGCACGTCAGAGACTGAAGAGCAGGATGAAGGCTGTAAGTGCAGTTTGCTGTGGATTATGACTGTGTTTAAATCTAATAATGGATGAGACAATTTACTTAAAGCAAGATATAGTTCATATTGCTCTTCAGGCTTCGTGATAAAATATTAAAATTATGGAGTACAAAGTTGTAAATGCAAAGAAAACAATGCAGAGCGGCAGGGCGCCTGGCCCAGAGGGTCTTCACATAGAATTCTACAAAGGCTATTTTTTCCTGTTAGATTTACAGCTTTGGTTGTCTTGCCCTTTAAAGAAATTCTCTCAAGAAAGAAGTTGCCTCTTACCATGTCACAAGCAATTAGTTTCACCCAAAAAGGAGGAGGACCCCTCTCTGCTCCCCGTGTTAGTAGGTTCTCCCCGACTCCTCCTGCTTATTCCTTCCTCCCTCCCTCCTATTTGTGCTCTCCTCCTCCTCTTGGGTTCTATTCATGTCTTTTGGTTCAGCAATAAAACCCACAAGGCTGCCCTTGGATTGTCCCTCTTCCCATCGTGATATATTATGTATTACATGATTATGAAGTGATTTGATTATTATACAATAGTCAATTAACCACTTTGTTTCTTCAAATTGTCTTTCTTCTGAATCATTGGATATGTGTCGTAGCTGGTAATTTGTTACACTCTGCTGTCAGTGCCAGTGTAGCCTAGGTACAACCAGTCGTATGTTTCGGTCATGCTGATGTTTGAACAATTTTTGGGAACAGTTTTTCATAATGTTTTCTCATATATGTGGTGTGATAATTGAGCATGACCCCACTGTTGCTGTGCTTGGTGCTCCTGTCATGTCCTGTAATCTCTTATTTTTTCATGTCTCCTCCCACTCATGCCAGCAGGGGTCGCTGCTGGCCCTTTGTAACCCTCCTAATTCTCCTGTATCCCATTATAGTTCTCCATCCTAACCCTGTACACCTGTTTTGTCGCTGATTAGTGTGCTGTGTATAAATATGCCTGCCCTCACTGCGTTCCCCAGCTCAGTCATTGCTGTTCCATGTGTAGTCTGTGTTTCCTTAAAGTCCACGTCTGTCTCAAAGTGGCTGCATTTGAGTCGAGTCTCACCCGATGCTCACATCTCCCCGCAGAAAAACAATACACCGCCTCACAGGCCAGAGCCACAGCCTTCTCCTCTCTGCTGGGTGGAAGAACAACTCTCACACAGTGGAAGTCCTCCAGACCCCCTGCCTTCAGACAATAGGTTAAAGATGTGTTTTCTATGTTACCTATTGAAAATCTGAGATACAGCAGAGGCAACTGTAGGAAGAGCTTTCATGCTGTCTGGTCTCCTTTGACTGAAAATGTGGAGGGCCTGTATCTCACTTGGAAGATATTATTTAATCCCTTATATTACAAACCAAAGAATATTGCACTACACCATTACTAGGCTACACAAAGTTATTTTAACAACCACTGAATGGAAAAAGGTCAGTGCTGAATATATATAGCTGTGGAGCAGCAGCAGGCCTTGCTGGGCCGGAAATGCAAGCAGCATTGTCCACATTACCACTCTCTGTACTTGGATTGACCGAATGCTCAGACCGTAGGATAAGAATTAATACTTTTTATTGATCCCAATCAAGATATTTTCGTTTTGCCTCCCCCAACTTGCTCAGAGTGAGCTGGCCGTGACGGGCAGCCAGTCATAGTGGCACCCAGGGAGCTGGGGGCCTTGCTGAAGGACCCACAGATGTGCCCAGGCTGGGCTAAAGTGGGCTATTTTCTGATCACAGGCTTAGCACACTGAGCTACACACTGCCCCTAAATTTATATTTATATGTAATCTGTGTGTGTATGTGTTATCTAGATTTGCCCTGTATGTTTCTAACTAAATCTAATCCAGGCCTTGATCCTACACCTACTATAATTATAAGTACCTCACTATACCTATATCTAACACTGCCATTCATCACCAGTGTTACATGTCAGGGCTTCGCTGCAATAGATCCCTCAGAGCTGCAGGTTATTACTGTGACTTTGCACACACACACGTTGCTGCTTCCTCAGCCAGTGTCACATATACTTTATTACACACAGACCTCAGTAATCTCTGCTACACTCACACCTGCTCACTTTATATCCATGGTTAAATTCTCCTAATGGAATTTATCTTAATGTCTTTATTCTATTTTATTTTAATTGTTACCATATTATTCATTGTATTGTTCTTTCGATTTTATTTCTATTTTATTATTGCTAATACACCGGATCTGAGTGCCTCATTTTGTTCCCTTCATGTAGAACACGTTTTGTAATGACAATAAAACATCCTTATCCTCATCTAAATCACACTGTCTAACTACTAACCTGTTTAAATAATATAATTGGATTTCAAAGGTTAATAGTCACTCAATTACCCCCTCAGCCCAACAGTACCACAAACACCCAACATGCACGGAAATGTTCTCCTAAGTTGTTTTCCCTGCCTGGAACAATACCACAGCAGTCACATGGACTAATGTTTCAAAACATTTCAGAAACCTTGCATTGAAACTTGAGGTCTTTAGAAGGGATCAGTCCTGGGTGACAAAGTTGCCATCACAAAGGTTTTTGATTAAGGGATTCATGATGCCAGGTAGCCATCTTTCACAAGCTGGTGGGCTGTGCCACTGATGCGTTTGCTTTGGTTTTATATGTCTGTCCTGGTTTGTGTTCTTGCCACTTCAGGTTCCCTGGTTTTGGTCTACATTCCTCGGTCCTCTACTGTGGAGTCTACCTTCTGCTTCACCTCATTCTGGAGTCGCCCATCCAGTCAGCGGCCCATGTCCCCCTGGTTCCCTGTTTCCTGAGGTTAGTCTGCTAGTCTCCGGGGCCAGGGGGCAGAAATCTGCCATGTTGGATGGGTGGCCCAGGTTGGGGTGCTCCATCATAGACTGGTACATGAAGGATTATAAATGGTTTTCAACCAGTATGTACCGAGTGTGCGTCGTGACGAAAAGAATGTCATGGGAACATTTAGGACTGACTGCAGTATTAGTTCAAAGCATGATTGTGTTTTTCTTAATTTTTATTGATTTATTTTTGGATTATTAATTTTCTTAAGTAACTTGATTCAGTTAAAAGGGGTTTGTCCATTTGCTTTAGCAGAAGTTCGTGTAAGTATGATGTTCACCTTCCCTTTTCATAGTCTAGTCTTTGTCAAGTTTTATGCTTATTTCCCCTGGTTAAGTTAATCTGACTTGTGTGTTTAGGAGGGTCATACAGGCTTTTTGTTTGTAATGGAAGCACAGGGTCTGTACTTGCAGCTTATTTGCCATGCTAATGGAAGCATTTTACCTTCCTCTCTAATCTCTTTTTTTCTTGGCTTTCACTGCAGTCTCCTCTATGCCAGGGTTTCTCAACCCAGTCCTTGGACCCCACTGCAAAGATCCACAGTTTTGCTCTGTCCAAGCTCTCAGCACAGCAGTAAAAGGTGACTGTTTGGTTCATGCATGCAGGGATCTGGGACAGAGCAAAAACGTGGAGCTGTCTGGTGGGCTGAGGAATGAGTTTAGAAATGCTGCTGTATGAAGTATTAAACCATTTGACCGGTTGGATAAATGTTAAAATGTTTTCTCAAAATATAAAAAGAGATAATCTTCTGTTTTGCGTCTCATTACAAGCAAACTTGTTTTTTGTTTTTATGTCACTCTAGTATTTGATATCTAATTTTCAGTCTTCTGGCAATATAATCTGGTGAATGGGGAAAGACTTCCAGCAGGGGCTCCGGTTTCCTCCCACAGTCCAAAAGTGCGCAGGGTAGGTTAATTGGCAAATCTGAGTTGTGAGTGTTTGCGCCCTGCAGAGTGTTGACTCCTGCCCAGGGTTGGTTCCTGCCTACGCCTGTTGTTCCAAGGACAGGCTCTGGTCCCCCCCGCGACCTCAGTTTGGCTTGCTGTCTCCCCGCTTGGTTTTCTTTGGTTTACGTCTTCACTAGCCCCCTTGTTGCTTTGACTTGTGTGTATGTTATGTATGTGTGATTGTATTGCTGCATAGGGAGTGACTGCTATTTTTAGTGGTGCAACGGATCACAAAACTAACGGTTCGGATCATATCACGGATTTTGAGTCACGGATCGGATCAATTTTCGGATCAGCAAAAAGGGGAGGAGTCAAATGTAATTTGCTTCTCATTTATTACAAGAACAGTATGGCAAGGAACTTTTGGTTTTATCAAAAATAACTAAAATAAATTACAAAAATAAAACCAAGAAATAACTGAAAAAGCTGAATAAATACAATTTTTAAATAAAATTCTCAATACTTGAATACTTCAATGCAACAATTGAAAAACAACCTGAGAACTGAAAACAGGCCAAACCTTATAATGACAAATTTTTTTTCAAAAAGATGAGGATGTCTACATTCTCTGGGGAGAGAGTAGACCTCTTAGCTGTCACTATGTCACCTGCTGTGGAGAATACCCTCTCACTAGGAACTGAAGTGCCAGGCACAGCAAGGTAGTGTCTTGCCATTTTTGCAATGTGAGGGTATTTACACTCATTGTGTTTCCACCACGCCAGCGGATTACCACCATCCACTGGCAAACTGCTTGCTGCCCTGTATGATGCTACCTCCTCTTTGATTGTGTTGTAAAAAGTTTTCTCTGTGTCTGACTCTTTCACAAATGTATCCCCAAAAAGCTCTTCTATGGCAGACTTCTTTTGTGGAGGAGATGCATTTGGCCCTGTGTCTTCTTCAGAGGGTGTTGGCTCTGTGGCTTGACCCTGCAGAAAAAATTACTGAGTTATTTAACTATATTTCTTGTTATATAACTCCATAGGCAATCAATAACATATGCTGGTAATTTTCAAAATTAAGATCAAATATTCACATAAATAATAGTTAAAATATTTTATAACTTAATTATATTAATATTAAATAATATGAATAACTGTATTATTTTTTACCTCTTCAGTAGCCACAATCTCAGTTGTGAGATCAGTGTATGTCTTCTCGCGTAGGGCTGGTTCTATGTGAGTCAGGGACTTGAACCTTGGATCAAGTGCAGTAGATCTGTGAAGATAATCTTGTATTTCAGGGGGGTTGGTGTATCTGGAAATCAGGTCCCCTCTTATGGCAGCCTTAACATCTCTGGTAATGCTGGTGTCTTCCTCATTTGCACACATGGATTGTATAATTCTGGTTTTCAGAGGTAGGATCATGGATACAGATGGTGCATTTTCAGTACTCAATAGGGTTGTGACTGTTTTGAGAGGTTTGAGGAGCTGAAGGACCTCCTCTGCTACTTTCACATCATCATCAGACAAGGTGACAATGTCTCTGATATTTTTTTTCAGTGTCTTTTCTGTCAGTGCAGAGTATACTGCTGCCTGCTGCTCAAGATAGCGCTCCAACATGTCATATGTGGAATTCCATCTTGTAGTGACGTCGTGTATGAGCTTGTGGGCTGGTAGCTGTAGCATTTCTTGCTTTGTTTTAAGGACATGAGCTGCTGTTGTACTTCTGTGGAAAAAAGAAACCACCTTCCTAATCCTCCCAAGAAGGCGATCCATCTGGTTAACTGAGATTCCTCTTTGGCATGCTAAATTTATCACATGTGCAAAGCAAGATATCTGTGGCCCTAGTCCAGCTTCTGTCACTGCATTTACTTGGTTTCTGGCATTATCTGTGGTGACTGGGATATTGCTACATGCATTGTGTCTCTTTAACTTCCACTCAGCTACTGCTTCTATCAGGATTTGCGCTAGATTTGTGCTTGTGTGAGTCTCATAGAGGGGGCGTGTCTGTAGCACCGGACTTTGCATCTCCCATCCCGCTGTTATATAATGGGCAGTCACAGTCACGTAGCTTTCGGTAGCCCTTGATGTCCACCCGTCTGTGGTGATCGAAATAGAGGATGCATCTGATAAGTCTGCGACGATTTTGCTTTTTTTCTGTTCGTAAAGTTCAGGCATGACCTTCATGCTGAAATGTGTGCGCGAGGGTATTTCGTACCGTGGCTCAAGCACTTTTAGGAGGTTTTTAAAACCCTTGTTTTCAACAACAGAGTATGGCCTCATGTCTGCCGCGATAAACATCCCGATAGATTTGGTAATAGCTTTAGCCCGCTCTGATTCTGGTGCAAAGTGCTGCTTAAATGCAGCGGTGAGCAGCTGTTGCTGTGGTTGCTTCGGTTTGCATCCTGTCTGCACACCGGGGTGATGTCGCTTCAGATGCGTGGCCATACTCGATGTATTGCCACTTTCATACGGCTTTCTCGTGCCACAGTGTCTACACACTGTAACTGTTTTGTCCACCACCCTTCTTCCGTCATCATTATATTTTACAGGAAAGCCAAAATGCTCCCATACAAAAGATTTGAATGATGCGGGAGGCTTTTCGAGTTCCTCTGTTCCGCCGCTAGCCATCGTTGTTGACACACATGTTCCGCTGACGTAAACACGACTTCTGTGTAATTAATTATTTATTATTTAAGCAATATCAGCAGAAAACTGTTTTATCTGCGGTTATTTTTTTTTTATTTATCTAAAAGTTTAAAAAACGAGTTAATCCGCGGATCACGTGCGTTCCGAACCGTGGGTTGTAATCCGTACGGATCACGGATCAACCGCGATCCGTTGCACCCCTAGCTATTTTGTTTTGCAAGTGTGTGTTGGACTCTGTTTATTTGGTCAGGGAGTGAGGTGGAGTGTTTGTCTTTTGGTTTCCTTTTCTTTTGCACTTAGGTGAGATTAGCTGTGGGTCGCACTTGATAGTTGGGGATTTTGTTTGTTATTTTGGCTGTGGTCACTCCCAAAGTCTTTTGCACCGGGTTATTTGTTCAGTGTCAGTATTATACATGAAAAAAAATGAAAATACAAAAAATATCCCTTTGTCCACTGGTGTTCCCTTCTTTCCCTCACCCTGTTTGTCCCTTTATCCCATTCCCCTTTCCCGTGAATACTGTTACACTCCAACCCTAGACAGGATATCAAAACAGCATCTTACCTATAGTTTTAAAAGAGATGAGGGATATTAATCATTGACCTTTATCTTTGCTATTTCAGAAATCCGTATCTGCTACCTTGTGACTGGAAGTATACACTGTAAAAAAAGGCAAAATTTGTCACAGTTTTAAACGATTTTATATCAGCCAATTTGACTACAGTATAATTATTTTTTTCCTCTTATGTTAAATGACAGAAAAGTTTTATCAAAACTACATTGCATAACTGGCATCGTAGTACTGATTAGCACCGATTCAGACATCCCAATGAACAAATATGAAGTTCATTTAAACTGTGGTACCTTAAATCCGTCAAGTTACCTCGATAAGCCAGTAACCCTGATTCGTAGTATAGGCCACTGATCACAAGCACTCTGTGTAAACGTATTGTTTAACCGGCGCTGTTGCATTACCAGGGTGAGAGGTTGACTTGCTGGTTAGCTATAAAAACAGACGTTAGTGCAACTCCACGTTAATGGTGCGGTCATCATGGCTTATAAATGCTTATTATCGTTCATCATTGTTTGTGTCAGTAACGATAACATAAACAAGGGTAGGCACCAGGAGAACATCATTGGCTCTTGCATCGATTACTTTTCCCGTAACACCCTTTAGATTGTTTCCCTGAAGGGCAGCAAACCGACAATTTCGGTGTGATTGAGCTGATCACGTGTGCATGGGGAGGGAATGCGGACCACATGACCTTCCCGGCGAGCTCAGCACATCCAGCATCAGGCAGTTCCTCTGGAGTTTCCGTCTGCCAGGAGAAGCACAAAAGATTGACAGGATGATGGAGGCCTTTGCGCAGAGGTACTGTCAATGTAATCCTGGAGTCTTCCAAAACATTGACACCTGCTATGTACTTTCATTTTCAATAATCATGCTAAACACTAGCCTTCATAATCCAAATGTGTGAGACAAGCCCAGTGTGGACAGGTTCATCTCCATGAATCGAGGAATCAATGATGGAGGCAACCTGCCAGATGATCTCCTCCGAAATCTTTATAAGAGCATAAAGAATGAGCCATTCAAGATTCCTGAAGACAATGGGAACAATGCCTTCTTCAACCCTGACAGAGAGGGTTGGCTCTTCAAAATGGGAGAACGGGTGAAAACATGGAAAAGGCGGTGGTTCATCCTGATGGATAACTGCCTTTACTACTTTAAACATACTACGGATAAGAAACCCAGGGTGATCATTCTGCTGGAGAATCTGAGCATCCGTGAGGTGAAGGATCTCAGGAAGCCTAACTGCTTTGAACTGTACATCCCTAACAACAGCAGACAGCTGATGAAAGCCTGCAAAACGGAGGCGGACGGCCGCCTGGTAGAGGGCAATCATGTGGTGTACCGCATCTCGGCGCCAACCCCTGAGGAGAAGGACAAGTGGATACAGAGCATCACTGCTGCTGTGAGCACTGACCCTTTTTATGAGATGCTGGCAGTAAGAAAAAAACGGCTGAATAAATAAATAACGATAAAGACTGTGTGAATATGGTTGGATGTGCTATTGCAGAAAGTATTTATTTCAGAACAAGGAACTTTGCACAAAGTAATGTTTAACCTTAAGGTAGCATGACCGAATTCCAGGTTTTGTTTTGATGCGACTTATTGTTCACTACAGATTTTATCATCGAAATGCCCTGTCCTTTTTTTGTATAAATGTGAAATTAAATGTTATTTGCACTGTATTGCTGATCTTTATGTCAGAGTACCTTTTTTTCTGAGAATCCACACTGCTGTAAATTTGCATTAACATGATTAGGATTGGGATGGAAAAATTATTTTCCATCTTAACCCATATTCTAAGCATATTGATTTCTGTTGTAAATTTTATTTTTACAGCAGTATGATTTAAGACACTAACAGCAATTTTTCAACCAGTAATTGTTAATGTGATAGGAATTGCATTCAACAGCAAATGCGTTCAACTTAACCAAATGTATAAATCTTACATATTCTGATGATTCGACATTCCCCCGACGTCTGTGTGATGTATTTCAGCAACAACACGCAGTTAATGAGATCACTATGCGGAATTTAGCCGACTGTTATTTTACTGATTAGGATATATCACCCAAGATTGGGGTATACTATATATCAAGGGTCAGCAACCTTTTTGAAACTGAGAGCTACTTCACGGGTACTGAGCCATACAAAGGCTACCAGAACAGACTTTACCTAAACTTATCTAAACTTCATGTAGAATAAACACGTTTTAAATGCTTTTTTGGATATTGTCATTTTCAAATCTATATAAATACAAATGTGATTAAAGAAGAATAGCAACAAGATAAAATTAAATTTTAGTCGCTGCCCACTGGTGAGTTGTGGTATTTTTAGAACAGGTCCGTGGGTGACTCATGTGGTCCTTGGGGGCATCCTGGTGCCAGTGGGCACCATGTTGGTGACCCCTGTTCTAAATGGTATGTAGGGTTTGCAAACTACACCAACGCTTCTGATGGAGCTACATTTAGGCTTATAGTGGAATAATATAGTGGAAGATTCCTTGCGTGAGTGTCTGAGAGCGTGAAAGTCATGCCAGATGCATGGTAGTCGGCAGCCCTGCTTTCCGTGTGCATCTGTCTCTTACTTTAGGTGGCTAGAGATCCAGCATTACTCAGGATTAGGAGCCACTTGCACTGATAATAATTAGTTTCTTTTTCCCCTTGCAGTCTGCTGCTGTATAACATTATGAAATCAGCCCAAAAATCCGCAACCCATGACCTCCTAATATTTACCCGAAACTATGTTTTCAAAATAGCACAATTGGGCATGAACACCGCGGACCTGGAAACTCTGCTGAGCATTGAGAATCAGCGTGCAAAGGCTCTTAATTTGGATATGTTTGTGAAACGTTCTGCTGCACAGCACAACAAAGAAAAACAACTGGTCAGTGATAATGAAAAGTACAATCAGCATTGTTTTAACCATGAGAGTCCAAATGCTTAGATACATTGTCACTTTTTCAGTGTAAGTATGCTCCTGAGCTCCACGATTCTGAATGATAGTCGGTTTCTCACTGAACCTCCATGCCACTCTGTTAAAATCTCTTGCCACCCCATGTAAAATTTTCTAGATCCACCACTGTGCCAGAGCTAAGACTTAAGAATCTTGAGTATTATTTCAACATAAACTTTGCTTGGGTGCTTCAGACTTTAAATTAAATATAAATTATGGCAATGTGCACAACTATTAAGGAAAATGCAACGTATTTGTTTTTCATTTACGTAATTATATATGTTGATTATGATTCTTTTTAGTTCCACAGTACATGCAGATACTAAAATCCAAGCATGCACTCTTAGGTTAATTGCTATCAGTTTATATAAAGATTTATAGAAATTTCAGTCAGAGACTAGCTTCTGATATAGAAAGAATGTTTACATTTTTTCTGGCCGTGGAATAGTTTTTCAGTGCTGCATGTAGTTTCTCTTTATTGTTTGATTAGGACACACTTACACATCAACAAGTGCAGTGGCAGTTGTGATGTTCTCGCATATGAGAAAATACACGGACAACTTTTATTAAAGAAAACGAAAGGCTTTACTCTCCATGCTCCAGTCAATTGCATGCATAGGCCTACTGCCGCATCTCACTTTGCCAACTTCCGCTTCCGTGCGGCTCAGGAGGATCTGGCTGCAGAACACTGGAAAGGGGTCCACAGCTCAAGGGGACCACCAGAGGACAGATGGAGTGGAACCGGGAACCAAGGGATTTGCCAGTGACTGGCACTCACTGTTGTTTTCGACTACAATAAAAACAGCTGTACTGGCTAAATAATGAGCATACAAAAGGAAAAAAAGACATGGATAGGAATAAAAAGGTAATTAAAAATAGAAAAACAACTGAAGAGTCATTCACACTGAACACGCGTCTCTGCTCTCAGGATGATGATCCTGCCAACTGCGCCAGACTGTGACAGACCGAATTACAAAACTGTAGACTCAGTGACTACGCCACCCTAGGAATTTCATCCAGCTTTCCATTGAGACTACAGTTTTGCAGTCTGTTCTGCCAGACAATGTATTAAAAAGTGCAGTGTTATACATGACACTGTAATTAGTTCAATTCAAGAGATGTACAATCAAGTTATAATAGTGTGATTATCATAATCACACAAATATATGAATTCCTCTGATACTGAATTAAACAACCCTTTATGCTGTCCCTTATGTGAATTAGTAAAAATTTCCACACCTTTTCACCATAGCCAACCATTCTCTCCATAGTCATATGCAATTCCAATCCCCCCTTTTATTTATTTTATGGCAGACAGAGAGCAGTGTTTCCCCTATTATTATATTAGGGTGCCCCCCCGCAGAAGGCCAAGTTAATCTTATTTTATTACATTTTCTATATAGCGTCAGATCACAGCAGAAGTTATTTACTGTAAGGTTACCTTTACTATAGAAGAGCTCTATATCATTGTCATTTTAATAAACAAATTAAATAGCCTTTTGTTATTTATCTTATTTGCACAAAAGCTTTTTCTCTCTATACCAGAGGTGCCCAATACATCGATCGCGATCTACTGGTCGATCGCAAAGACTGAGTAGATCGCATGACATAAAAAATAGAGGAAGGATGACGCAATCAACCGCGCCAGCTGCTGCAAAACTCCAGTAAGCAACCGAGTCGCCTCCAATTTATTTCTACTAAACTTAAGAGAGGGTATAAAACTGAATGGGGGAGCAGGACCAAGTGCGAAGCCAATAACCTACCACTTCCATACGGAATGAAAGGAGGAGTATTTTTTCCCCACAAGGTCATATTCGAAGTGCGTTTGTTTCATCTGTCAGTCTACCATTGCTATTCCGAAGAAGGGAAATGTGGAGCGGCATTTTCGGACTGCTCATAAAAACTACGGCATTAACTTCCCTCCGAAAAGCGAGCTAGAAAGAGAAAGGTGAAGGAACTAAAATCCCAGTTCAATTAAAAAATAATGCATTAATGCCAAAGGGAAATTAATAATAATGATCAGAAAATATGTAGCGTCAGCCACCTGAAAAGCAGAGAAAAATATCTGCGTTTTTTAAAGGGTGATAAAGACGTTTCACAATGGAATTTTCTGCTTTAAACTATCACCATTTTATGCTATCAGCAATCGTTTTTAAAGCCTAACAGTTAATATATTTTCAGCTCGAGCCAAACATCCGCAATAGGCTGCCAGGAGACCATCTTGTAACTTGCATGCGGATCTCAATAAATAGGCCTGACGTTTCTGACTTCCCATATCAAGAGGCTCTAGAAATGTTATTTTTTTCCCCTTGTCCTGTCCGGCAGCTTTAGCAGAATCATGGTCTGAATGCACTGCTGTGCCAAACATGCTTGCTTTACCATGAGGGGATCTATAAACTCTGTATAGACCCCTCATGTTGATCTATTTCTTTTTATTTTAATTTTATTTATTTATTTCAGTTTTAACACATGTGAAAACATTGCAGTGGGTGAGCTGGCCGTAGTGGAGGGACATATTAGGAGGGGGAAAAAAGAAGGAAAAGGAGAAAAAAAAGACAGGAATAAGAAAAAAAAGGAGTGATAGATTCAGAATGGAATAAAAATTATAGTGTGCAGAAAGTAACACAACTATACAAGCATATAAAATCTTAGTGTGTGCTTGGATGGGTGCGTGTGTAGGTGGGGATTGTGATGGTGATAAGGGTTAATAGAAAACACCTGTGAGGGGAAAGGAGGAACAGCATAAATTGTCAGCGAAGGAGTAAGAAGGGGGGCCCCATATGCTCGGTGGTGCTTGGAGTCCATGCTGCAGCTGCCAGATGTGGAAGCGCGTGCGCTGGGGGAAAATTACTGCATTGTGGGACATACGGCGAGTTATTGGGGTGCGCAGAGTTGGGAAGCTAATGACGCCGGTCCGCGATTGGTGGCAGCGACGTGGATTCCAGGCACCACAGAAAAGGTTTGTAGTTCCTTCTAGGAGTTGGATTATTGTTTGTGTTGTGGGTTTTGTTTTCGGGGGATTGGGCTGTCTTCCCCCAACTAGTTACTTTAAATAATATTGTTTGATATAAATTGATTTTTTTTTCCTTGTGTGTTTATGTGTTATTTAGGAGGAATCACATGTGATTTTGGTGTTCATGGCCCTTGTGTTGATGTGAGCTGCCCAGGCCTTTTTATTGTCCACGTGTGAACTTTAGCCGGGTGTTTTAGCTGAGTGTGAAGTGTTTTCCCAAGTGTTTTAGAGATTGCTGTGCTGAGGTCATTGTGTGGGGGGTTGTGGTGCTGCCTGGGTGCTCTATTCACTTATTGAGGCAGCGACACTGAATTGTGGAATCCTGGTAATAAAGGCTTATTGCTAGACTTCTGTTGTGAGCTGTTTCTTATGCCTGGTGCCCAGTTTAGCCGAGTTATAAACCTGCATCATTGGGGAAAAGTGATCCTCTTACAATTATATTGTGTTGATTACATTATAATGTTTACATTGTAATGATTACATCATGGATATTTGGCATACATTTTAATATCATAAAACTTGTATTCTACGTTATATAGTGCTAAATAATATTCCATAAGAGCAGCTTCACTCCTGAGTGTCCTGGGTGATTGTAGCTCAGGTCCAGCTCTCTCAGGTGTGAGGGGTTTGACCTTAGAGCTGAAGCCAGGGAAGAACAGCCTTCTTCTGTGACTCTACAGCCTGCAGAGAGACAGACAAAAACACTGATAAATAAGATCACCAATACAATTATTACTTTTAAGTAAATGTAACTACTTTCCTATTGACAATGTGTTTCCTTTCAATAAATACAGTTTACTACATGGAAGGAATACTCAGTAATACTGGCCTCAGTTTCTCCAGTTTACAGTGTGGAATACCCAGTCCAGCAGAGAGCAGCTTCACTTCTGAATCCTGTAGGTCATTGTCACTCAGGTCCAGCTCTCTCAGATGTGAGTGGTTTGATCTGAGAGCTGAAGCCAGCGCCTCACAGCATTCCTCTGTGAGTTCACACCGGTTCACCTTTAGGAAAATGAAAGACTTTTAAGATTCAAGGTTCTTTATTTGTGACATGCGTAGTTATACAGGTACAACATCCAGTGAAATGTATCCTGAACTGCTCTTTTAACTGTGCAACATTAGAATAATTAAATTTTAAAACCACTTTTTACATTGGTGCACTGTATATTACATCACAGTGAGCCGTTACATTCATCACAGAAGAGATTCTTTTAAACAATGAATTTATTGTACAGCTTTTAAGTGGCACATTAACACTCACCTCAGTTTTGACGAACATTATATTTTGTTAAACTCTGCATAATTATATTTAAAATTGCAACACAACCATCACTTTTCTTTGTCTATTAGCTGCTAACCAACACAGTGCTAACCATGACAGTTTGGTGTAAGATCAGTGGGTAACGCCTGAGTGAGGGTATCCATTTTACCATAAACGATGCTGAAAAATGGGCTGAGGAGGGATGTTGAATATCAAGAGCAGTTCTGTTAAAAGGATACAGCGACTGAATAGAGGGGAACATTACTGATATTAAAGGTAAGTTAAGGATTTTGACAGGTCAAAAGTGTCAATGTACTAGCTAATCAGCAAGCATCAAAATATTCTTTGCAGCGTGAATAACTAACGTTAGTTATTAACAAGCTTGATTTATTTTCTGAGTTTACAATTTTCTGAGACAAGCACTATTATCCTGAGAGAGGTTGAAAACGCTGGATACATATTACTAAACATATATGGTACATTACAGAGTTAATCAATGGGGTATGAATATATTTTAGGTCCAAGCAGAGTCAGGTACTTCACCTCCAATGGATCTTGGGTTTTCACATAGAAAATAAAAATCTTCAGCCCCACTGTGAGGAATTATAGCAGGAGGCAGCTTGGTTATATGATACATCCTCACTACTGTAAATCCATGATTCTGCAAAAGTGTGTTTTCTAAATTTGAACTGAGCTTCTAAGTGTCCCGGTTACAAGGAAATCAAGGGAAAGACAAACATTGGTCACATTCTCGTTTTTGATAAGATGTACATCCTGCTTCACAACAATATGCCACACTAGCATCAAAGAATTTTGTGGAATTCATCCCACCTCAGCCTCGTTTTCATTTTGAAAATGGTGACCTCTGTGAAATAAGCTAATAGCCCCCCCAATTCAGTGCCAGAACGTTGGAGTTCACCCCAGTGAGTGAGAGGGTTACCTCCCTTCCACTTCGAGTTGGCGGAGGGGGTCTGACTGTTTATGCGTACGCACCGAACATCAGCTCAGAGTACCTGGCCTGCTTCGAGACCTGGGAGGGGGGGCTGGGAGGTGCCCCCCGTGGGGACTGCATTGTCCTGCTGGGAGACATTAATGCTGATGTGCGTAGCGACAGTGAAACCTGGAAGGGTGTGATTGGGAGGAACGGCCTGGCCGATCTGAATCCCTGTGCTGCCCACAGTGTGTCCATAACGAACAGCATGGTGGAACATAAGTGCTCCTGTCACCGGAGCACCCTGGGCCGCAGGTCGATGGCCGATGGCCGTCTGATGGGACTGGCAGTTTGTCACTTTTAATATCTGTCCTTAAATGTTTCATGTTCTTTTAATTTAATTTTTTATTGTTATATTTAGTCCTACGATTTTACTTTGTGCATTAAGCATTTTATTTTTTATCATCTTTTCTGGAAAGCACTTTGAATGACCTTCTTGTATGAAGATGTGCTATACAAATAAACTTGACTGAAACCAACATAAAATATTCATTCTCTACTCGCTTCAGCTTCTCCAGTTTACAGCTGGGATCCTCCAGTACAGCAGAGAGCAGCTTCACTCCTGAGTCTCCTGGGTGATTGTAGCTCAGATCCAGCTTTCTGAGGTTTGACTTCAGAGCTGAAGTCAGGGAAGAACAGCCTCTCTGTGACTCTACAGCCTGACAGCCCATTGAAAGGAAACCACAAAATTTCAGACAAAATACAGGCAGCAGCGACCTGTCAAAACATCAGTGCTGAAGTTGCCAGTGACTGGCCTGGACCCACCAGAGCAAACAGCCCTTCACCCCCCCCCCCACCCCACCCCCTTCCCCCCATCCCAGGTCTCCCTGTTGCTGATAAAAAGCTGCCATTCGGGGGTAATATTCTGCACTTGGGTTTGCCTGAGTGCCTCTGTTCCTGCAGCTGCCACACACTGTTCACTGAAGCTCACCTTTTAGCATCGCTGACTAATAACAGACATAAATGATCAGCTTCTAAATTAGACCATCCAGTGAGAGCGACCCACTGCATCAAACAACTGGACTCTCTCATCCCCAGTCCTGCCAGAGGAAGAGCACTGAGGACAGAAAAATGACAGCAAACAACATTCAGCATTAGACTCTAAAACCGTCTGTAATGTCTGTGTTTATCCAGTGGACCATAAACTAAAATAAGCTTTCCTATTTCAGTTTCTTTTAGATGTTATAAAGTAATAAATAAACAATCATAATAATTAATCCATGTATTACTGACTATCAGACAACTTCAACAAGTTACCAAATGGATGCAAAATCAAAGATATTCATTTGCGCCTGGCACTAACCATGTACTCCTTCACAGTACTAAGCCATAGAAAGGGCCCCAATGAAACCCCTGCATTCCTGCATCGCAGATACTCTAATCTCAGCATTTATAAGATTATATTTGTACTGCCTGCCAATTTTTATATTAGATTAGACTAAAAAATGAGAAATATCTATATGCAGAAGTAGTTTTTCCTGATAAGAAGGATGACATCAAGACTGTCAGCATTTACAAATCGAATTATGACACATCTGAGTAGCCCAGACTGTCCGGAAAACAAAGCCATACAGCATATGTGGCTGACTAATGTACATGCAGTGTAATAAACTTATAATCAAATGGATAGAAAAACGCTCAATAATGGACAGGAGTCAAAGGGTAAATAAGGTGCATCATGTGGAAGAGAAGTTAGGTGGCGTTGGGGTGCATTGTGAGTTTCATCTGGTAGCTAGAAGGGAACAAACAGGGCTTTTGGGGGGGGGGGGGGACTTCTCCGGGGGCTACATCGCTCTACCTTTTTGTAAAATGATTTATTTTTAAAAAATCTTTTCTCCTTACACTATAATGGCAGGTTTAGGACTAATACAGTACAGTCATAACCAGTGTCAAGGATTCTATGCATTGCTACACAGAGACAAGTCCAGATATTGAGCCCAAGGCTAAAATTGTGGTTTACTTACAAGTGCACTTTGCTGGGCAGTGGGGGTGTTTGTTCTTCTCTGCTCACATTTTCCCCTCTTATCCTGTCTTCTCCTCCGCAGCCCTTCCTCCTTCTCTCTGTTGCACCTATATTCCCTCCCCTCCAGTCATCTATGTTCTCCTTCCTCTGCAGTCTCTCCTCTTCTCCCATTCTTCAGTTATACTGTCTTCTCCGCTCTCCCTGTATCCCTCCTGTCTTCTGGTCCTGTCGTCTCTTCTCCAGTCATCCCCTGCTTCTCAGTCATCTCTGCATCTTTTCTCTCATTTGTTTGCTTATTCTTTGATTGTTTGTGTTATTCGTTAACCCACCACCCCATGCTGGATGAGTCTTGATGTTTTTTGGTCTTTTAAAAGTTAGGCTTCTTCCTTTGTTTTTGTGCCATATCTTCTGCCCTCTTCTGGTTGCGGCAGTGCATGACACGGCTGGAAAAATAGGGTTTATTACAACACACACATCAAAACCAAAAGGATCAGGATGGATCCAAAATAAACAGCAAATGACCAGGAATGAACTAAATGATGGAATAAACACAACTAGAGAACTATATACATACATACAACATACAGCTATAATGAAGCATCAAAGAACAGAAGCAGAACAAGCACTTAAATACACAGCTAACAAGACACTGAGGACTAACAGGACAGTGAGAATCATAACCAATAACAAGGACTGAGGGCAACCCAGGAACAGGCATTACAGTTAAACAGCACTGGTGAAATCAAAGTGACCTTTCAGCCACATGGTCAGCTCTGCATCGCCCTCTGCTGTTTGCATTAGAAGCTGCTTGAAATTCCCACTCTCCTTACCAACACCTCGAAAAGCCAGGCCTTGCCGTGCCAAGTACTTAACTTCAGAAGATTTTTCCTCACTTGCTGCTGCTCTTTCCAGCTCATCTGAAGGTTGAATATTAACAGGATTGATCTTCTCAATCCATGTCATCAGTGCTAATCTGTGGCACTGCCTGTCTTTATGTGTACTGAATTTATCCAGTGCCTGTTCCAGTTTCACATGCCAATCTTCACAAGAGCTGAATCTCTCTCTCATGCCAGTTTAGACATTTGTGTTACAAATAATTTTGCACAGTAGAGTATCTGCGATGCAGGAATGCAGGGGTTTCATTGGGGACCTTTCTATGGCTTAGTACTGTGAAGGAGTACATGGTTAGTGCCAGGCGCAAATGGATATCTTTGATTTTGCATCCATTTGGTAACTTGTTGAAGTTGTCTGATAGTCAGTAATACATGGTTTAATTATTATGATTTTTTTATTTATTATTTTAAAACATCTGAAAGAATCTGAAATAGAAAAGCTTATTTTAGTTTATGGTCCACTGGATAAACACAGACATTACAGACGGTTTTAGAATCTAATGCTGAATGTTTTTTGCTAACATTTTTCTGCCTGCATATGCTGTGATTGGTACAGTGAAATCTGAGAATGTGTTTGTCGTCAGTATCATAGCCTCAGACAACAAACCAACGCTGTAGCGCGTCACTGTGTTTACATGTGGGAGGGGTTCCAGTTACATAATGGGCTCGTTCTAATTCAACTGTTTTGACGGAGCTCGACAAACCTAAAAAATAAATGCTGGTGTTATGAAAAACTATGTCATATAGCTATATTTGAGATTTATCATAGCCAAACACATCTCGGAGCTCCGAGGAACCTCCTTCTCCTTACATTTGGGGAAGATGGTGGCGCAGGAGGTAGTGCTATCGTTTAGCAACCAGAGAGTTGCAGGTTCGAGCCCTGGTTTCTCCTGACCCCATCAAAGTGTCCTTGAGCAAGACACTGTACCCCAAATTGCTCCCGGCGTGTAGATTGGCACCTTGCATGGCAGCCTCCACCACCGGTGTGTGGATGGGTGAATGTGAGGCATGAATTGTAAAGCGCTTTCAGTTCTCATAAAAGTAGAAAAGCACATTTACCATGTGTGTTTTGGATTTGGATTGTATTGGTGTGTAGTCAATCACTCATGTACATGCTCAATCGCAGTAACATTTTCACAGGAATTTGGGAGATTGAAATGCTAATTCTATGGGGGTGTATTCAGTGGGAAAGGTATGTATGTAGGACATGTCCCCCCCCCCTTCGTGGTGTTAGATATTCTGTTTCCCCCACTGTGTGTTAAGTACTGGGTTTGCTCTTGCGTGTTTAATAAAAGATTGTACTACACTGCTTGTCCTGGCATATTGCCTGTGGTTTGAGGGGAGGTTAATCTGTGTGTGTGACCGTGAGTGACGCGACATGTGTGCTACAGTATACATCCAGTATGTAACTGTATAAAGTAAAACTCACTGTGTAATATAAAATGCAAATGGATACTGTAATATGAAGCATTGCAGTAAGAGGACAATATTACAGTACAGGGCACATTGTTGGATTACATACCTGTTGGCTCTATGAAATGTTTGATGGTTGTGGACATGGTTGTTGTCCCATCATTCGGCCGACCACCCTCAGCCATTGTAAGGCCATGATTGAGGGCCTAATTATATATATACAGTACTGTGCAAAAGTCTTAGGCAGGCAAAGAAAATGATGTTTAGATTATCCTCCTGTTGGTGTAAAGCTATGATATGATGCCTGTCAAAGTGTGTCAGCTTCGCCATTTCAGAACCTCTGCTAAAATCATCCTAGTATTTGCAGCGACCGTCCAGTGCAGCCATGTATTTTTTGACTTGGCCACTAACACACCTCATACAGCTAGTCAATCTCTCACTGACTTTTTAAACCAATATATTTATATATTTAATTGAGCTGTTGGGGAAATTTAACAAAATCATGGAACGACTGATGTGCCCCTGAAGACAAGTTTGGGAACTGAAGCGGTGTTCATCTAGCCATCCAACTAGATATCAGTAACTTTTTAGAAAACAGAAGAAATTATTACTAGTTTTTATTGTGTTACTCTTAATTTGCACACGTTCTAATGTTAAATTGTATTTTTTGTTCTAAGCCAAAGTACACTTGCTACCCAGATAAACAGCTTTAAACATTTCTTTGGACTGCCTAAGACTTTTGCACAGTACTGTACTGTATATGGTAACGCTAAATTGATAACTCCTATTAGTGTTGTGTTTTTGGTAAATATGCTAAATTTGCTGATGCTGTCTTCTCAGTTGCCCCTTTGTCCGCCTTACTTACTGTTGCTATGCCTGCTATGTGCTCACTCTGCGTGCCTTAATTATATTATGGGGTTTTATTATTAATTTATTCATAATCATTGTTATTTTTTCAACCTCTGTGTGGCCATAATATTTTGGGTTTTATAGTTACAGTCATGTGGATTAATCTATTTTCTCTGTGTTTTACCATGAAGAACAAGGTGTGACAGGGGATGATTTTGTGGACATTGGGGAACAAGATGTTTACCTTTTGTTCCCCAAAAACCTCAGACTGAGGAAATCCCTAATTTCCATTTTAAAACTAAAGGCAAGTAAACTGTCTGTTTGATAGCAAGCTCTGTGTTTTTTGTGGTTTCACAGACATACTGCTGTCAAGTCATGGTTACAGAATATATCATATTTAGTTTCATGATCTTTCCCTCAATCAGTCTGGAGTGGAAGCAGAAGACTTCCTAAAAAATAAGCAGGGAAGTCAGCGGCAACACCTGAACAAAAGAGATTCAGTGTAAGTATCACACAGTCCTGGAAATAGAAACTAAAGTGGACAGAGCTGTTAGAACACAGACAGTGCAGGTGGAAGTAGAATCAGCAGAATAAGTGGTTCTCACATCAGAAATACTGCTACCATTCATTCTGCTCATTCTATGTCCACCTGCACTCCTCTCTATTCTAACGTTTTTGGTGCAAAACTGATATCTTTCTTTTTTCTACACGTCTCCACCAGGCTGTTGTAAGATCATCCCTGGGTGCATCAAAAATGTGGACCACTGCCTGCAAGGGAGCGGAAATTGACTGGAACCCTGTCATAAGCAAAATCTGTACCTCATAAAATTGTTTAAAATCAATATTTCTAATCAAATTGTTTAATTTCTCTATTTTACTTTTTTACCACTTAAAGCACAATAAGGGCTTAAAATTTCAATTCACAAGGTAAAACACCAAATAAAGTGTTTTAATAGAATATTTTATCTAATTTCAACGTCACAGCAGAGTTGCCCTGCAGCCTCGTCGGCAAAGAGCAGGAAATTCTGAAAAAAATGCTCCGAAACAGGAGGGAGGACCTCCGAAGGTCAGGAAAGGTAATACATACTGTACATAGGGAACCTGCAAGCAAGTTAAAATTATTCAATCCCTTACAATCAAATTAAATCATGAATGTAATGTCCGGAATACAGACCTAGTCAGCCAAGGCTGAATAATGTTCCTGTTCATGTTCTGCTTCACTTTCCTGGCTTCTCATGTCGTGGCAAAACTTCATTTCTACTGATTCCATTGTCTAGAAGAGAGAAGGACTTCAGCTTCACTCCAACGGTATGTAGCTTTTCTGTATTTATACCATATCATTGTGTAATATATATAGTCATACATTTCATAATTTAGCTTCTAAAATATTGTGCAATCACCAGCCCAATTGATATTTTTGCCATCTTAATCCTCTCAGGATCAGTACAGTATATGTGCAAACATATTTTATGTGTTTACAGACGTGTAAGACTGCTGAAAAAAGGTGGGAGAACAGTGGCTCTTGGAGGTAAAATGTGTTTTTACATTTTCCCAGTCCTGCTGCATGATTCACTGTACTGCAGTGTCAGGTTTCCCATTGCCCAGCACACCTAATTTGGCTAAAGAACTTGATGATGTTACGATGATCAGTGTGTTGGCCAGTGAAACTGACAATGTGCTGAATTTTGGGAAATTTTTAAATTTATTATAAACACAATATATTAATCTGCACAATGTAGCAAAACAGTCTGAAACGTAACTGAGATACAGAGGTTATACACTGATCAGCCATAACATGTGAAGTGAATAACATTGATTATTTGGTTACAGCGGCATCTGGCTATGGGGGGGTTATACAGGTCCTTCTCAAAACATTAGCATATTGTGAAAAAGTTCATTATTTTCTGTAATGTACTGATAAACATTAGACTTTCATATATTTTAGATTCATTACACACAACTGAAGTAGTTCAAGCCTTTTATTGTTTTAATATTGATGATTTTGGCATATAGCTCATGAAAACCCAAAATAAATCTAAAACAATTAGCATATTTCATCCAACCAATAAAAGAAAAGTGTTTTTAATACCAACAAAAAGTCAACCTTCAAATAATTATGTTCAGTTATGCACTCAATACTTGGTCGGGAATCCTTTTGCAGAAATGACTGCTTCAATGCGGCGTGGCATGGAGGCAATCAGCCTGTGGCACTGCTGAGGTGTTATGGAGGCCCAGGATGCTTCGATAGCGGCCTTAAGCTCATCCAGAGTGTTGGGTCTTGCGTCTCTCAACTTTCTCTTCACAATATCCGACAGATTCTCTATGGGGTTCAGGTCAGGAGAGTTGGCAGGCCAATTGAGCACAGTAATACCATGGTCAGTAAACCATTTACCAGTGGTTTTGGCACTGTGAGCAGGTGCCAGGTCGTGCTGAAAAATGAAATCTTCATCTCCATAAAGCTTTTCAGCAGATGGAAGCATGAAGTGCTCCAAAATTTTGATTTCCGAATGACAGAAGCACCTGACCTGGGCTACAGAGAAGCAGCATTGGATTGTTGCTCAGTGGTCCAAAGTACTTATTTCGGATGAAAGCAAATTTTGCATGTCATTCGGAAATCAAGTACCCACAGTCAGTGATGGTCTGGGGTGCCATGTCAGCTGCTGGTGTTGGTCCACTGTGTTTTATCAAGGGCAGGGTCAATGCAGCTAGCTATCAGGAGATTTTGGAGCACTTTTTCATGAGCTGTATGCCGAAATCATCAATATTAAAACAATAAAAGGCTTGAACTACTTCAGTTGTGTGTAATGAATCTAAAATGTATGAAAGTCTAATGTTTATCAGTACATTACAGAAAATAATGAACTTTTTCACAATATGCTAATTTTTTGAGAAGGACCTGTACAGTATATAATGCTATATATTAGGGTTCCCCAATTCCAGTCCTGGAGAACCAGTTTGCAAGGACCTGTCAAATATACCTACTAAACCTGGCAATTGGCTGGTGAGCTGAATAAGGTGTTTGAGTATTAAAATCTGGGTGCAGACTAGGCCTGCAGGACTGGAACTGGGGAATCGTGGGGAATTGAAAGTTACCATCACCAAAAATAACTTTTATTTTAAAGTTTCATAATGAAATTAATGTGCTCATCAGGATGTTCTGTTTGGCAAAGTATTCCAGTACTTGGGTTTTAAATTATCCATCATAAATCTTTGTCACCAGATGCACAGTAATCATCCCGCTAAAGCAGAACAACACTGTCATCGTATTAAAGGGGTGAGTCTGCACACAGCATCGGTTGCTCCAGCATCCACAGTGTCATTCTCCCAAGTTACTATACAGCAATTAACAATCACTGACAGCCGCTAGTAATTAAATGTCTAATAACCATCATGTAGTGATTGAAAGTGATTCAGTCTCAGCCATGGCAAATGTAATCTTATGCATAGCTATTTAACAACAATAGTATTCCCAGATTGAGGTGAGTACGAGGACAATCTTTTCATAGCTATTTCCTAGCATGGAGTATGGCGTAAGAGGCAAGTTTATGCATGCAGACAATTGCATATTTCAACTGATATGGGAATGCCACTTTGGGGCCAATGACATGCTGACCTCAGTAAAATTCCAGAAGATATTTTTCAGCCTGGATACTTCTCTCCCGTGTAGTAGTTCTCCGCTTAACAGTAACAAGAACTTAACATACATGATGGTACATAAATGTGATCTGCTGATTTCAGATCTGTAAGCATAAATTACCTTTGTTGTATTCCCTGGCCTTCAGGCTAATTGGACTTGCTAAATTGCCCGTAGGAGTGCATGTGTGCGTGAATGGTGTGTGAGTGTGCCCTGTGATGGGCTGGCCCCCCATCCTGGGTTGTTCCCTGCCTCGTGCCCATTGCTTCCGGGATAGGCTCCGGACCCCCCGCGACCCAGTAGGATAAGCGGTTTAGAAAATGGATGGATGGATGGTATTCCCTGGCCTTCAGGGAATACTTTTGGTTTTAGCACTGTTCCCCTGTCGCTGCAGATACTTTGGCATGCAAGCCAATAACTCAAAAACCTTTCGACGAATCCTTTTCAAACTTTGTACAGGTATTGGTGAGGAACTAGAACTGATTTAATTTTGAAACAGTCCCAAAATGGAAGCAGCGCCACATAGTGATAATGAAAAAAGCAGCAGTTTTGATGCTTGACCCTGCTAAGACCATAATTCAATAACCGTTTGATGGATCTTTTTCAGTCTTTGCAGAGGCATTATAGGGGGCTGGAATGGAACTGATAAAATTTTGAGACAGCTCGCCAGCAAATATGAAATATGGCTCTCAGGAAATATGAAAGAGCTTTGTGCGTGGAGATGTGATCTTTCCACATGATTTCAAGTGAAAACATGAAAAGTCATCTTTAAAACGAAGGCTTTCGCTATTGCAAATGTCACACTATTTAAGGTCTCAGGAGGTCTAGGGGAAGCACAAATATATAGTGCATATAGCTGTGTCTCACATAAAAAGGTTGTGCATACTCTGCTCATATTGTTCAAAATGGAGTAACACTTTGCCATGAATTTTTTATTTTAGTATGAGCCCATATAGTTAAGTCTTGACTGTTTACACGTAATCACATAAAAAAGATATAGCTGAGGTCCTGGATTCAGTCTCCTGCATTTTCTCTCTAACCCCCTCAAAGAATTTCTTGCAGGGATTAATTCAGTATGTTTTAACAACATATAAAAAGACCAGATGAGTTAGGAGCAACACTTTACTTGAGGGGGCACAAATAATGTAGTAGTACATCCATCCATCTATTTTCCAAACCGCTTATCCTACTGGGTCGCGGGGGGTCCAGAGCCTATCCCGGAAGCAATGTGCACAAGGCAGGGAACAACCCAGGATGAGGGGCCAGCAGGGCACACACACACCATTCACTCTCACACACACACCTACGGGCAATTTAGCAACTCCAGTTAGCCTCAGCATGTTTTTGGACTGTGGGGGGAAACCCCACGACGACATGGGGAGAACATGCAAACTCCACACACATGTGACCCAGGCGGAGACTCGAACCCGGGTCCTAGAGGTGTGAGGCAACAGTGCTAACCAGTGCACCTGTCAGAGTTCGCTGGTTAAAGCGGGTAGTGCGCACAGGCTGACAAGCGGGCAGGAAGCAGGCAAGCAGGCGGAGTACGGGGAAAATGGGGATTTATTCGGGATCGGGACGGAGCAGACAGCACTAAGACTAACTAACATCAATGACGGACCAGAAACTAAGGCAAGTCATGGACTGAAATAGACGAGACTGGGCGAAAATAAGTGGACACAGCTGGGCAAGATCAGGGAAGCACACGTGGGTAATCAGGGGGCGTGGCACACACGAGGATCGTACGAGCCGGGCATGACAGCACCACCATGCCGCCCCTGAAGTAGTACACTCTTACTTAATTTATTAATTAACCAGAAAGTATTAGTTATATACTGATCCCACGTTCGTTCATTCTTAATCATAACAGTTACTTTATTTGTTCATCATTTGTACTTGAGTAGTTACTGAGTTATTACTGAGTAATGTGTATTTGAACAATATAAAATATAATAATATATGTGCTATAAATCAACAAACCATTGTCCTTTCCTTTTATCCACTGCAGGGCTGCAGGAAGCAGCATACAGAGGAAATGCCTTGGGCGGGATGGTAGCCCGGATCAGGGCTCACATACTGGCTCACATGTGAGCAATGAAGAAGTAGCACTTCATGTGTACGGGAGAAAAACAGCAACCAGAGGAATCCTATGCAATCTCAGTGAGAATAAACTCCCCAGACCCAGGACTGGGGCAGGAATTGCAGGATTCTCCTCTAGCATTTATTTTGGCATACTGTATTTATTGCTATTATCCTTGGTACATGTTTATATTTGCCAATAATTGAAATTGAAATAAACATGATTATTATTCATCCATCCTCGTACCGCATATCCTGGAGACGAGGGCCTGGAGCTTATCCCAGGTAGCATAGGACACAATGGTATACTTTTGGATGGGATGCCAGTCCATTGCAGGGAATGCACTCACTCACACACTGTGGGCAATTTAGAGATGACAGTCCATTATTATTAGGATACCTATAGTTTTTAGTAGTTTTCACTATTATTATGCTTTTTGCCATGGGAGTCTATGGCAGCCCATAGAGCTGATTGGCAACTTTTTTGAAATTTGGCACATCGATAGAGGTCAGTTCCAACTATTCATACCAAATTTGGGTTCAATCCATCCATCACTCTAGCGCCACCCACAGGCCAAATTTCAAGAAATGTTTTTGTCTTATTCTGTTTCTTATCATTGTATGATTATGCTATTTACTTTTAAGTATTAGCATTACCTGTCTTGGTGACATCCCATAATACAGCTCTGATGACCTGATCACATATAAAACACTTCCCACGCAGCACATTATGCTTTACTATCTATTTATTATTCAAACATCAAACTTTGATGACGTCAATGTATATCCCTGACATAAATCACTGACGTGAAGCTATGGACATCATACTTAACTAGCTGACATTTTAGTATTTTATATAGCATGATGGGTGCAGATCTAACTTAGTGTATAACTTAGTTTCGGCAGTGGTTTTGCTATATAGAGTCCATCGTTTATGGCACACGGCCATAAACAACCAGAGGAGTCTGTTCAGTGACAGGTTGTTTCTCCCAAACACAAGGACCAACAGTCTTAAAAACTCCTTTGTCCCATACGCCATCAAGCTGTTTAACTCCTCTCTGGAGGGGAGAGGGAGGGGAAACAGGTGGACAAAGGAGGGGGGGACAACTAAGCTGTAGTGCCTCTTCACTTCACTGTGCAATACTCTTGTGCAATACCTTTGGTTTTTGGTTCAATACTGGAAATGTGCAATACTTTTGGTTTTTTGGTTCAATACTGGGAATGTGCAATTCCCTTGTATTCTCTTATTCGTATTTATTCTATTTACCCCTTTTGTATTTTATTTTTCTTTGCATCTATATATGTATATATATAACATTTGCTCACGTTGTTATTTTTTTTTTGTAACTTCTGTCGGTGCTGTGCTCTTGGAATCCGAATTTCCCAGAGGAATCTACCCGAGGGATTTAAAAAGTTTCTTTCTTTCTATCTATCTATCTATCTATCTATCTATCTATCTATCTATCTATCTATCTATCTATCTATCTATCTATCTATCTATCTATCTATCTATCTATCTATCTATCTATCTATCTATCTATCTATCTATCTATCTATCTATCTATCTATCTATCTATCTATCTATCTATCTATCTATCTATCTATCTATCGTCATGATCCCATAGTTAGCGGAAGCGAAAATAGTGTAAGTAGTACAAGTACTAAAGAAATGTAATGTAATGTAATACCGAACAGCTTTCAAAAATGCGGTACCACAATACCTTTTTCGCACCGGTATCCCGCGCAGCATCAGTCTGCCTGAGATATTTGATAAAGTGTGGATCTTCCTATACGTGCAGCACGAATAAATAAAAACCTCTGCTTTGTATACTTGACAAATCTGTGTGTGTCATCATACTCAAAACCGCCCCAAATAAGCCACGAAATTAACCATGAATTCTACCCTACTGTGGTACACAGCTTTGCTTCTTACGTTTCTTTCACACAACAAGTTGCAGGTTGATGACAAAACGTGCTCGCGTCCGGACCAGTAAGTGCAACAGGGGGGCAGAACTGGGGAGGGGGGCAGGATGCGATCGTGCTCGGTTTAGGCCATAAGGTGAAGCAGCTTTTCGTTTCATTCCGTTCCCATATATGGGGCACTACATTCTTTTTATTCCAATAAAAGGATCAATTGGTATAGAATGAAAAAATAAAAGTTCTCCATGTGTAATCCAGCAGTTATTTTTTTACAAGTGTATAAAGTTGGCAATAGTCCCATCCTCGCGTAATCATTTTTTAAAGGTGAGAGATGCGGCTTCGCGTCACGTGCTTGCCGCTAGACCAATGAGATGGCATAACGTCGGAACGACATGTAAACATGGTCTAAGATGGCAGCGCCCTTGTCGTCACTATCGAGTAGCGAAGAGGATGAAATTATTGTCAGACCTCCACCAAAAGTCAGTAAAAGGGCTTATAAAAATGCTATATGCATCTCACGTCCATAAAAAAAGAAGAAACGAAGGATTTTACACGCACACGGTGGGATACATTTAGAAACTGCATCAAACGGTGGCTTGACTTGCAGGGTGAGAGTCAGAAAATAGCAGAAACATACAAACATTGTCTAGAAATCGAGTTTGACCGTGTGCCCGAAGACGCAGGTTTTCACTCCACTTGCTACCGGCGTTTTATTGACAAAAAGCGCTTGGATGTGGCCGAGAAACGAGTTTCACGGTGCCATGAAGCTGGTGATGATCATAACACAGACCAGTCTGTGTCATCGGGAAATAGTATTTCGTCAACGTATTGCCCAACAAAAAAACTTAGGTCCAGTACCGGACTGCCGATAGCTTGTTCGGGTCCTGTACTTCCTGCTTTGTGCATAATTTGCAAGAAAACGGACAAGTACATCACTGTGGCAGGCAAACGCCAGAAGGACAATCTTTCACAAGCGGAGACGCTGTCGGCAGGTATAAAGCACACGTTTGAACTTAAAGTTATATGTCATATACTGAGAACCATAACTAACTTTCAAATACATCAATATTTACATTACATGTACATTATAATGTTTATAGTGCAGTCAGTTTTTGCATACACATATGTATGAACAGTGAGAACTTATGTTTTTTTAAATACATATTTATTACAGGCCAGTTGCTCAAAGCAGCTGAGATGAAGGAAGACACTAGCATTCTTGTGCATATTAAAGACAAAGACTGTGTGTCTCTGGAAGTACGATATCACAAGTCCTGTTACAGACAGTACACCAGGTTCTTGACAAAGTCTACTAGATTCCATGCTGAATCCTTTTGACTCACACCAAGATGGCATTGTGTCTTAGCTCTGGAATAGTTGCAGCTAAAGAAATTATGATGGATTTGCTCACAGCTTCAGAAAAGGGGGGAAATGCTGTTCAGGAATTTATGGACCAAAGGTTCTATCACCATCAGTTGACGTATTTGCTCCCATCAAAAAACTAAAACTAAAGACATTCAGTGATCAAGCCAAGACAAATAAGAAATCTGCAGCAGGCAAGGAAGTAATTCTACGTGCAGATAAGAAGCTTTTCTCCTGACGGCTCATCATAGGTCAAAGAAGAAAGATATACTTGAGGGAAATTCTCTCCTACTCCTTGGGAACTGTGTCATATCCTTTATCAAGTGCTGATGGTTCTCTTGGAAAAACAAACAAATCAGCTCTCATGGATGTTCTGGAAACCAAAGGTGGAGACTGTTTAGTTGACAGAGTACCAGTAAATGGAGCTATACTTTTTGATGGCATGGCAGTCATTCAAGCCATTCAGTCCATACCATGTACCTTCGGGGAGCTTGCTGACACTATACTATAGTACTTAGTCAAGCTTGCTCTCAAGCACAACTGTACACGGATAGATTTTGTGATAGACAAGTATCCAGAAATTAGTATTAAAAATGTAGAATGATCACGCAGAGCTGTTGGTGGCACACAACAGGTAAAAATTTATGGACGGGATCAAAAGACACAACACAATGGAAGAAGTTTCTGTCGGATGGGACAAACAAAGAAGCACTGGCAGAATTCCTCTATGTAATGTGGCGAGACGCTGATCTTACAATTTTAGGTAAGGACTTATATTTATACATAACACATGGAGACCTGTGTCACTGCATGGCTGTAACAGAGGGTTTACAAACTGTCAGTGATGTTGAAAATCTGAAATGTGATCATGAGGAATGTGACACCAGGTTGTTTTTTCATGCAAAACATGCTGCACAGGAACACCAAACTGTAGTCATCAAGAGCCCTGATACTGATGTGGCATTACTAGTGACTAGTGACCAACTAGTGATTGCATTAAGTCTGCAGCCAGATTTACCATGCAGATTGTATTTTTTCACTAGGGTTGGCAACAAAACGAGAATCATTGATTTATGTAAGGTGTCATCAGCTCTCGGCAACAGTGAATGTTTGGCACTTATTTGGATCCATACCTTCTCAGGCTGTGACTCTACAAATGCCTTTTATGGCAAGGGGAAAAAAAGTCATTTTCTGTTGCTTGTGAGAAAGAGGAATACTTGACTGCATTTAGAAATCTGGGTAGCAGTTTTAATTTGGACCAGTCTACCTTTGAAGTGCTTTGCAAATATGTCTGTCACCTATATGGCCAATCATGTGCTAAAAGTCTGAACGATGCACGATACAAAGCATTCTGCATGGCATCATCAGCTTTGCCAGAACGATCCATGCCTCCGACAAGTGATGCTTTGTACCAACACTGCAAAAGGGCAAACTACCAAGCAGCCATAATGAGACATTCTCTGAAAGATAAAATGTGTGCCCCTTCACCTGTTGGCAATGGATGGCACCTCGAGGATGGGGAGTTAACAGTGACGTGGATGACTAGAAATCCAGCCCCTGATAGTGTGTTGCAGGTTGTCCACTGCAGTTGCAAGCAAGGCAAATGTGAGACTGGAAGATGTTCCTGTATGTCTGCAAATCTGTCCTGTACAGATTTATGCCGCTGTCTCAATTGTACAAATGTTTTCCAGGAAACAGAGGAAAGAGCTACATGTGAAGATGGTTCTGATGATAGTGATAAGGATAGTAGTGATGAGTAAAGGTGATCTGTGTCACAGGTTACTTGGATTTGAGCTGTAATGAAGCTGCTGTAAAATGTTTAATATTTGTCGTTATTGAAAAATTAGTGCAGCAGTCCAGCATTTCAAGTCATTTTAGCCAACTTGGACCAAAAACTGTTTTTGTCTTTAATTTTGTGTGATTCCTAAGTGCCTACTGAACATTTTAATGAATAAAACATAACAAAAATGTTTAAGTTTCAATTTGTTCTTCAGTTTTATTTGGTGCCAATCGGTGAAGTTGAAGTGCATTATAAAAAAAATGCATTATTTCATGGTCTTCCTTCAAAATTGAGTTGATTAATGCACCAATACTTGTCTCAGACATGTAGCTACATGTATAAATGTGGATTTGACATATATTTTGTTTTGATTAAATGCGTATTAATAAAGTTACAGGCCAAACTAGCAGCATGAGATTTTCGTTTTTTGTAAATTCCTAATTATACACATTTTTGCATCCTGACAAAAAACTGCAGTATTTTTTGTGGAGAACTTTTAACATAGAAGCCATAAGACTGTTGTCTATCCAGAAATTCATTAAAAAAGTAGTGCCCAGACGTGGGAACGAAAAGTGATTTCTAGCCACTTTTTCTAGGTTCACCTTATGGCCTAGTTGCCGTATAAGGCAGCCGGGCCCAGTGTGGTACGCGCTTAGTCTAATTACAGGTTCTTGTGGGAACCGTGTGTGATGTATAACCTTGTTCGTGTCAGGTTTCGGGCTGGTTGCGAGCGCGATCGCACGGGCAGGAAACAGGAAGGCAGAACACGGGGAAACTGGGATTTATTAGCACTAAAACGGGACGAAGCACGAACATCGACTAACTAACATCAATGACGGACCAGGAACGAAAGCAAGACATGGACTGAAATACACAGGACTGGGCGAAAATAATCGGACACAGCTGGGTATAATGGGGAAGCACACGTGGATAATCAGGGGGGCATGGCACACATGAGGATCGTATGAGCTGGGCGTGACAGTTCGACATACTGATCGCTATGTATCGCGATACAACAGTTTGAAATGTTATCAAAGTGTCATTTTATAATTCCCATATTAAACAAGTTACCGTGCATAGTGCTTTGGGGAGAGACAGACTCCAAGAGTGCAGTTCATTTCACGTGTCTTTAAGTCATTGTCTGATATTATCCAGAGCTGAATGTGTGATTCATGCTTACTACTATATTCTTGCTTTGCAGTTCTTACACAATTTTTGTTCTTATTTACTTCTAAAAGTAAATAAAAAACTTATAAAACTGTCATTATTATATAACAACTACACGTATTATGATGTTATTATTTAGTTATGTTGTTGCTTGGTTACATTTGATGCCTCCGCACGTGGGAAGCTACCGGTTTGAAAGACGCGGCTTCACTTGCTTTTCTGCACCAAGATGGCAAGGTACGTTGCATTTCTGCTCCCATTTTATCATATAACTTATCTTATTATTTAGTATCTGTCTTTGTATGTACAGTGGTGCCTCGACCCACGAACAGTCCTGATCACGAATAAATCGGGTTACGAACCAGATGTTCCAAAATGTTTTGTACTGGTTGTCGAACCGTGTTTCGGGCCGCGAACCCATAAACGTCCCGAAAAGGGTCCAATGAAAGCTCCCCAAAGAACCACCTGAAACGCGAAGAAATGTCCAGTATAATAATAATTAAAAAAAAATCATATTTTCGAAATTACTGCATTTGACTGTTACTCAGTCTTTTAATGTTGATTGTTTAGTTTTTTGGGGGGATGTTTTGTGGTTCTTTTCCGTGTTTTGGCGTCTTTCGAGCGACCAGCGTATGCTCAGTTTTAATGTTTTATTTAATTTAGCATTTGTTAGCATGTAAATGTAAATGTATGCTCTCAGTTATATGTGCACAGTCTGTCATAATTTGATTGTACGGTAGGGGGTGTTGAGTTGTACTGCGCGTGCTCGAAGTGTATATATGTATGTATAGAGTGACCTAAAGAGAAAGACGGCGATATGTCCTAGTTCATGGTGAATAACGTGTTGTGTGAACTTATTTTTCCATTTATAAATCCTCTATTATTGTTAGTCTTCTCCCGATTTTCTTATCGCTGCACCGACAGTTTGACGTGCCAACAGCATTATTTGTTACAAGTAAGGTTATTTTAATTTAAGTCTATATTCTTGGTCGTGTTCTCCCCATGTCGTCGTGGGGTTTCCTCCGGGTACTTGCTAAATTGCCCGTAGGAGTGCATGTGTGAGTGAATGGTGTGTGAGTGTGCCCTGCAATGGGCTGCCCCCCCATCCTCGATTTTTCCCTGCCTCGTGCCCATTGCTTCCGGGATAGGCAACCCAGTAGGATAAGCGGTTTGGAAAATGTATGGATGGATTCTTGGTCACAGAAAAATATTAAAAATTGAAATAAATGCAGCGTTTCTGAAGTTTAAACATATTGAACATAATACACATTTACATTATTTGAAATGGGAGAAATTGATTGAGGTCACGCACTTTTCACGTCAGGAACTAAGTTCGTGAGCCGAGGTATGACTGTATATTGAAATATGTTTGTGTAAAATTCAGTATATTGTTTGGATTATATTTAAATTTTATGTGCAGGTTAGTTAGTGTCATATGCAGGGTTGCCAACCCTCACTCAAGATTTCTTGTAGTCAATCTGTTTTGTTCCATTATAAACCTAAAATTAGCTGCATCAAAAGTGTTGGGGTAGTCTGCAAACCCTCCAGACTATTTACAAGGTAGTAAGACTGTTACACATATGGAGATGAATGTGCAGACTTGTCTGGAATTGAGAATCTCACGCCAGCCAGCTGACCAAAGATAGCAGCTTTGCCTGTGCAGTAATGCGGTTGTTGATTGGGAAGGTGTGGGTCAGTGCAGAAGTGTAGTCCACATGTCAGGAGTGACTGACAGCTCCATTGCATTGCCTGTATGTCGTTTTTCCTCATTCAGAATCAGACGATTTGAGAAAGCTGTTTGCTGGAGCGACGACAGATACTGGGCAACTTGGGACAAGTGGGAAGAGGTGATTGACTGGGGAGATGAGAAAGAGCTGTGCTCCCCAGCAGAATCACCTTCTGACCAGGCTGACAGTTCCACGGAGTCACATTCCCGAAGGCGAATTGCCAAGGCAGTTAGCTGGACGGATGATGCTTATTGGGCGGCCTGGGACAAGTGGGAAGAGATCATCTGCTGGGGTGATGAAGAGGAGTGCTCCCAAGTAACTCCACCCATTAGCCAGCTTGGGAGGGATAAGGGGATAGATGTACATGGGTTGGAGGCTTTTGTGATAAATAACAGGACAATCTCCATAAAGCCTGTAGACAACCATCGAGACAGTCTGGAGATAGGAGCTGTGCTGGTAGACCTCTGCCAGTTTGATCTCGAATATTTAGATCAAAGTAAATTTAATTTTGAAATTGTGCAAGTACAAATTGGAGAAGTTGAAGTGGAGGAGACTAGAGAAAAGGCTTTTGAAAAAGCATTTGAATTGGAAATTGTGGATGTGGCAGTAGAAGTTATAAACAGTGAATTCCAACTGAATGCAATAAATTTGGATATTGTTGAAACTAAGGTGGACAAATTATTATTGGAAGAACTGATCGTTGGCGATTTAGAAGCAGGCAATGTGAAGGTGTCAGTGTCAAATGGCAATGTGGTGAAGGTACCCTTAAGGTACCCTTCACCACAGAGGAACAGAAGGACCAGGCAACCTTAGACCATACTCTCTGGTGGTTGACTCGTGGCAACTGGACTTGTCTCTGAAAGTTAGAAACGTTTCGCTGCTCATCCAAGCAGCTTCTTCAGACTGAGGGAGGTAGTAAGTGTCCACATATTTATCCTCCTGGGTAAGTAGTCTAAGGGGGCTCGTTGAGTGAAACAAAGTGGGGGGGGGAGTTGCGGGTAGATGTAACCAGTCCCTCCTACTCCAATAGAGTGGGTCGTTAAGGGTGGTCCACCTGGTGGAGGTGTGAATTGGGTCTGTTTTTTACCTGGGAATTATTTTTGTTTTGGCAAATGATGAGAGGGCCGCAGGTTAAATTGGAGACAGGTTGTGCCTAATGCCTCTACCTCTGTTGAGTGAGGGGTTGTGCATTTGCACATGCAAAGCTGCTTGGACGAGCGGTGAAACGTTTCTACCTTTCAGAGAGGTACAATGTCTTTGGATGTCTTTTGTCTTGTGCAGTCTGGGAGTTGACTGAATGCTGGGGCGGGGGTAGCTTTTCCTTTGTAGTGGGGTCCGGTGGGGCGCCTTGGGCTCTGTGGGGCCCGGTGGTGCTGCTGCCTTGGGCCCCGGTCTGGATGGGCCTGGGCCCCCCTCCCTGGATGGATTTCGGGGAACGGGGAGTGCCTATGGGGGTCAGCGGGGGAGCTGGCTCCGGGGGGGAGGTATTTTGCCCCCCCCCCCTTCCTTTCCTCCCCATCCCTAAATGCTTCCCTCCTCCCGCTCCATCACACCACCACACATGTAGGGCTTTGAGGTGTAGGTGCGTTGCTGGGATGCAGGGTAGGTATTCCTCCTCTGTCCCCTCGCGACCACCTGTACCTCATTCATACACTACAACGTAGACACTCTCATTACTTACTCTCTCATGACACATACATTTAGGGCGTTGGGGATGGGCACACAGAATGGCATCCAGAGGGCGGTCTGTTCATTCAGCCTTACCTCTGGTGCCAGGGCCCACATCTCAATTTTAATCACACATAGACATTGAGGGCTCTGGGGAGAGGCCGAGCTAACACCAGCTGTTGGTCGGCAGGGGGTGGTTAGTGCCATGCCCTTCACCTGTTTTAAAAGCACTTTAGAACAACACACACCAACACCACATCTGAGCGGGCGAAGGGGGGCATGGGGTCTTTTCACACCCCCGTTCCCTGTTCGCCATTTGGGGCTGGGGGCTGAGAGGAAGAGCTGGCCGTCTGGTCGGGGTCTGGGCTGGTGGGCTTCTCGGCTACTGCGGGGTCCGGGGTGATCTTCTGGTCTCCTCGCCAGAGGAAAAATAGGGGTCCACATAGAGTATATATGGGGAGTGAGAGTATGTGTACAGCGTTCATTTCTGTGTGTCTAAATGTTGGGTGAATGTGTAAATATTTGTCCTAGACTCCACCTGAAATAACATCTCGGGCACAATAAAGTGGTCCTCCGCAGAGGGGGGGTGGTGGAGGGAAAAAAAAAAAAAAAAGCTTGTGACCCACCGACCGATTTCTTATTTGATTACTGTTGTTCCTTGTCTTGTTTTTGACCCCTCGTGGTCTGCTTTTGTTTTTATTAGTGTCTCTAGTGTTTTTCCCCTTTCCTCCTTTGAATCCCTGAGTGAGTCGTCCACTCTCTGTTTCTGCTTGCTCCATGACACGCTGTCGCTCTCAATCCGCCCTGGACCTGTGACAGTATTTCTGTTTTTGCTTTTGTTTGGACGTACTGAGTTTAGGATACCTAGCTTAGAAGGAATAGTTTAGCCTGTCATGTGTAACGTTGTTAAATGCGCTGATATCAGTGTTATGTCACAGTACCAGAAACTTAAAATGGTACATTTTGTTTTCTTTTTGTTTTCTTGCAATTACTACATACAAATGTTTAATGTTTTGCTGACATCTAATTAGAAAATAAATGCATTTATGCTTTAAATGATCTTTTTGTTGTCTTCAATCATTTCAACAGGTGAAAATGACCTGAAATCAATGAGTTTGAACACTGGACACTACATTCCGTGTTTGTGTATAAAGTCATGTTTAGCGGACATGCGAGTTCATTCGTATCCTTTTCCCCAGAGACAAAAAGTAGGCTAGGCTAATGGGAAAAAAACACACAAATATATAGACCTAATGTCAGTGTATTATTCATGAGGTTTTCTAACATCTGAGACCAAATTAATCTTAATCTGTGTATTTAATGGATTTATGTGCTATTGCTACGGGTTTAATTGGTAAATAGGCCTTTTTCCAAGCAATTGAATATTTAAATGGGAATGTTTTACGTTATTGATTTAGCTTTAATCATGAAGTACCAAGCTTGATATCAATCCATGTCTAATGTGACATTCAGGACATGCAAAGTCTATACACATAGGCACAGACTATGGCTGGGATTCGTGTGGCCTACCCTGGAGATGGGAGGCCAACACTGCATGGTATATATTCTTTAAATTTATTTAATATTAGTTATGTAATTACTCATATAGACCATGTTAATACTTAATAGTGCATATTATATATAGTGAAAATTATACTCTCATTTGACATTAATGTGTGAAGTGCATGTAAGTATGGAATATCCATCCATTGGCTGTAGCACTTATCCTATTCAAGGTCAAAGCCAGAAGCTATGGATGCAAGACTGGGACAACAGGAGCTGACCCTGACAGGAAGCTCATCTCATAATGATATTCCCAGCACCATGCTACTTCTTGCAGAGCTTTGCTGGGGTAGGTGGTGTGGCTATCATACCAGCCGGCGACGCATCCAGTTAGGATGCTCTTGATGACACAGTTATAAAGTGTCCTGAGGATAAGGGGACTTGTGCCACACCTTTTAGCTCGTCGGAGGTAGAAGGGCCGCTGCTATGCATTTAAATTTTTCCCAATATGATAAATGTAGCGTGGAAAAAGTAACCATATCAGTTTACATGGGCTTCTACAGGGGGTTAAGTATCCATCCATCCATTTTCTGAAGCCACTTAATTCCAACTGGGGTTGCCTGGGGACTGGAATCTATCCCAAGAACACTGGGCACAAGTGGGAACCAACCCTGGGGAATCACCAACACACCACAGGGTGCACACACAACTACAGGACCAATTTAGACTCACCATTCAACCCCTCTTGAATGCTTTTGGACCGTGGGAGGAAACTACAGCGCCTGGTGAAAACTCAGACAAACAGAGGGAGAGCGTGCAAACTCCACGCAGAAAGGACTTGGGATTGAACACAGGACCTTCTTGCTGTAAGGCAGCAGGGCAAACCACTGCGCCACCATGCTGCCCCAGTGTTAAGTATGATAAGTAATATGACAAATGTCATAGCTCAACTATAGATATGCATAAAATGTACGGAAAGACGATATAAATATCTTGTTACTGGTTCATAATCATAGTAAGAATATCTTATTGTTATGCAAACGTTAGTGCTTCCTTTGTTTCTGATTTGTGTCTTCAGGATCTCCAGGGCAGCTTGTGGACAAACAGGAGGTGACGCCTATGAAAGGAGACACTGTCAGTATTCAGTGTCACTATACTGACATTTACATTGACATGATGTGGTGTAGGATGGGCAGGGGCTCCTGTGTAGGGAATTCTGGGAGTTTGGATGGGAGGCCTGTGGAGCTCAGTGATGAAAGAGTTAATAAAGTGCTCAGCGTCACAATGAGGCGACTGGAGAGGAAGGACACGGGCTGGTACCTGTGTGTGGCAGGAAACCTGCAGACACTCCTTCCTATTAAAGTCAATGCACAACCACACACAGCACTGAATGTAAGTAATTAATTAAAATATGTGAGTCGTTTATACTCTATTAGAAATAAATAAAGGCTAAATGGATCCCAAATCTTTCCCTCGTGAAGGAAGTTGGCGCATTTTTTTGGGAAGAATCTGTTTGGGGGAGGGGGCGTGCACTGTACTCACTGGGGTATTACCAACAAGCACCAGGGTGAACAAAATACTCAGCTAAAGTCAGAGCAAAGCTAAAAAGAATGAAATTAAGCAGTTTTAGCTGACTTTAGCGGACATTCTTATAATAAACTCATTTCTTACGGGTATTATACTTGATATATGAAGTATGTTAACACCCCTTGGCCTAGATTTGTGATCTTTCATTCCTCTGAATCCTTTGCTCATCCCCATTCAAATTCATCCATTGCCGTTAATTTCCTTATTAGATTTTCTGTCATTCTGAATTTTTCAGAAAACCTACTTTTGTGAACTTGTCCTAGGCAGTTGATCCAATCACCACCAAACTTGGGGTGCATGATCTACAATATAGGGGACCAAAAGGTATTCAAAGAATCATGCTATATGAAATGCTATGGCCACTGTCGTCCAAAGAATTTCATGAAAAAGCCACTAAATAGGATGTGAGGCAATAACTCATTGCAATAACTCAAGCAATGATTTGTTATTGGATTTTAGTGAACATTTTGCAAAGGCTAAAAATTTGGTCCAATCTTCAATTTTTTAATTTGGCACCCTGACAGAGGCCCATCCAAAATACTGGCTCACCAAATGTGGGTTTAATCCATTCATTCCTGTAGCAACACCATCAGGTCAAATTTCAAGATATGTTTCTGCATGTAAATTCTGAATTCTTAAACCTGGGATTATGATCTTTGGTGTGTTTAAAGCCGTGGCTTGTTGTAATTCGGTTGCACTCATTAATTAAGTCTGTCATATTGGGTTTTTCGCCATTTTGAATTTTTCTGAAAAAAAAGTTTTTTTGAAACCTAGTCTGTTGATCAAATCATCATCAAATTTGGGGTGCATCATCTAGAAGGGATTGTGACCAAAAGTTACTAAAAGTCAGATGCTATGGCCACTATCATCCAATGAATTTGATGACAAAGCCACTGAACAGGATGTGTGGCTATATCTCAACAAAACTTTGATTGGATAAAATTGATTTGGTGACTGGACTTGGGGCCCAATTCTGAGGAATAAGAACAAAAATAGTGTCATTCCACCACTAGGTGGTGTTGCAATAAGTAAACATGCCTTGTGGCTAATAACTGTTGAATGGATTGACTTAGGGGGGCGGCATGGTGGTGCAGTGGTTAGTACTGTTGCCTCACACCTCTGGGACCCAGGTTCGAGTCTCCACCTGGGTTACGTGTGTGTGGAGTTTGCATGTTCTCCCCATGTCGTCGTGGGGTTTCCTCCAGGTACTCCAGACCCCCTGCAATCCTGAATAGGACAATGAATGGATTCACTTTTGATACCATCACAATTATGTGAATATGATAACAGGAAACAATAAAATGAATATAATGATGCTACCTAACAATAACAACATTTTCTATGGCGTGTATCCAGTGTTCAGCCTGGTGTCCATTCCTGGAGGCACAGGTACAGTGCTGTGCAAAAGTCTTAGGCAGCCAATGAAAATGTTTACAGCTATTTGTCTGAGTAGAAAGCATGTATTAGCAGTCAAAAAAAGTCAGAACTGAAACAGTAACCCAATAAAAAGCAACTTGAATTTCTCCTGTTTTCCAAAAAGTGACTGATACCTTGTTGGATGGTTATATGAACACGGCTTTGGTTCCCAAACCTCTCCTCAGCTCAGCCATTCCATGTGTTTGTTAGATCTCACAATCAGCTCACTTAACTTAATTGATTAGCTCTGCCCTCAACAAAAGGAACAGCAAGCAGATTATTGCCGAAGCGTACCCCCAATATTTAATTTGGCTACATTCGCCCCTCCTATAAATATGCCTTTGCCTTTATACTATTAAGTTGTGCCCCCCCCCCCCAATATCAAACTCTCTCCTACACGACCATGTGATGATTTTTTTAATACTTACTTAATGCATTAAGTTCATTCATTAAAAAGAAGTGTGACTGAGCTGTCACCTGAAAGCACTGTGCTACAGTGAGTTCTGCTATTACATTAAATGCTGGGCAGCACTACACAAATGCATTAACACCAACAGGCTAAATTTAAAATCAGCAACCCCGTCTGCCTTCTTTAGGAAAGCACTGGCCAGGCCATATCTGTGGTGGAGTTATGCCAATTCCAGGGGACCACGAGCACCATCATGGTGGGACATGCCTCCATCACCAACAAAGTCCAGAAAAGACTTTTCTTCCTACATGAACTCAAGAAGCCGGCAACCTTAGGGGGGAGCAAGTGGCTTCGTGGGCTCAACCTTTCAACCTGTGACCAGAAGGTCACTGGTTCAAGCCTGGGCTCAGTTATGTTTGCAGGTTCTTCAGCAAGGCCATTCACCCCCAGCTCCCTAGGTGCTGCTACAGGTGGCTCACATTCACCCATCCACACACAACACATTCATACTCCGGAGGCAGAGGCTGCCATGCAAGGCGCCAAGCTGCACGCCGGGAGCAATTTGGGGTTCAGTGTCTTGCTCAAGGACACTTTGATGGGTTCAGGAGAAACCAGGCCTTGAACCTGCAACTCTCTGGTTGCTAAATGATAGCACTACCTCCTGCACCATCATCTTCCCCATAAGATGGGGCAAGTTGGGGGAGATGTGAACAGAATTTACTCACAGGGAATAATTATTATAATTATTATTAGCACAGGGGGTGGCATGGTGGTGCAGTGGTAAGCATTGTTACCTCACACCTCTGGGATCTGGGTTCGAGTCTCCACCTGGGTTACATGTGTGTGGAGTTTGCATGTTCTCCCCATGTCGTCGTGGGGTTTCCTCCGGGTACTCCGGTTTCCCCCCACAGTCCAAAAACATGCTGAGGCTAATTGGAGTTGCTAAATTGCCCATAGGTGTGCATGTGTGAGTGAATGATGTGTGAGTGTGCCCTGTGATGGGCTGGCCCCCCATCCTGGGTTGTTCCCTGCCTCGTGCCCATTGTTTCCGGGATAGGCTCTGGACCCCCTGCGACCCTGTAGGATAAATGGTTTGGAAAATGGATGGATGGATAGATGGATTATTAGCACATCATGGAGTAGTTAAAGATGGACAATATACACTAGGGGCCAAAAATGTGGATATTAAGTAGCATTTCTGGCATTGTGTTTTAAAAATTATTACACAAATATTGGCAGTAATGTTTCAAAACAATGAAAGAATGTTACACATATTATACATTAGTCAATTAAATAAATAACTGGTGTAACAGTTCATAAAATCTTTAAAAATTGCAAGTGTTTCCACAATTTTGGTCATCAGTGTATATATCAGTTAACATATCAGTATTGGCTGATCGTCATTACAAATCACGATATCAGCATCGGTCGGGTGTGTCAGTCAGGCTAATATTACCGGCTGATGTTAAAACAAGTTTTAAAGTCCGTCATACATTTTCTGTATTTGCTTGTCCCATTCAGGGCTCTGTTAATTCATCATTTCATCTGGGCTGCAGATTGATGTTACATCTTCCACAGAATAAAAAAATTATGTACAGTGAGGGAAATAATTATTTTACCCCCTGCTGAATTCTTACAGTACGTTGACCCATGAATGAGGAAATGAGAAGTCTGTAATTTCACGGGTAGTTTTTAACAGCAAAAGATAAACAATCAACAAAACAAGCAAGAAGATAATCATCATGTATAAGTTACAAAGCAATTTGTCATTTATCTAGGGAAATAAGTATTTGATCCCTTGTAACACAGGCTTTAGTACTTGGCAGAGTAACTATTGTCGGCAAGCACAGCTGTCAGAGTCTCTTGTAGTTGGTCACCAGGTTTGCACACAGCTCAGCAGGAATTCTCATCCACTGCTCTTTGCAGATCTCTGAAATCTTTAAGGATGTTAGGTTGCCGCTCTCTGGTTTTCTATGGGATTATGGTCCAGAGACTGGCTACTCCGTGACCGTAATGTGCTTCTTCTTGAACCGCTCCTTTGTTATCTTAGCCGTATGTTTAGGGTTATTGTCTTGCTGGAAGACCCTCCTGCATTTTCAAGGCCCTGGCTGAAGGAAGGATGTACTCATCCAAGATTTTATGGTACATGGCCCTGTCCATCTTTCCTTCGATGTGGTACAGCCATCCTGTATCCATGGCAGAAAAACACCCCCAAAGCATAATGCTTCCACCTCCATGTTTGGCAGCAGGGATGCTGCTCCTGGGGTAATAGTCAGCATTATTTTCCCTCCAATCACGGTGAGTAGAGTTAAAGCCAAAAAGCTTGATTTTGGTCTCATTTGACCACATTTTTCTAAGCCTCACTGCAATTATTCCTTTAAATCAGAGCTAGATAAGATTTTAACGACTCTGAGCTATTAGTTTAGTTCTCCCCAAGCGAGCTTGATGGGCCGAATGGCCTCCTCTCGTTTGTATAGTTCTTATGTTCTTATGTTCTTATGTATAATGACAGACAGACAATATGTAAATCAATTTTGAAGTCAGCCTATGGCTGGGCAATATTGTACAATAGTAAAGTTTTTTTCATAGGAAATGATATTGATAATTATCACGATATAATTTTATTCTACATTTTTACTTAAAATTCACATAATTGCGTTTAAAAAGGCAACGTGAAAATTGAGAAACGTGGAAATTGAATTGACTGCAAACTTAAATCTAAATTTAATAAATCATATATATGATATTTGAATGATGTGTGAATGTGCCCTGCGATGGGCTGGCCCCCCATCCTGGGTTGTTCCCTGCCTCGTGCCCATTGCTTCCGGGATAGGCTCCGGACCCCCCGCAACCCAGTAGGATAAGTGATTTGGAAAATGGATGGATGGATGGATGGATATATATGATATTTGATGTATACACAGGCCTATAGAGGACTCAGACGTCAATCCCTCGCACAGGCCTATAGAGGACTCAGATGTCGGTCCCTCACACGGGCCTATAGAGGACTCAGACGTCGGCTCCCCACACAGGCCTATAGAGGACTCAGACTTCAGCCCCTCGCACAGGCCTATAAAGGACTCAGACGTCAGCCCCCCACACAGGCCTATAGAGGACTCAGACGTCGGCCCCTCACACGGGCCTATAGAGGACTCAGACGTCAGCCCCTCACACAGGCCTATAGAGGACTCGGACGTCAGCCCCCCACACAGGCCTATAGAGGACTCAGACGTCGGCCCCTCACACGGGCCTATAGAGGACTCAGACGTCAGCCCCTCACACAGGCCTATAAAGGACTCAGACGTCGGCCCCCCACACAGGCCTATAGAGGACTCAGATGTCGGTCCCTCACACGGGCCTATAGAGGACTCAGACGTCGGCCCCCCACACAGGCCTATAGAGGACTCAGATGTCGGCCCCTCACACAGGCCTATAAAGGACTCAGACGTCAGCCCCCCACACGGGCCTATAGGGGACTCAGACGTCGGTCCCCTCACACAGGCCTATAGAGGACTCAGACTTCAGCCCCTCGCACAGGCCTATAAAGGACTCAGACGTCAGCCCCTCACACAGGCCTATAGAGGACTCAGACGTCGGCCCCTCACATGGGCCTATAGGGGACTCAGACGTCAGCCCCTCACATGGGCCTATAGAGGACTCAGACGTCAGCCCCTCACACAGGCCTATAAATGACTCAGACGTCAGCCCCTCACACAGGCCTATAGAGGACTCAGACGTCAGCCCCTCACACAGGCCTATAGAGGACTCAGACGTCAGCCCCCCACACAGGCCTATAGAGGACTCAGACGTCATTCCGCTGGATGCATTAGAGAACCAGAGCGTACCTCTGGCAGATACGTGGTGGCTGTGTGGTCAGGAGGGAGGATTGAGGCCTCCTCTCCCCAATAATTGTGGAGGCCTCTGCACTAGGGGGATGTTAGCTAGCCAGGTGGATATTTACTCTGACAAACAGCCCTCTAGGTCCCACAGGTTTGTTACGAGCTGCGAAGATGATCCCAGTGTGTAGATAGATGCCATATGCCAGCCGAGGGGCATTCCAGAGAAATATAAGGTGAGAAGTGAGATAGCTGCAGGGTTTGAATCAATATTAATTTGGCCTACTGTTAACAAAAATGTGGAATGGAAAAATTATTTGTACTATAATCAGCAGAGGTTTATCAACTATACTCAGGAGTCACTCGCATCTCTGGGGGAGCAGCTTCAGGCCACCAGTCTGATGGCATGACAGAACAGGATGGCCCTGGATTGGCTCCTGGCAGAAAAAGGGGGAGTGTGTGTGCTGTTCGGGGATCAGTGCTGTACATTTATTCCCAATAATACAGCCCTGGATGTTTCATTTACTGAGGGTATGAGAAAGTTGCAGGGGTTACAGGATGAGATGGCGAGAAATTCGGGACAACATGACGGGTTGTTTGACTGGTGCTATAATATGTGGGGTAGTTGGCAGTAAGCCCTTATGAAAGCACTCTGTGTGCGTGCTGTGTTCATTCTTGCTTTGCTACTAATCTTTTGTTGTGTACTTCCTCTTGTTCGCTCCCTAGTGGGAAGAGCGCTGTCTCAGCAGGCGACTATAGCTGCAATGTTTAGAGTGGTGGGAGGACCGTTTGGAGCGGCAACCTCCTGGACCAACACGGAAACGGATGGCGACATAGACACCTTGGATACGCTCCTGCCCATAGCTGAAGTTCGGCCGTACCGCCTGTGAATACTCCATGTTGGAAACGCTGCAGCCTGCCTGCCGCCCACGACACCTGGGACTTTCCTGCTCATGACAGAGTGCCTGTTATAGTAATCTACAGTGTTATCAGTTAACCTTTCAGCTATCTTTGCATTAGCCGTATATGTTTATGTAATGAGCTTGTGGTAGGTGATGTACTCCTGGTAGATTATGTATTCCTGATAATATATGCAATGTATCCTGGGGAGTTCATTGCTGTTGGTTGATTCTGAGTGTTGATAGTTTGTGAGCCATGTCAGCCATGGACCCCGAAGGGGGGCCGCGCCTGTGGCGGGCTGGGAGTGGAATTTCCCTAGATCTTAGGGTTTTAGCCCTCCCTCCTAGGCTGGATGGACAGAATTGTGTGTGGGACTCTTTAGAATCCCAAAGGGGGGAAATATATGGGATATTATTTAGCACTATACAATGTAGAATATAATCATTACGGTATTATTAAAAAGCATGCCAAATACCCGTGATGTAATCATTACAATGTAATCATTATAATGTAATCAACACAATGTAATCAATTGAGTATGTATTTGCACCTTGTATTAGCCTCAAACTTTCTGTTAGCTACTTTATGTTAGCCCTGAATGCATGAATATCCACCTTTATTAGTGTTATGCCTTATCATTATGTTGAATGACAAATATATTATCAACCCTCTAATTAGACAATGTGCAACAGGTTGAAGCTGCCAAGGTTTGCTACTGAAGGAAGGTATTCGCCCGAGTTCCCCAAAAGTTCACGACTGAGCATTTTTAAAAAACCAAGTGGAGATGGTCGCACCACCATTACGTTCGGCTAAGGGACCAAACAGTAAAAGAATTGATGGACAAACTTATCACCTAGGGGTGTGGATTGATGTAAAAAACAATGATTGTGAATGGTTGAAGGAATGATGATGCTTAAGTGACGAGATATTGTTAAATGATAAGAACTTGTATAAAAATAGGTATAAAACAGTACTGGACACACTTTAAGTGTCCGGCCTTGGTTGTAACTTGTTTGCAATAAAGACTGAATTTGGATCTACACCAGCGGCTTCTGACTTCTGATTTAGCAGGGAATGAAAAACCACAAAACTAACATTTTGCCTTTTTCCCCATCTGTAACTGTTATTATGTTATTATCATTTAGAACTGAATATCCATACTCCCTTTTAATCTCATGCATCTTTTTTATCATTCCCCAGACTTTACTAATGTCAGTTTCCCGTCCTACTGAATTACAGAAGGACCTCCAAAACTCCCTCTTTGCTCATTTAACTACCCTCCTTACGTTAGCCTGCAACTTTTTGTACTCAATCAAATTCTGAAAGTTGTGAGTACTATTTAACATTGTGTAACCCTTATTTCTTGACACTGGGTAGCGTGTGCCAGTCTCTTCTGTGGGCTGTGGGTAATGAGCGGGCTACAGTTCCTGATTTAATTCTCTTTAATAAGCACCACTCGGCAATACAGTACTGACAACCTTCCAGCCGCGCTCCACTCTCCACTCTCCACTCTGCGCTACACTCTAAACTGTCCCCCGTGTACCAGGGCAAGTAGGAACTAATATTACAATTAACTAAGGGAACATACTGAACGATAATGTAATACATGAAATAATACAGTACTGTAACTGAGAATAAATAAGATAATAATTAAATCTAATCATTCAACACAACATTGTAAATAAATATTAACATTAAATAAAATTACTGTAAAGCATAATAATCATATATAACATAAATCAGTGACACACTTAATTGAAATAATCCAAAATATCATGTGCACAATAACTACGATTACAGTATTTCCCTGCTGGGGTAGAAATGTCCTCATTTCAACACAACACGTACAAACAGAACAATGAAAGATAAACCCTATATACAGCCATCAACGACTAACTATCCCGTACCTAACAACTCAACATACATACATTCCGTGGACTTCATTAAAGTAGGTCTTGGTTGTCTAACACAACACTACAGAAAACATTGATAACGAAAACAGAGCATCTGCGCTGGAGGAAAAAAAATAAATAAAAATAATCCACGGCCTGAAACACACGCAAATATTTCCGGCATGTGCAGATGGTACAATATGTAACCACAACACAAAAAAAACATGTAGGGACCATACGTGTCCCACCAAAACCTTCTAAGTAACAAAGGCCTTGTATTTAGCTGGTCGTCGAATCCAGCGTCCACAGCGGGACGTGACGCGCAGGGGCACCCGAGGTGATGAACTGGGCGTACTACCATCCATTGGGGCAACCGATGATGCCGGGACAGAGGGGCAAGGACTGGGGGGTTGCGAACAGGAGGGGACATGGTTCAGAGGAGCAGCCCTGGGCAGATTGGACACTGGCTGCCTTCTGGCCGAAGCAGAAACCTGTGGGGAAACAGGGGGGCAAAAAGGCAGGGCACCTGACAAAGCAGTAAGAGGAGGAGCTGAGATCACTGCCCCATCCCCATCAGTTGGCACAGAGGGTGCCAGAGTACCGGTAGGAGGGGTTGGCAAAGTCCCTTTGTAGGCTTTTAGCCGATTATGATGAACAATCCATGTCCGGGAGCAAGCGTTCCCCGGGTTGGTGATCTCATAGGTGACACCGGGGTGTCTGTTTCTGCTCAACCGACGCTGGACCACAAATGGCCCCTTCCACCTGGGAGCAAGCTTGTTCATCTTCTGCGCTGGGTCATCCAAGAGAACCAGGTCACCCGGCTGATGAGGATGAAACACCACTTTCCTGTCATACTGAGTCTTTTGGTGCTGTTTGTTCGCATCACTGTTCAGGGCTGCCTCCTTGAAAGCACATGACAACCGCACAGCAATCAGCTTGGCATATTCTGCTGGTGAACCAGGTGTGGGGGAAGTCACAGCTGGACTACAGTTCAACACAATATCGAGAGGCAAATTTGGTTCTCTGCCATGAACTAGGAAGAAGGGGGAAAATCCGGTGCTTGTATGAACACTTGAGTTGTAAGCGAGTTCAGCTTGTGGCAAATACTGATCCCATTCACCACCAGAATGCGATATATACTTTGCAAGCTGATCTTTCAGTGTCCGGTTCAGTCTCTCTACCATACCATCGGACTGCGCATGATATGGAGATGTGCGTGTTTTGGTAATACCCAGTAAGGAACAGAGATGCTTAATGAGGTCTGATTCAAACTGCCGTCCTTGGTCTGTGTGGATAGACTGCGGCAAGCCATGTTGTCTTATGTAGTCCTCAAAAATGCACTTTGCCACGGTAGTTGCACGCTGATCCTTTAATGGAAAGAGGTTAACATATCGTGTGAAATAGTCCATTACTGCCAGCACATACCTGTTACCTTGTGTGGTGACAGGCAGCTCAGTGATGTCTGCAGCAACCTTCTGGAAGGGTCGCTCCACTTGAATGGGCTGTAGTGGGGCTCTTTCACGTGGAACAGGAGATCCTCGTTTTTGGCATGGCAAGCATTCTGTGCAAAACTTTTGGATGTCACGGGACATATATGGCCAGTAGCAGAGGCGTCTGGCCCTCAACAGTGTACGCTCTGCACCCTGATGACCACTAAATGGGTTACCATGCAACGTTGCGAGAGCTGTGGGGATGAGAGTAGCAGGCAGAACAACTTGGAAAGAAGCAGGTGCGTATGGGCCTGTTTTAAACTTCCTGCACAGGATCCCATGCTGAAGTACCAATCTAGGGAACTCATGCCAAAGTTTCCGCAAGGTGGGAGAGGAGTGTCTCAAATGGCCTATCGGTGGTTTGGACTCACTTCCCTCTAACCATGCAATAACTTCCATGAGACATCTATCCTCCCTTTGCTGGTCCCGCAACTCTGCGAAGTCCACTGAAAAGGTGTGACGCACTTCAGAGAAAACTGAGGCAGTGTTGTCATTCCTGTCACTCTGAACAGGGGGAATAATCCTGTCTGTGGAGGTGATAGTGGAGATGACACACTGAACAGCTTTGCTTTGAGTTTCAGTGTTGGGACGCCGGGACATGGCATCTGCATTGGCGTGTTGTTTACCTTCCCGGTGTACAATGTTGTAGTCATATACGTCCAGCTCGAGTATCCATCGACTGCGTCTGCCAGTCGGATCATTATCCACTGAAGCTTTCTTCAGACTCAGGAGGGGTTTATGATCCGTGACCACTGTGAAAGAGCTACCGGACAAAAAGTGTTTAAAATGCCTCACAGACCAAACAACTGCCCAAAGTTCACGGTCAAAAGTAGACCATCTTCTTTCAGAAGAGCTGAGCGTGTGACTTGCATAGGCTATAACACGTTCCTTATTGTCTTGTCTTTGAGCCAGCACTGAGCCAATATTGTCCTGTGAAGCATCAGTGTACAGCAAGAAGGGCTGAGTGAATATGGGGTGTGCTACAATAGGCGGTTGAGTGAGAGCATGTTTCAGTGACTGAAAAGCATCGTCACATTCGACAGTCCAGTTGAATATTGCCCCTTTTTGGGTGAGAGCATGTAGTGGGGCAGCAATGGAAGAAAAGTTCCTGACAAATCTACGGTAATAGGAACACAATCCAATAAATGCTCTCACCTCTGTAGTTGTTCTGGGTGTAGGCCATCCACAAACCTTTTCAAGGTTCCTTGCATCCGGCTGGAGTCCACAGCTGGAGACCACGTGTCCCAGGAAGGTGACTTGTGATCGTGCTATTTGGCACTTCCTGGCTTTCAACTTGAGACCAGCAGCACGGAACCGGCTGAACACCTCTCCAAGGCTGTGTAGATGGTCCACAAAGGAACGACTGAACACAAGGACATCGTCCAGATAAATTAAACATTCTTTCCAATGCAGACCCTGAAGCACTAACTCCATCAGTCTTTGGAAAGTAGGTGGGGCATTAGTAAGACCCATGGGCATAACTTTAAATTGATATAGGCCACTTCCTGTGTTGAATGCAGTTTTCTCCTTGTCATGTGGATCAAGCTTGACCTGCCAATACCCACTTGATAAGTCCATTGTGCTGAACCAGCATGCGCCGGACAGGCTGTCAAGTGCATCTGCCGGGCGTGGCAGGGGGTATGAATCTTTAATGGTCACTGCATTCAATTTTCTGTAATCAATACAGAATCTGTAGCTGCCATCCTTCTTCCGGACAAGAACAACTGGCGAGGACCAAGGGCTACAACTTTCCTCAATGATGTCCTGTGAAAGGAGCAGCTGCACTTGCCTGTCTATCTCTGTTCTCATGTTTGGAGAGGTTCTGTATGCTCTTTGTTTGATAGGTGGAACCTCCGCGGTTTTGATGCGATGTTGGACTACGTCAGTGCGTCCATAGTCATGATCATCAACACTGAAAATGTCACTGTAAGTCAGCAGTAAAGCGTCAAGCTGTTGTCTCTGCTCAGGAGTAAGTTCTGTCTGATTCAGGTCGACATTTGGCACTGACTGCTGAAGGGAGGGTCCTGTTTTTGAAGTAACTGTGGCTACTTTAGCTTCTACTACACAGTAGTCATGATCACTGTCTGTTCCCAGCGGATGGAAATCTCCTAGCCTAGTTTCACCTGGAATCTGAAGGTCAGTATTAGTTGGATTCATCACTCTGACGTAAATCAGTCCTGCCTGTACAGGAGCAAGCGTACGTGCCACCAACAGACCATGGTAGCCTGGTGGTTCTGGCTCTAGAATACCCGTATAATCGGCTTCAACATCAGGCATGCCAACAGCTGGCCGAACCTTAGCTAGAACGGTCATCTGTGACATGGCGGAAACTAAGACAGGAGCTAGGGTGACAGCACTGCAGCTCAGAAGAGCTGTCTCTGTATCGCACAGGAGGGGGACACTAGTGCGATTCCCTACCTTAAAAACAGCTGTACGCAAGTCAATAACAGCATGGTGCAGGAGTAGGAAGTCCCACCCTAAGATTACCGGCTGTGTAATGTTTCTGATTACTTGGACTGAGTGGGTGAAAACCTCATTACAGAGTCTGATCGTGATGGAAAGCGTGCCAAGGTTGTCTAAATAGTCACCAGTCACCGACCGGGGAAAGAGTTGAGAGCGCTGCATGGGCTTTGTTCGGAGAGATGGAATAGACATTCTAAAGGCCTCACTAATCAGTGATATGTCTGAACCTGTGTCCAGGTATACTCTAGTGGCAACGTTCTCAATAACCGTCATCACATAACGTGTTGGAGTCCTGCATTCGGAAGGCAACACCTGATGTTGGGCCTTAACACCCGTAGTAGCAGCCACTTGGCCCTCAGTACCTGCTACCAGTCTTTTCCCGACTCAGAGGGATCTTCCGTGAAACTCACACGACGGCTCCTTTCCCCATTCACAAGGTATCGTTCTCTAGATGAGCGTGCCTGGGGTGAGTCATATCTGGGTTTCCTAGCGTAACGTGGAGGAGAATAAGAGGCATATCTAGAGGAATCGCCTCGGGGTGCTTCCCTTTCCCTGTAGGGGTCAGGAGAGCGATGCCTATCTGTGCTGTAGTTTCTGTAATAACTATGGCTGTTGGTAGAGCGATCGTCATATTGATGATATGGGGAAGGTGGGGGTGTAGGAGAGCGATGTCCATCACGGCGCGAGTACCTGGGGTTGCGATGTTCGCCGTATGATCCACTGGATCTATGGTAGTTAGATGCAGAGGAGTAGATACCCCGTTCAGGAGACACAGATGGGGAGCGTCGAGAACGTTCTCTTCCACGCTCATGCCTCAGTTCAGATGCCAGATCGTACTTGTGTCTGGGAAAATCAGCATGGGGACCACAAGGACTGGCCGAGAAGGGACGATATCTCCCAAGCTGAGTGACTTCCAATTTAAGTGCACGGACATCATCCGAAAGTTGTTTAACAACATTAAAAAGGTCTGCAGATTGGTCTGACTGACGATGGTCATGTTTGGTATGTACCATAGCTGAGAGTGGTTCCCCTTGAGATGCAAGGGAGGTGGTAGGAGATGAAGGCGTTTGTGAAACCATTGGTGGAGGAAGGAGTTTTAAAGCTTCCTGCGCACGTTCCCACTTACATGCCACAGCTAACGCCTCTTCCAGAGTAGCAGCACCATGTTCATGGCATTTAGCTTGAAGGACCGGATCCAGACCAGCGACAAATCTTCTAAAACGTTCCATAGTAACAGCTGGCTTACCGTAATTAGGAAATGCTTCCAACACCAGCCTTGTGATTTCTGCAGCGTAGACCTCTAAAGGCTCCTTAGGCGCACGCTGTCGGGCATTCACAAAGGTCTGGAAGTGAAGCAAAAATTCCTTCCGGCCAAAAACGTCATTCAGCTTAGCTGCACACTCCTCATAGTCCTGCTGTACGTGTGGTGGCAAAGATAGCCAGTAGGCTAATGCGTCCCCACTAAGACGAGTGGGAAGAATAGTGGCAATATCTAGGGGTTGTCCGTCTGCGAAAGCTTTAACGGCTAGCTCCAGCCTAGTCTTCCACAGAGAAAAACTGTCCTTGTCCTTACCGTCTCCATGAAAACATGGCGGCAGCTCCACCCTGTAATGTATAGCAGCCTTCGGTGTCGCGCCTCGCTGGGCCGCTCTGTGCGCGCCGTCGGTTTGAAGCATATCGTCGTCCTCGAGATCATTAACCAACGACTGCAGCGACATAGTTCAGTACTACGCAACTCAAGATTAACGGGAAAAAGAATACGTTCCACTTTTTGTACTACAGGCAGTGCCCGATTAACTGCGCAAGAGTCCGAGTCACTACACAAACGACTCACAAAATACGCGCGTACACCGCGGCCATTTTCCGCGCCAAAAAAAAAAAAGAGTTGAATGCCTTGGCGAATTATTCTGAATTACAGAAACACCGCTGCCACCAGCCTGTAACCCTTATTTCTTGACACTGGGTAGCGTGTGCCAGTCTCTTCTGTGGGCTGTGGGTAATGAGCGGGCTACAGTTCCTGATTCAATTCTCTTTAATAAGCACCACTCGGCAATACAGTACTGACAACCTTCCAGCCGCGCTCCACTCTCCACTCTCCACTCTGCGCTACACTCTAAACTGTCCCCCGTGTACCAGGGCAAGTAGGAACTAATATTACAATTAACTAAGGGAACATACTGAACGATAATGTAATACATGAAATAATACAGTACTGTAACTGAGAATAAATAAGATAATAATTAAATCTAATCATTCAACACAACATTGTAAATAAATATTAACATTAAATAAAATTACTGTAAAGCATAATAATCATATATAACATAAATCAGTGACACACTTAATTGAAATAATCCAAAATATCATGTGCACAATAACTACGATTACAATTGTAAAAGCTTTGTTTTGAGACTTAACTGCAGTATCACATTCCTTTGTTTACTATGAGATCTTTGGTTAGTCTGCTTTGCTGCCTCTAGAATTACTGCATCATGGTTAGATTTCTTTTGTCCGACATAAAGCCGGCCCTGCAAAACGTCACCTAACGTCACCAAGTCACATGGTACAAAAACCTACAAGACGATCGTGACAGATCGTGCAGCACGTGCAGAGAGCAAGTAAGATCGTGCAGCACCTTTCAGCCGGCATAACTGTAAATGTCGCTACTATGTGCCCCTGGCTTATTTTGTAAATGTCTCGTAAATGTTCTTGTTTGTTTTGTTAATCTTAATGGTCACTGGTCAGCTATTACTTCTGTTGTAATTTAAAGCTTCAATAACAAAAATAATAAAAAAAACCTCTCAGCCGGCTGCACAAACTGGAACTGCCTCCGTGACACAACTTTGCCCTTATTGGCTGAACAATTTTAGCATGACGTTTGTATCTCTGGAAGTTCCGATGCGTTATCTGCTATTTCTCCCGAAAAGCCTGTAAAGAAGTAAAGTTTCAATAAATGCTCTAATAGTACACATAAGTTAATCGTTTATTTATTGTTAGTTACTGTAATCTTGCGCTGCTTTATGTGTTTAATCGACTAGTCTGTGAAGAAGGCATTCAAGTAAGAATTGCATTGTATTCTGTGCATGACAATAAAAACTTTGAATCCTTGAAATAAATGTATTTCATCTTTTTCCTGGCAGCTATCTTTTCACTGCTAGCAGTTTGGATCAGGAGTTGGTTATTGTAGAAGAAGTAATGTGCATGCAGGTGATATTTGTATAGATGTATCTACACCCTTCTGGCAGTGCGGCCATCTCAGTCAGGTCTCGCACTACGAGGAGTAGAAGTTGTCTAGTTTGGCTGCTGTCAGTTTATATTACAAGTTTATATTACAGTTTATATTACAGTTTATATTATTATATTACACTCCTGCAGCCGCCGGCAGATGGCGCTCCCCCTCACGTCAGCTGGAGTCAGACCGAAGTGAAGTCGAACGCACCCAATGGCTCCTCCCCATTCCCAATTATCAAAAAACCCACTAATTGAATGGGTCGCGTAATTATCGCTATGAATTCTGGGAGTCTGTGCAACTTCAAGACCGCAGCTCTCGTGTTACTTATAACAAGGAAGGAATATTATTCTATATTTTTAATGGCGACCGAATGATTGATTGATATAATGTAGTGTTTCATTCTATATCCTGTTTTGATAAGATATCGACATTTCGTAAACATTCGATATACAGTTAAACCATAAAGTAATTGGTCCGTCTTGTTTCTTTGTCACCCAGAAACTTCACAACTGTGTTGTGAGCGGATTTTCAGCGCTTATATGTTTTTAAACTTGTCTTAAAAATTTGTGGTACTTCTACGTTTCTGCGCTTTTGTAAATGTAGATCGTATGTTTCGTCATTTGATTAAAGCGTTTGAAGACTTTGCAGCGCTCTGACACCAATCGGCCACCGTAGCTTAGCAACCGAATCATAACAATTCTTTTCCGTTTAGAGTTTTCATTTGAACATTTAAAGCAGCTCAGACTTGCAGTTTATCAGCAAGAGAGAAGACGCGAAAGATGTCCATCGTGAAAACCACCGTGAATCTCCAGAGGATTGACTGGCTGCTGCCGAAAGGTGCAGTCAGTGTGCGGATCGCCCCGGAATACATCCCCGGTCCAGTTGGCCGAGGTAAGGATGGCAAAATGATGCCCAGACTAACTCAGCACTTAAAGAGTTAAAGTCAGAATATGCTTGACTAGTCTTCTTGAATCTTCTGTTCTATTATCTTGTTTTAGAAGTACATGTCTAAATAATAAAGTAGTTCACCTTTAGCTTTAATATACGGGAGTCTTTTTACATGTCTACTGCATTATATTATATTTAAACATCAGAGAAAATCATCATGAAGTGGTAAAGTAACAGCTGAATATGTCCTAATATACGGTGTTTCCCCGAAAATAAGACAGGGTCTTATATTAATTTTTGCTCCAAATGACGCGTTACGGCTTATATTAAGGTAGTATTTTCCCAAGTATAACATGCTACAGTATATTTACCGGTATTCATGAAAAAAATCCACATTTATTCAAACACAGACATCATGTCATCTTCTAACAGTATCTTTCCATGTAAACAATTTGACGGTGAATTTATTCATGAACAAAATTCTGCTGTATACTGCATATGTTTATTCAAATATAGTCGTCATGTCATGTTCTTCTGGAACATCATCGTAAATCTCCAAGTTCCAAATTCCGTCCTGAATATCTCGCAACTCAATTTCCTGTAGAACCAGTGTCCCCAATCTCTCATGTTTAGCAATAACTCTGTCCTTAAATGAGCGCCTCTTGTCCATGTAGCCTTCTCGTAGTACAACCGCATCTCATTCTAGTTACCGTACAATCCATGGGACAATAACTAGGGCTTATATTACGAGCTTCTTGAAAAATCATGTTAGGGCTTATTTGCGGGGAAACGCGGTAGTAATCAGAAAAAGCATAAATCTTAGTTTGGTACCTTGAGAGTGAATAAATAATGCAACTTATGGAAAGTGTAAGATAAGTAAAGGATTTGACTTAATAGTCAGTTGTTGATGCCAGCATTTGGATTGAGTGGGCTGCTATATTTGATGCACATGAACCTTTCCAGTGTTGTTTTTCGCTGTTGTTCTGCGTATCAGGGAATCTGTGCACAAACTGGCTTGTTTTTATAGGTCAGGTTCCCCTGCTGAAACGCAGACGGCCCAAGTCAAGACCAGCGCATAAGTTTCCCAAGCGTGTGTTTCCTGTATCCAATAAAGACGGCAGAATTTTTCTTAGTGTGCAATACCGACTGCCAAGTGTGATATCTGTGATGGTTGTGATGTAGTGTTGTTGTACAGTGACATAATGTTTCATTTAAATTAAATATGCTGTCCCCTGTCTTTATAATCCCAAAGGACAAACCAGTTCCAGTGATGCTGGCCGTCGGAAGAAGTGCCGCACCAGGCCGCCGGCAGCCAGCTCCCTGACCACGTCTGCCTCTCCTGGATCTGCTGCCATCCCGGTGGCAACCAGCAGGGGTCAGCAGGGCACAGGCCGCCGTAGAAATACGGCGGGAGGCCGGTCAGGGCGAAGAAGGAGGTATGACCAACAGAAGGGGTTAGAGCCTAAGCCCAGCTCACCAACCTTCTCCTCCTCTTCATTTTTATTTCCGTCTTCAGCCCCCTCCCCTTTTGTTTCATCCCCATTTCTTTTTATGGGCTCTTCTGTTTTATTGCCACACTTAGTCACACCTGTAAGCCCAGCTCCACATCCATTTTCAGCTCCAGGCCTGGTTCATCTGACCCCTCTGCTTCAGGCTCCAGCACAGGCTGTAGCCGCCTTATCTCACCTGGAAAAATTCTATTGGTTGTATAACTATTATGTAACAAAGTACTCTAAAATGACCTATGACGCCAAGTGCTTTACTGAGTACTGGTGTCAGGAGTTTTGGAACAGACATTTAAATGAAATTAACTTAGCGAAACAGGGGAAGAATGAGGATAATGAGGGTACTCATTCATCCAAGAGGCGTAGGATTGATGAAGATGAGTTCATCTTTCCTATTGATGCACTGGAGCAGCTAAGTACCATGCCCAGGGCTCAGGAGATGGGTGTGGAGATGGGCTATCAGTCAGATGCACATAGCTACATTTCCCTGTAGATTCAGCACATAATTACACGAGAGTTGTCATACATACTTAGGATAAGATAAAATTAGGATATGTTACCATGTAGTTCTATAACATAAGGTACTATAGGATAAGATTAAGATAGGATAAGGTTAAGATTGTATAGAATAAGATTAAGATAGTCTTAACTTGTATGCCATTTTATGTTTTACAAAGACATGATAAATTACCATAAGTTTAGGATAAGATTATATAAGATAGGATTGCATAGCATAAGATAAGAAAGATAGGATAAGATAACATATAATAAAATTAAGATAGGATAGGTTACGGTAAGCTTAAGATTGTACAACATAGGATTAGATTAATTATAAATAAAGCAGTCCTCCTTAGAGGGGGGGTGGTGGAGGGAATATTTAAGAAATAAAAATAGGATCAGTTAACATAAGGTTAAGATTAGATTGTATAACATAGGGCTACAGTGAAGAAATCAAAAATTTCAAGGCAGCATGAAGGTAACGCACAATCAGGGATGTGCAATTTCTGAGGCATGTATTCAAAAAAAGTATTTTAATTGTGTTTTATGATTCATATTTGACTTAGTTCATGAAATAAAATGTTTTTTTCTACAGATCAGTGTTTTTGTATTTTGTAAAATACGAGAAATACTGTATGCATGGTAATGTCAGGTGTGCAAAATGTTTGTGCTAACAAAGGACACAGAGCCCCTAGAAGGGCACAGAGCCAGGCTGAGCACCACAGCGCTATCCAGCCCATGGCTGCCGATGGTCACATTCCACCAGAACCCCCCAACACTAACTCCCCAGGGAACTTCCAAGCAGCAGAGCAGATTCCAACAACCGAGGATCAAAGGAAAAGAAAAGATACTGGCAGGAAGAAGATGATCTTGTGGCCAAAGGTTAAAAATGTAGAAATTTGGAGAACAAATGTGTTACAAATGAAATATTATTTGAAATGTGCTACAGCTTAATCATTCTATCATACATCTATCCATCCATTTTCCAAACCGCTAATCCTACTGCGTCGCGGGGGGTCCGGAGCCTATCCCGGAAGCAATGGGCACAAGGCAGGGAACAACCCAGGATGGGGGGGCCAGCCCATCGCAGGGCACACTCACACACCATTCACACCTACAGGCAATTTTTTAGCAACTCCAATTAGCCTCAGCATGTTTTTGGACTGTGGGGGGAAACCGGCGTACCCGGAGGAAACCCCACGACGACATGGGGAGAACATGCAAACTCCACACACATGTAACCCAGGCGGAGACTCGAACCTGGGTCCCAGAGGTGTGAGGCAACAGTGCTAACCACTGCACCACCATGCCGGCCCAAAAATTTAAACAAATTCATTTTAAAAAACTTTAATCTCAGAGCCAATTGCCATGTGCCCACAAATATTTCAATTATTATTGTTTATGATTATAAATGCCGAATACATTCCTGGAGCCTTCGATTTAGCATACACAGTGCCCTCTACAGGATTCTGTCGAAACAGCATCTCTCAACCTCGTTCACAAGATTTGTGTCTTTTTCACAAAACGTTTTTCTTTGTAAATCCCAAAATCTTCCTATAAATGTATGTATGAATGCTTCTCGTCTTTTTCAGTCACACGAAGCCTTTATAAATGAGCTCCCCGATTAATCTGTTTACATGAAAACACCTTAATTGCGTTAAGGCATGTAAACGTAGCCACCTAACGAAAGGTAACCACGTGACTTAGCAGACTGCATGTTCCTCATCTCCTCTGTATGGACCATAGAGCTGTGTATCGGAGAGTCTGACAACACGCTACGTTTCAAGATACAGGCATTACAATTCAGATCGCTGCTCTATTTTGCCATTCTTTTTAAAAAATCTGCTTTTAGGAAAACATGGCACATTATAGAGAGCACACCACCAAATGGATGAAATCTGAGTAAAAACATTTGATTTTTAACGCAATCAGAATAAAGGGGTCTGCATTTATCACTGTCCCTGTAACAATCCAGCATCGTAGCACTACAGCTATTTCGGATTCAGCCAACGAATAACGTTGCTAGTCAGCAGCCTTGTGCAAGCTACTGAAAATTACTAATTACCAATTACTGCATATAAAAGTAATTATAATAAGGGTGGGATTCGACCGTGTGTCTGCCTGGGGGGTCGCCGGCCAGGATCGCCAGCAGTTTGGACGTGTGGTTGGTGCGGCAATGTGCTGCATCAGCGTCTGCTCCCTCTGCCTGACCTGCCCTGTATAATTACATAATCAAGGAAAATAACAGTGGGCTAAAGGTTGCATAGTGATCACATTAACATCGCGTCGATGTTGAAATACATGGTGCAAACAAAAGTAGTGGAATTACACTGACGAGTTACTACCAACACTGCCAGGCAGCTAGGTTTGCTAATGCTAACGTTAGCAGCGCACCCATATGCTACTTCCTCTCGCAAGATAAGGCAGCGTTACTGTCACTGTGTAAATACAATGAGATCTCTTTGGAGCAAGCCTGTCGATACCATGTTAAGTGTAAAACCACAAGTAAAATACCTTAAAAATAATAGAAATATAGATGGTGCTGAACCATGGTGAACAGTGGAGTCATAACAGAGGCTGTGCGTTGTGTTCAGTCACCTTTCACTGTAAATCACACATGGCTTCACAATCTTTTGTGTCTGCTCTGAATCCCTCAGGGCTGGAGTGAAAACTCCATTCACACTAACATGGTGCCAAGTGGTATTGGGTAGACATGATTCTATCCTTTTTGGAAGTAATTTGTTTTACTGATTTAAATAAGTTTTAAAAAATTTCAAAATGTAAGGATAGCTCATTGTATCCAAAGGGATGTGCCAAGCTTGCAGTGTTGATGTGCTGCCACCTTCTGGGAAAACGATGAACTGATTTTCAGATTAAGAACATGTATGGTTTTCTGGTATCATTTGAGAACCGTTCATGCTGCGAACCTATGCTTATGGGTTAGGGTTAAGCTTGGGTCTAGAGCTCAGGGTACTTCCAGGCTTGGAGGCCAAGGGTAAGGTCTCTCTTTCCCCATGTAAGCATTTAATGATGATCCAGCACCAGGGCTTGGGTAAGTCACCACGAGTTGGGAGCCTCATTCCCCAGGTAAAGGATGAACGATGTCCATCCAGCCCGGGGATTCTGGTGTACCTCTCCTTACGCTGGAAGCCTCCTCCCTCAGGTAAGGGTTTAAGAATCTCGCGGTACTTCCATTGAGCCTTGGGGTTCTGGAGAAAAATCCCAGGGCCATCCAACTGTAGCAGTGTGGAATTTTGCGGGTAGGACTTGTTGATTATTTCCGGTAAGTGTGTGTGGGGACCCCTAGTGTGTGGAGGCGTCATTGGCGTTTCCCGGTCCGGTAACTCCCCTTCCACACCGCAGTGGTCTGCCGTGGTACGCTGGCATGCTGGCTAAGGTTCACACTTATTCTGTGTCTTGGTGGGAGGTTTTGCTGTTTTAATTAGCGTTAATCCTCTGCTTGATTTAAATGGCTAATGGTAATATTTTATATTGCAGTGTTTCTCTGGTGTCTGTGTTGCAGCTCCAGTGGTTGAAAGTTATTCTGGTGACTAGGCCTATAGCTACTTGTCAGTTGCTTTACTTGATGTGTTTTAATTGTAGTTACGGTTGTTGCCAGGATTACAGTTTCAGTTGCTCGTCAGCTTCAGTTTATGCCTCTTTCAGCAGATTTGTCAGACAATAATAGTTTGAACCTGCACTGTGGCTGCTGTGTTTCCTACGTCAGTTTTTCTTTTCCGTCAGTCTTGTCTTGTCCTCAGCCGGTCCGATGTCGCCCAACAACTGCTGCTTGAAGCTCCTGATCCTCGGTGGGACATCGGCGATGTGCTGGGAGCCTTGGAACGCGCTAAGGATCGTCGCACCTTTTCCTGCATTTGGAGCTGTTTCATTCCCTAGTTCTGCGACTTAACAGACTTTGGGCCGCCCTTTCTTTCTGTTTGGGACTGATACAGAGGGACAGCCTGTATTCTGCTACTCATTGTTTGCACTCTTCATAGTTTTCAACACTCAGATTCTTGGTTAGATTGGGGTATTTTCTGGGAGACTGAGCAGTGGCTGCCTCGATTGATCTGGCTGACTAAGATTTGATTGGTCTGGGGTGGTGGTGTTCACACTTTCACCGTGTGCAGTATATTTGTGTGGGGATCAGTGTGGTGGGGCACAGGTGTGTGTGTGCGTGTGCGTGTGTGTGTGTGTGTGTGTGTGTGTGTGTGTATGTGTGTGTGTGTGTGTGTTAGTTTAAGGGACTCTATTCCCCCTTTTGATCAACTTCCCCGGACACCTGTCTCCTGCTTGAGTTTAGTCAGCCAGTGGCCAAAGGCTGGTTGCTGGTTTATTTTTTAAGGTTGTTGATGCTAAAGCGCTTGTCTTGTTTCTTTGTTTTATATTTTCAACAACCTGTTAATAGTACAAACACGTCTCTAGCTCCATTCGGTAAATGAACTTGTGTGCTCTTAATTTAGAGTAATTTTTCCTGTGGTGAAATACCCCAGGTGGCGTAGTCGTGTCCTTGTACTACTGACCGCTCTCTGCCACAAACACTTTACCCTAAACCTAAGCCTAATCCTAACCCTAACCATAGCCCCAAACGTCATGTCCTGCCACCTCCCTGACGTGGCTCTAATAAGCCATGCCTGCTGCTCGTTGGTCTCGCGTCTCGTTCCATCCCTCATGTTAAACACTCCCAGCTACCTCCAGTCTGTTCCCTTGTTATTCCTGTATAAGTGCTTCCTGGCCCTGTGTTCCCCATTGATGTGGTGCCCTCCATGTTGCTCGTTCCCTAGCCTCCCATCTTGATCCCAGTAAATCCCAGTTTATTGTCTGACAACACCTGCTCCCAGAGTCGTTCATCCTGGCACCCAACAGACTGAAGGAATTCGACAAGCCCCAGTAGGTTCCCCAGGTCCCTACAGCCGATCACTGCTGCATGTGTCAAGCATACCTAATGTCGCTGGTTCAGGCCGCAGTACATCTTTCCCCAGAGAGAATGACCCATCTCTGACGGAGGGCATAGCCGCCCTCTCCCCGGACTCCCAAGTGGAGGGTGTGACAGCTATAGCGGAGATCCTCAGGGCCCTCTGGAATGGAGTGAGTGTGCTGAACCCCGCAGAGGTGGGGTGCTCTGGAGAAAAGGAGCCCGCCGTCTACATGTCGTTTGCCGTAGGGCGACCTGCGTCCTCATTGTCACTTGAAGTCTGACGATGATGCTTCTCTGGGATTTACTGTGATCCCCCTGTTCGCCAAAACATGCTCCCCAAAGCTCTCCAGCACAGAAGAACAGGCTTCACTCCTAGTTCTATGGTTGTCAGAGTGCTGGACCACAGTAGAGGTCGGACTTTGCTTCAACATGGTTTTATTGGAAGTCTGCACACAATACAGATGTTTCCTACCGTCCTTCGTTCCAATTAAATGTGGAAACGTTTTGTCAGCTGGCTGGACAAGACCCTACTGCCTCTTTTAATAGTACACATAGTAGTGAGCAGTGGTGACGTAATGGTTAGGGAAGCGCACTCGTGATTGAAAGACACTGCATCTACAGTATCTGGCCCAGGAGAGCCGGCCGTTGCAGTCGTTACATCCGCACTTAAGGCTCCCGGCCCAGAGGGCCGCTCAGGCCGCACCCACAGTGTCCAACACAGGTGAGGCCTTGGTTGCCTCTAGGCTTCTCATAGACTCTGACACGGTTTCCTGGTAACCAGCCGACACCTGCCACACTGCTCCATAATGTCAGGCCAGCGTCCACCTCGCTGTCCCCTGATGCCTGGCCAGCACCCACCTCAATGTCCCAAGACGTCCAGCCGGCGCCCACCTCATCTCCTGACGGCCTGCTGGTGCCCACTTTCTATCCTGACGTCCCACCGGCACATGCCTGCAGGCTGCCACCAGCCCAGAGAAGATGGATCCAGAGGATGTCCTGTTAGAGTGCCCTGGGTCCTGCTACGTGGGTCCCTCCTTCATCCCAGACTCCGGTTACTCTGGTCCCAGTTTCTGGTCACCAGAATCAACAGGAGCCCAAGAAAGCGGCAGGCAGAATGTCTGTCTCCCAGAGAGGGTTTGCCAGTATCTGCTCTTGCCCTGTATGTCCCTTGTCATCTTCCTGTTCCTCTCCTGTTGTCTCCTTGCTGCCCTACTGCTCTGCGGTTCTCTCATCGCCCGCCAACTCCTCACGTCCTCCGGCCCTGCTGGCCCTCCCAGACCCTCTGGTCCTGTGATTCGGCAGAGTTCAGCCTCACCTGGAAAGGGGCCTAGGAGGGTCCCCAGCCCCGAATCTTCTCCTGGCTTCCCTGGATGCCCCATGTTATTCCTTTTTGTGCCTCAGTGTTTGTCTTGTTGCTCTGTCCCGCCTGTATCTCTCCTTGTCTTGTGCATCCTGTGCCCCTGTTCTTGTTGACCCTCCACCTGTCCATCCTGTTTTGGGGTCTGACAGGACTGCTGTACCTGTGGTTCCTAGCTTTTCCTTTTTCCGCTCCATGTCCTTAGTGATGTCCTGCAACTGCTCTTATGTCTGGTGTTGCTGTCTGTCTAGTGTTCTGTCTAGTCTTGTCTGGTCTTGTCCTGTCTACCATCTGTTCTGTCGTCCCCTGTCTAGTCCAGAGTCCAGTCTGGTTCCATCCCTGTTGTCTAACCCCTTTGGACTTCATGGCCGGAGCACATGCTTCTGGTGGGTTGGGGTGGGGGGGGGGGGGGGTACTGTCACATTAAGCAATGCCATTCTTATCCACTATGCCTGTCCATTTATGGGTCAACGCATGTTCTGACCATCCATGCTCTCTGCATCCCCACATTTCCAGGTGCTGCCCGGGGGGGGCACCATCTCAGCTGGAGTCCTGGTTCTGTCCCATGGAGGGGTGACACTGCGAATTGGACCTGCTAACTGTGTCATCCTGGGTGCAGCCTTGAGTGTCACCCTACACAGGCCAGCGTGGAGAACAGGCTTATTGACAGACTTTAATCACACCTCACACCTGGCCTTTAGCAAGCAGCTCCACTCTTTTCTGTTCTCAGTAATATTAGTCTGCCAGGGGGGTTGGGCAGCCAGTTGTCCATGGACCTCCAGAGGTCCTTTATTCTCCTTACTTGGGGGTTTTGGTTCCTCTCCTCCGTTGTCATCTGGCTTTCTTTATTTAATATCTTTCTTTCCTTTTTCCCCTTGTGTATCACTCTCTTTAATGATGTTGTAATGTATGACTACACATCTATGTAAAGTGCCTTGGGACGACTCTGTGAGGCACTATATAAAAATGAAATTAAATGTCCCGCCTCCTCCCTGACGTGGCTCTAACAGGCCATGTTTGCTGCTTGTTGGTCTCACGTCTCGTTCCAGCCCTCGTGTTAAACACTCCCAGCTGTCTCCAGTCTCTTCCATCATTAGTCCTCCATTTAAGTGCTTCCTGGTCCTGTGTTCCCCAGTTCGATCACTGATGTTGTGCCTTACGTGTTGCCGGTTCCATAGCCTCCCATCCTGATCCCAGTAAGTCCCTGTTTGTTGTCTGAGAAACACCTGCTGCACGAGTCTTTCATCCCGGTGACCACGACACCAACCACCAGTGATGTCTGTGGAGCCCAGAAATACCAGCCTAGCTGCACTAGTGCCCAGGCAGTACCTTGACAGCGGCATGTTTGCATTATTATATTTGCCTCACTTGTTCACCACTTTCAGCAACAGTATCTGCTATGTACTAGAACTGTAATCATATGTGAGTGAGTCTGTCTGCTTTGAAGGAGCAGAGATCCCACCTCCTTACTGTAGGTACAGGGCACAGAAACGGGTAAATCCTGTAAGGTAACATTATTAAAGTCAGCATAGATTCCAACATGGATCCAGAGGATGTCCTGCTAGACTGCCCTGGGTCCTGCTACGTGGGTCCCTCCTTCATCCCAGACTCCGGTTACTCTGGTCCCAGTTTCTGGTCACCAGTATCAACAGGAGTCCAAGAAAGCGGCAGGCTTTCTGTTCTGGAATATGAAGTTCATAGTCATAGTCATAGTCAGTCATAATTTTGTTGAAGTTCATAGTCAGTCATAATTTTGTAGCATTAAAATGTAACTTTTAAACAAATCCTAACAGTATGTGTGATTGTGGGGGGGTGTGGGGTCTCGGGGTGTAACCTCTGTCTCTTGGCTTGTTTCCTGTCCCTCCTGCTGTATGTGTGAAGTCTGCATGTTCTTCCAATGTGGGCTTTCTCCTCCTACTTTGGAGAACATGAAACTGCGATCAGCCGATTGGAATCTCTAAGCTGCCCTTAGTGTGAGTCTGTATGTGTGAGTTTGTGCTCTGCTATAAACTAGTATCCTGTCCATTGTGTCCCCCGCCCTGTGCCACCTGGGACAGGCTCCAGGCTCCCCACCCCCCCGTACAGGATAAGCAGTAATGCAGGACGGCTCCACACTGTTCCAAAGAAATGGCGCTCCAGCTCCCTTCAGGACTTCAGACCAGCTGCTCTCACTTCACACCTCCAGGCTTGTGGGTGTGGTTCCCACTCCTGGTTCTGCATGTACAGCTTGCATGTTCTCCCCGTGTTCCTGTGGGTTTCCTCAGGTTTCCTCATGCTGTCGAAGATCATGCAGTTTGGTGAATTAGTGTCTCTTGATTGTCCTCAGCCTGTGCTTCCTGTGATGTGTGTGTCCCATAACCCTGTACTGTGGTTATTGGAATTTGTTGGATACTTTTTTGATATATGATCTTTCTGTTCCTGGGGATGGCTGAAGCTGGTCCATTAACTTTTGGCTTAAATATAAGAGTAGTGTTCAATTTTCATTATTAGAGTATGGAATTATTTTGGATGATTAAAATGATCACTCTGAACTTGACTGTCCTTCCTAACATAAATACACTCCCTGCACAAACACACAGAAAGAAAAGGAAGAGATTACATATATTTTCATGAATATTGTATATAGAATAATGTAAAAAAACAAATCTGTGCATTGACAGCACTTGTCAAAGCTTGTTCTGTCTAATCCTGACACAGTCTGTCTATAACTGCACATCCCTGCATGTTTCACCTGAAACCACATGATCCCAAACGTGATTCTAAACCGACACAGAAATTCATTCTCAGTAGATCTGCTCTCTTATACCTTTATACCTAATTTCTATCTACTGCACAAAATCAAAGAGTAGGATTATAGTTTGTTTACAGAAAAACAATGTCAGTAGCTGTTATTCTCATAAAAGATAAATAAATGTTCGCTTTGGGTACAGTTTGTATAATGTACTATTTTGTTCATAAACTGCAGCTCCACTGTTTGCCCAGTCTGCTCTTCTCAGTCTGGTCTCAGTCCAAAACCACACCTGCTGCAGTCTGAGAAGCAGGAAGTTCCTCCCACTGTCACACACAGACGACTGTGAGAGAAAACGAGACTGAATCCTATCAGTGTTCGTGGTAAAATGGCAGAAGCCAGAGTTGCAGTGGATGTAAATGAGTTAAGTTGTGCAATCTGTCTAGATCTACTAAAGGATCCAGTGGCTATTCCCTGTGGACATAGTTACTGTATGAGCTGCATTAAGAGCTGCTGGGATCAGGAAGATCATGCTGGAGTTTATAGCTGCCCCCAGTGCAGACAGACCTTCATACCCAGACCTGTTCTGGGCAGAAACACCATGCTGGCTGAAGTGGTGGAGAAACTGAAGAAGACTGGACTACAAGCAGCTGCTCCTGCTGACCAGTATGCTGGACCTGGAGATGTGGAGTGTGACGTCTGTACTGGGAGAAAACACAAAGCTGTCAAGTCCTGCCTGGTGTGTCTGGCCTCTTACTGTGAAACTGACCTGCAGCTTCACAACAAACTCCACCATGCAAAACAGCACAAGCTCATTGATGCCATCGGCCATCTGAAGGACAAGGTCTGTTCCCACCATGACAAACCGCTGGAGGTCTACTGCCGTACCGACCAGCAGTGTATCTGTTATCTCTCTACGATGGATGAACACAGAGGCCATGATACAGTCTCAGCTGCTACAGGAAGGGCGGAGATACAGGTCAGGCTAATTTAAAAGAATTTCCCCTTTCTATCTAAAAGAATTTCCCCAAAGGGATCAGTGAAAGTATCAATTATTGTTATTATCTAAAAGTTAATTTTAAATAAATGGATTTTGTCTTAACACTTGTTCGTGTAATTGCTACGAAACACTCAGATCAAGTCTGGTTCGGTAAAGTTGTCATGACCTACTTGTCCGGTCTTACTAGCGGGGTTACTAGCTTGTCGGATTTAAGGTAGTCTGGGCAAAATGTAAGTAAACGAATATGAAGTCCATTTAAACTGTGGTACCTTACATCCGACAAGCCAGTAACCCTTCATAGTACAGAATAACTCACTAGAGCCACAGTACAGTAAGGCCGTGCCGCCGAAGATGTTTGTACGGGACGCCATGACACTCAAAATAAAATAAGTATATCAAAAAATATAAATAAAATGATAAATATTTCAATAATGTATCCTTTTATTTTTAAATAATTTCATAAAATTTCATGAATTTCATAAAATTATATTTCATAATAACACTTGTCTTCTATGTATAATTTTTAAATTTTACAATTTATTGTTTCGTAATAATGTCGCGATTTTCATTAGACAATTATTATTATAAAATAATATTTTCACAATAAAGTTTAACTTTTCACATTATCCACATGCATATTTATACTGCATCAGGAGGTGTTTTGCAGGATTGGCACTGCAGCCACCGGATAAAACTCACACTGTTCCATTGGGACTGGTGTGGTGCTGAGGTGTCACCCACTGCACGGCTGCACTCAGGTTCTCATCCCTGAGGTGGTTCGTCGTGTGGTGGGTGCGGTAAGGCACTGTACTCAGTGTGTGCTCCTTACCTCCGTACCTTACCTTACCTTACCTTACCTTACCTTACCTACATCAACACAGTACAAATGTACATGTTAAAAAAGGTCTTTCGGTACTAAGATGTACGTAGATTAATACTTTTCTATTCAAGGTTAAAGGGTTCAGCCTTTAAAGCATTGTGTTGGTTGCCATAGGATAATATTTTGGCTTTCAATGATAACCAGTGAAGCTCAAAATTTATGAAAATTTATTAATTAATTGTTTTGTCTGATATGCTGAATTATGTCTGACTTGGAACAAATGAAGTAAAAGTAGTCAGGGCTGGAGTGGGACTGAATATCTAACCAGGAATTCAAGCCCCCGGACAGCCCAATATAAAACTATATAAACAATTACACTGTTATTATATGTTTCTATTCACGCCTTCATTTGCTTGGCTACTGAACACACATTCTTACCTACATGCTTTAATTTTACCTTCATGTCATTTTTACCGGCACATTTCACTAATATTAATAACGCGTGGAGCAGCTTTGACATAAATAATGAAGCTTCGTCTCAGTGCCTGTCCTTGTGTCTCTTCCCCGTGTGGCCAGCAGCCATCGCTGTCCATCCCCTTTGTCTTCTCATCATCTTTGGCCCTAGTGTGTTCTTCCTTTTCCCCACATGGCTGCATTTGACTCAATGGGATGAGTGTGTGACACAGAGGCTGGGACCAGCTGGTTAAGGGTTTGAGGCAGGTCAGGAACCAACCACACCTCTTTCATTTAATTATTGCTTTTCTATTCTTCCCAGTGTTTGTTAGTTCTCTGTTCTGCTTGTGAAGCTTGTGCCTTGTTTTATTATGTTCCACATGTTTCTGTACTTTCTAAGTATTGAATTCCTTGTGTGTGTTTCTTACTTTCAGTGTTTGTGGGAGTTTTCCTAGTCTTGTGTTCATTAATATAAGTTACTGCACTTGTTGCCTGTTTTCCCTGCACTGTTGTTATTGGTTAATTGTCTTATATGTCACATCTGCTTCTTTGTTAGTTCGGTACAGCAGCCTGAGCATTAGAACAGAAACCTGCAGTTTTATATCTTGGACCCAGCAGTGTGGCCAGTGTCATTATGCTATGTGAGCTCTGTCTTCAGAGTGACCAATGCAGCTACAACTGGCTCTCCTTGATCATGTGATCATCGCAGCATTGAATAGGTGATATTCCAGCTGGTTTCCACTTCTGTAATCATTCTCAGAGTGGGTCTGCCCATCTGCTGCTGGATTTGACAAAGCCTTTCTCTAGCAGTTGTACTGGTTCTGAAGTAGGTCACACAGAATCTGTCTTACCTTGGATCTGATATCCTCAGGTCCTTGTGTCTGTTCTATGTTCTTCTTCACAGCCAAATTCAGTGCATGTACAATGCAGGTTGTGTGTCTGACACAGGCAATCACATTTTGTGCAGCGTCAGTGTGAGCCATCGGACTTTATTCTGTATTCCCCACTCCTCCATCAGGCTGCCTCGACTGCAGCCATGTTTTCTGCAGAATGAGACTTTGGGAATTTTCCTGCTCCCAATAATAAGGTCGACAGCTCAGTCTTATCATTTATAAAATGGCATTTGACTGCTAAATAAGCTTCCATATGTATGAATGTCCACATGTCAGATGTTAGTCTTACTGCTTTGGCCTTTCTCACCTCTTCCTTTGTCTCTTTTTCTATCTTAAATGTTTCTGTCACCAAACCCTTTCATGTTTGCCTGGATGGGAGAATGTAGGTTGGATCCAGGATCCCCACAACCTCCCTAAATCCTGCGTTATCCACTATGGTGAAGGGTTGTGCATATTGACCAAAGCCTCATCAATCATTTGTTTCTTGGTCTCTATACTGGGAAAATTATACAGATTATTGGGTAATACCCTCACCCAAATCTGATATTATGTATTCATACAATTAAACTGAACCTTGGACACAATAATGACTAATAATAATAATAATAATTATTATTAAATTAATTATTGAAAATGAATTATTATTAAATTATTATGATGATTAAAACTTACGCTGCGCTGTGTGTGTACGCCGAAATATGTGCTGTACAACAGGTTTGAAACCGGTAATGAGGATTGTGCCACATTTTCAGTTTCCAAAGCAGTCACATGGTTGAGTGCAGAATGAAGCTTCAGATGACCATGGTCACGTGTTCAGGGTGGAACGAAGGAAACTGAAGCTGTGCTTCAGAATGTAGTGAATCGCTTTTTTATTGTCAAGCTTAACATCACTAGCTGCCCCATTCCCTCTGTTAGTCTACGTGTCATTTTCTTAGCTACTTTTTCCCTGGTGAGTTTTGACCCCTTATTGTTCCTTTATTGTCTGTCTTTCCAGTTTGGTTCAGTCTCCTTAATTCCCTTTGTCTTGGAGCTTTTAAGTGGATCCTCACCTTGTTTCCCTGCCTGCACCAGGCTGCGCCCCAACATGCACATTAAATATATGATATGTTCAAATTCTGAAGAATCTTTAATGAATCCCATTTTACACATTTTCCTTTCTGAATTTGCGTGGAACATCAACGATGCAGACTTTGACACAGTTTCCATATGAATGGGTCACAACAGTCCAATATTAAACCAACTTCCCAGCAGATTCAGAGGTTTCAGTGTCGCAGGAGAAAAGATGCATTATTGTTGTTCACAGTGCAGTTTATACACAGTGGCCCATTATCAACTGACATGTGATCTGACATCAATCTAATAGGACGTCAGTTGAGTAGCCGGTCCTGCAGTGCAGCCCAGGACACATTCGCCTTCACATTGCTATAAGAATGTGGCCATATGCAGCCCAGACCAACTCCCAATGTGGGTTGAGTGATCGGATCTCAATGTATCTCCAATGCGTCCTGGGTAATTAGCGCTGTCCACTTGTGATTGGATCACCCAGGACGCATGTTAATACCAGGTGGAAACAGGACCAAAGGGTCTATGTCCATTGAATCCTACCTACAGTCAATAAATCATTAATGAACATCCATCCATCCATCCATCCATCTCCTATCCGGTAATCCCGGTCAGGGTCAGGGGGAGTGCCTGGAGCTTTTCCCAGGCAGCATAGGGCCCAAGGCTGGGGTCCACCCTGGACAGGATGATAAATGAATGTAATCTCAGCTAATGAAACAAACTTGTTTTGTCATCTTGTTTCCTATCTGTAGAAACAAATGGGTGAAATACAGAGGGAATTTCAGCAGAGAATTCAGATGAGAGAGAAGGAGCTGCAGGAGCTGAGAGAGGCTGTGGCCTCAATCACTGTGAGTATGAACCTGAGGAGAAGATAACAGCTGGCTTGTGATCATAATGAATCTTCTCTCAGATTCAACAGATTGTAGATTTACAGACTTGCGCGGATTAATCAAATTAATGCTGCTGTGGTTTATTCTGGGTCAGTGGGATAAAGTTGCTGGATTACAGAGTTTAACCAAGTGTTGCAGCAGCAGTAGTTTATTTATTTAAAAAAATACCATAAAAGGCCTATTTGAGAAAAATGAAACTTCATAACCCAGCATAATGCAAATAAACACTAAAAAAGTCACCTATTAAACTGAGACCTAATGGTGACAACCAACCTGCCCCATACAGCCACCAGTCTCTGCCAAATCCCTGCAGCTGACAGTGTATGAGCTTAATGAGGGATCATTTCCAATCAGTGCTGGCTGGGTTTCAGCACCTGAGGCGTCCAGCATGGTGACGCTCCAAACCTCAGCCCTGTGCTGTTTTTATACCTCCTGTCAGCTCACATCTCTTTTGTACAATGAGGCTCTCTGGAGTCTCAAAAGGGGCCAATTGTAATTTACTGTCCTCTGCTCCCTGTGTCACCAACAGAGCTCAGCACAGTCAGCAGTGGAGGACAGCGAGAGGATCTTCACTGAGATGATCCGCTCCATTGAGAGAAGACGCTCTGAGGTGACAAAGCTGATCAGAGATCAGGAGAAGGCTGCAGTGAGTCAGGCTGAAGGAGACATGGACAGACTGAAGCAGGAGATCGATGAACTGAAGAGGAGACACTCTGAGCTGGAGCAGCTTTCACACACAGAAGATCACATCCATTTCCTCCAGGTAACAGAACAGCTACTTTGGCAATAAGAAAACCAGAGTATTCAAATGAATGCATATTGTCATTTGTATTTCAACTAGTCTGTCATTTGTCAGATGTTAATGGTTCTGTTAATTAGATTGCAATACACATTTGTATTGATGAAGCTGTTTAATCAGACTGTTTGTCTGTAGAGGCGCCAGGCTCTTCCTGTCACTCCTGAAGCTGGATTTGGACCCAGAATCTCTGTCAGTCCCAGATCTGATTTTGGGAATTTGAGGAAGGCGGTTTCTGAACTGAAAGATCAACTGGAGAATTTTTGCAGAATGAAAATGGCAGAGATCCATCACCAGGTTAATACATTTTCTAGTCTGTTCATGTTAATATAGACCAGGGCTGGCCAGTCTTACCCAGAAAGGGCTGCTTTTGCTGGATTACTAATTAGAGGACTGATTGGCTGAAGGGTCTCACACCTGTGGTTGAACAGCTGACCTAAAGGTTACCCCAAAGACCTGCGTACACACTGGACTTTGCGGGTATAATTCCCCCCCCGATGTAAACCGTGCAGAGAGAGTATGCAGTACAGTCAGCCTCACATTTGTGTGACCAAGTCAGTTTGTTTACAATAAGTTTAAATCTTTGTGATAACTGGTGAAAGAGCTTCACATTCTACTGGCTGCAAAACCCAGATCACATGAAACATGTTTCTTCTACATTATAGAAACCAAAAATCTGTATTATGTGTAACTTACCATGATTTGCAGTTTGTTAAAATGCAATTTTATTTTTTATTGTCCCTCATAATGATAATACCCCACTGCTGTTATCTCCACAGTGAGTGAAGTCCATCTCCCACAAGTAAATTCCTTTTACTCACATCGCTGTTTCTCTCTGTCTCCTTCTAGTTACCAAAGACACCGTCCTACCAGTATTAGTGCCCAGGACCAGAGCAGAATTCTTACACTGTGAGTCTGTTCACACACACGCTTCTCTCTCCCTGTATGAGGTGGAGTGTGTTTTACTGTGTTTTACTGTGTTTCATTTTCTACTGCTAGTGGAGCTTCTCTTTCTCTCTCCCGCTGCCTCCGGGTCTTTCACATTTACATGAGCTTTTTATCTCAGTGGACTTTAAATCCAATTGCTAAGTAAGGCAAGTTTATTCAGGGTGCTTTTCCACTGCACCAGGTTCGGTACTTTTGGTTCTTTCCCTTTTCCATTAACTTCCAGTCGAGTACCAGTACCAGAAGTTCCAGTACCAAAAGCATCATTGCAGCTGTGGTACTTTTTCGATACTTCGGAACTTTGGTGTGGGACTTACAAACACGTTCATTGTCAATTTAAAAAACAATTTTAAAAAGTCTAAAAGCCCAAAACACAAATAAACAGTTAACTAAAAAGAAGTGAGATTGTAGAGGCAGCGTATGACTAAACTCCTGCTAATTTAATTTATTGAAACAAAGCAGCAACAAAAACATTTTAAGCCCTGATTATAATGAGCTGACAGTGTTAGCAGACCTCAGGTCTTCAGGAAGCTTGTTCCACAGACAGGGAGCATAGAGACTAAAAGCTGCTTTAGCCTGTTTGGTCTTCATTCTGGGACACTGAGTAAACTTTCAGGGGTCTGGATGCTTCACAAGGTTCAAGGAAGTTAGTGCCATTTAGTACCTTGTAGACAAGTAATAATATTTAAACCAATCCTGTGATGCTCAGGAAGCCAGTGCAGTGATTAAGGAGCTGTGTGATATGCTCCACTTCCTTGGTGTTAGTGAGGACTCTGGTGGCAGCATCCTGGATGAGCTGCAGCTGTCTGACTGATTTATTACCAAGACCTGCAAAGACACCATTTCAATAGTCTAGCCTGCTGGAAATAAACACATGAACAAGCTTTTCCGTATCTGGTTTAGAGAGAAATCCTTCTCTCTCTCTCTTATTGGGCTGGTTTCAGCTTCCGTTGGATGGATCTTAAGCAGACCTTGGGCTGGACCTGGGAACACTGTACTGATGCCTCATTTTCACCAACATGGAGCCGGTGCTGGGCTGGTTGTCACTTGATGCCTTTTCAGAACCTGCCTGTGTTTCCACCAGTTTAGAAAATGAACATAGGTGACAGTGAGAGTAAAGGTTCATATGTATTCCATTTTGTGGGATTTGTTCTTTTCTGTTCCAGAATAAGTTTTATAAGCTGCCAACTGTCCTTTTAACAGTCGCACTATTAAAGATGCCAATAACTGAACTTTGCAATCTGCCTCATGATCTCTTCGCCACTCAAGTGCCATAATATTTTATTTATCAGACCTGTGGCATGGTTTTCATTTACAATGCAAAGTTACTCCGATAATAAGCTGGCTACTTGTTTTACTGCTGGCACCGGAAATATTAGACAAAACTATATTGGTGATTGACTGAATTATCCAGGTATGCGGATGGTTTGGACACGATGGCCCCTCCCACTTGCACTGATGTTATGAGAACTTTTTTTTTTTTTGTGGTGGCCTATAGCCTTCTACCTTTGACCGAATCACAGCCATGATATACCGGAGTAGCTTCTTATATGTTATTGCTTAATTATACTGCACTCATAAAGCATTATAAACACAGCTATAAATATTTATAAAAAAGCATAACACATTATATCCACCATTATAACGCTTTATGAATGCTTTATGACACACTCAGCTATAAGGCACTATAGATACCTTCATAATGCAATACAAAGCATCCTTAATGCTTATACCGATCATTATAATGCATTATGAAGGTATTTATAGGGCACTAAAGATGAAAGCTTCATACATCATTCATTATGCATAATAAGCATGCCTATAATGTGTTATGCCTTTTGATAAATATTTAAAGCCATGATTATAATGCATAACAATGGATTATTATTTGTTGTGAATTTTTATTTAATTACTAACAACATGGCCTTAAGTGTTCCAGAGATTTTATAATGTTCCGTAATCTGAGCAAATGGAAGCATGTAGATGTTGAACAAAGAGGCTCAGTGAGGATTATAATTCTAATTGATGGTCAGTGTTGACACACCACAGCACACAGTGCACAACACCGAAATGTGTCCTCTGCATTTAACCCATATGTGACATTGTGACATAGCAAGGGGCAGCTAATTCAGCGCCCAGAGAGCAGTGTTTTGCTTAGGGTCCCTCAGCGGTGCCTTGCTGGTCGGGGATTCAATCCAACAACCATTAAGCCACCACTGCCCACTGCCAATAACGGACCCTTGAGGAACTCCACATGTAATTTCTGTTCATTCAGATTCATAATTACCCTTCTGACAGAAAGTAGTGCCTGACTTGTAAAAATAATTCAAACCCATTAAATAAGGCGGCTGCTCCACCTCCTTCCCTAAGTGCTCTAGTCTCACTGATAAAGGGCAAGTAGGAGTAGCTGGTTTGATCAGGGCTGCTGCATAGTTTTCATTTGACCCCATTTCAGTTTAACGCATAAAAATCAAGGTTTATCCTGATAATACAATCAGTCATTAATAAAGATTTTCCAACCAAAGGCTTGATATTCAGTAAAGATCAGTTTAATGTATAAAACACATTGTCTGACCCAGTGTGTAGGTGACACACAACTGGAGTCAGATGAGAGAGAGAGTAGCTGTGGGCTTTGATGCACTTTGTTCCCCCTGAAGTCCTTCCTTCACGTTTGCTCTTTTTGTGTATTCGCTGAGTGTACTTTTTTCAGATTCTTTAATATTGTCCTAAGACGGCACCTGCAGTCTTACCCAAACTGGCTGTGACACTGAACATCTCCTAAGTCTGTGCTTTAGGGCCATGACTTCACACGACACGACTACACTTGCGTGCGTAGTTTACATCTATCTGGAGGATTGAAGGTCATGTCCACCGGGGGGCAGTGCGAGAAAACCATCTTGGGGAGAACATGCAATCTTTGTCATCGTCTACTGCATATAAAATATCTTCAAACTGGATATTAAACAGTTCAATCTTGAGAAAAAAAGTAGCTATTTTAAATATAGAATAATTAACTGACTTACACTGGAACAGACCCAATACAGAAAAAAGTATTGCAATAATAATATGATGTAGCAAAATTTGTCAGAAGGTTTAGTAGTGACTTGGCTCGAATCGGAAGAGATGAAGAAAACAAAATTATAAATGAGATTTACTGCTTTAACCTGCAAACCAGTCAGTCGTCTTACTGATACAGAAAATAATGTAGGAGGTGCCTTACAGAATAAATTGTATGATTATATATAAACATAAGGCAGAAGGAGCCTTTGTTAGATTGTGGCAAAAATGGCTTGAACAAGGTGAGCAGAACTCAGCCTATTTCTTTAGGCTGGAAAGTCAGCAAGTCAGGAACAACTGCATTATGCGGGTGAGGATTTATGGAAATGCTGCAGATGACATCAAGAAAATAGCCAAATTCTGCACTGAGTTCTTTAATAATTTGTATGTCAGGAGTCTTGATCCAAAATTTTTGATTTCTTCTCAAACATCACGGGAATAACTGATGTGGATCGTGAACTTTGTGACGTCCCAGTTGGTTTAACTGAGATGTGTGCAGCAATAAATTGCTTAAAAAAAAAAAAAAAAAAAAATTAAAATTAAAAAAATTGCTTTTTTCATCATTGCTGGAGACTTCAATCAGGCAAATCTGAAGCCAGTTTTCCCCAAATTCTTCCAATATATGAACATCCCAGCTAGAGGGAGAATCTGTCTGGACAATGTTTACACAAACGTTTGTGAGGCCTACAAGGCCCCCCCCCCCCCACCTCGGCTACTCAGACCATGTCACTGTGATCATGGTTCCTGTGTATAAATCCCTGCTGAAGCACAACAAACCAGTCAGTCAGAGTGTGGCCAGCTGGTGCCGTCTCAGCTCTCCAAGGCTGCTTTGGATCTACTGACTGGGACATTTTTAAGGAGGCTGCTATAAATGGTGACGCCATCAACCTGGAGGAGTATATAAACTCTGTGATCGATGACCACGAGAGCCGACCAAAGGCCCTGGATGATGAGGGAAGTGCTCACATAGCTAAGAATCAGAAATGCAGCTTTCAGATCTAAAGACAAGGCTGCCCTCAGGACGCCCACAGACAACCTGTCCCGAGCTATGAGGATAGCCAATCAGGCACATGCACAGACGATCAATGTACACTTTAAATGCACCAAAGACACACGCCGTATATGGCAGGGAATTCAGCCAATCACGATCTACGAGCCCATCCTACACATCAATGGCGGTGATGTCTCCCTTCCAGATGAGCTAAACAACTGTTTTGTACAGAATAAGCCGACACCCCCCCCCCACCCCCCAAGTGAGAAGCTACTTTGTCTGACCACAGCTGATGTGAGAAGTACTCTATCCAGAGTCAACCCACGCAAGGCAGCAGGAGCTGACAACATACTTGGCTGAGTGCTGAGAGAATGCACTGACCACATGGCTGGGGTCCTCACAGAATGCACCTCTTTAAGCCAGTGGTCTGTCCCAGCATGCTTCAAATTAACCGCCATCATCCCAGTGCTGTAGAAGCCATCAGTGACAGGCCCGAATGACTACTGCCCAGTAGCACTCATGTCAATCATCATGAAGTGCTTGGAAAGGCTGGTCATGGCAGTAATACATAAAGACTAATCTTCCCACCTCTCTAGACCCTCTCTGATCTGCATACCGGTCCAACAGGTCTACTGAGGACACCGTAGCCTCTGCCCGTCACCTTTCCCTGACACATCTGGGTAAGAGAGTCACAGATGTCAGGATGTTATTCATAGACTTCAGCTCTACCTTCAACATGTCCCTCAAAAACTGAGGGGGTTAAGCTTGAACACCACTCTCTGCAGCTGGATCTTGGATTTCCTGACAGAGACGCCCCAGTCAGTATGTATGGGCTGCAACACGTCCAACACCATCATCATCAAGTTTGTGGATGATACAACTGTGGTGGGACTGATAAATAGAGAAGATGAATCAGCATACAGAGAAGAGGTGGAAAGTCTGTCCACAAGGTGCAGAGACTATAATCTATCTGTCAACGCTGACAAGGCAAAAGAGATGATTGTGGACTTCAGAAGGACACGTCCTGCCCACACCCCACTCAGCATCAACGGTACTGCTGTGGAGATTGTAAGGAGAACCAAGTTCCTCGGTGTGGACATAACTGAGGAATTTACATGGACAAATAACACCAGCTCCTTATTCAAGAAAGCCCAGCAAAGACTAAACTTCCTGAGGCGCTGAAATAAGCAAACCTTCCCCTCCCATCCTCACCATGTTCTATAGAGGCACCATCGGCAGTGTTCTGACTAACTGCATCACCATCTGGTGTGGCAGCTGCAACAAATCTGACCGCAAATTCCTGCAGAGAGCAGTGAAAACAGCAGAGAACATTATGGGATGCCTCTCCCTTCCCTACAAGCCGCTTTTTGCAAACGCAGTGTCCGCAAGGCCTGCAGCATTGTGCAGGACCCATCACATCCCTCACATGGTCATTCCACACTCCAGCCACCTGAGAGAAGATACTGCAGCATCAGAGCCGGGTCTGCCAGGCTGCGTGGCAGTTTTTACCCCCAGGCTGTCAGGCTCCTCAACACCATGCTGCCTCCCAGGATCCCTCACTCTGCCTCCTCACTGCCTCAACCCCCCCCGTAACCCACAACTAAAGGCCACAGACTGACCCTTAAGCGCTGCACTGCACTTAACACTTTGTCACTCTGACATGGGGGCAATAATAAGAATCCCCATTATTCTCTGTCTGCCCCATTATTCTGCTTCTATTCCTATTTTCAGCTGTTAGAAATGTTAGACGTGTTACTGCTGTTACTACTATTATCATACACTGTTTACACTGTGAACTCAGGCTGTTACAGCGTACATGATGGTGAATTCAGGTCTAACTGACTGCAGAAATACATCATATATTTAATATAGTTCTAACAATATTGCACATTGTCCAGTATTGCACATTACTGTATATTGCATAATCTACTCCTCTTCCTCAGTTGCACTGTCCTGTAAGTCCTTTGCACATTGTCTTGTCTTGTTCTCTATATTGGACTAAGTTTATGCTTACACTGTGGGCCCTGAGCTTCGCCATTTCATCTCTCTCTATACTTATATATGGTGCAGATGACAATAAAGTTCAATTTGGCTTTGATCTTGGGGGTTTGTTCACGGTGCAGCAATTTGGAAAAAGAGGGAACTGAGCTGGAAGGTGAAGCTTTTAATTTACCAGTTGATCTACGTTCCTACCCTCACTTATGGTTATGAGCTCTGGGTGATGACCGAATAAATGAGATTGTGAATACTGTACAAGCAGCAGAAATGAGTTTCCTCAGCAGGGTGTCTGGGCTCAGCCTTAGAGAGGGTGAGGAGCTCAGACATCCGGGCTCAAAGTAGAGTCGCTGCTTCTCCGCAATGAAAGGAGTCAGTTGATGGTTCTAGGATACCTCTTGGACGGCGCCCTGGGGAGGTGTTTCAAGGCATGTCCAACCAGGAGGAGACCTGGGGGCAGACCCAGAGATTATATATTATATATAACCTGAGAGATTATATATAATATATACTACATTATATACCAGCCTAGATGCATCTACGTTGGGAGCGTCGCATTGGCGCGCTGCTGGAGAGAGGTGTGTGTCCAAAGTGGATTAAAAGACGTTCATATAGTGATCTAAAGACAAACTCACTTTTATTAATAGCTGTTGTAGAATCAATATTAAACTCACTATTTTATTTGTGTCCATTGCTTGGTCAAAATATCAGGCAGATCATTGTGAGCAGCAATAAGTAATAAACATAACAATCTCAAATAATGATAGACATTAATTAGCTTTGCACATTAGTTAATTTTGCACATTGCTTACTGAGCAAAATTAGCACAATACGATCATTAATAGCATAATCAGTTTACTGAATGTGTCTGGCAGGCTGTGGGGTGGACTCTCTATAAAACAAAACAGGTGTTTAGTACCAAATTAGGACCCAATATACTCATTTTTAATTCTTAATTAAAAATTAAGGATGGCATGGTGGTGCAGTGGTTAGCACTGTTGCCTCACACCGCTGGGACCCGGGTTCGAGTCTCCGCCTGGGTTACATGTGTGTGGAGTTTGCATGTTCTCCCCATGTCGTCGTGGGGTTTCCTCTGGGTACTCCGGTTTCCCCCCCAATCCAAAGACATGCTGAGGCTAATTGGAGTTACTAAATTGCCCATTCAGTAGGTGTGCATGAGTGAGTGACTGGTGTGTGAGTGACTGGTGTGTGAGTGTGCCCTGCGATGGGCTGGCCCCCCATCCTGGGTTGTTCCCTGCCTCGTGCCCATTGCTTCCGGGATAGGCTCCGGACCCACCGTGACCCAGTAGGATAAGTGGTTTGGAAAATGGATGGATGGATATTAGATAAGTGGCAGAAAAATCGATGGATGGATGGAACTGTATGAAAAATAATGCTGCTTATGAAAGTAGGTAAGTAAGAATTTCAGGTTAGAATTTCATTGTACCTTATACGCATGACACTGCTTTCTTAGAAACTTATACTGCCATTAAATTTTGAAGACGCTGTACAAAGAAGGACACAATAGTGTTCGGAATATTTTTTTCTTGTCTGTGAAAATATACAGCTCTTCTGGACACTCATTCTTAAAAAAATCAGATGCTACTTTAATACGATCTGTACCGTTAGTAAAGACAATGTTCCGTGACAAAACGTGACCATACTGCCACGCCAATTTCTGGTGGCACTGCACGTCGCGCATGCGTCTTGTTATCCTCATGTAAGTGCGCAGACGAAGCCGGAATCAACACAGAAAACGTGGCGGCCAGACTGGTACCTCTCCGCGCACGTATAAGCGGACGTGTTTGTATAGACTTTTATGATGCATTTTACTCCTCCGCGGACGACCGCCTGCCGCACTACAAATTTGTCTTTAAACGCCAACATAGATGATTTTGATGAGGATTGGGGTAGTTTGCAAACCCTACAGCCAATTTTCAAGGTAATAGAACTGTTGCATACATTTAAATGCGTATGCATATGTGTGCAGACTTGTCCCAAATTGAAAATCTCACGCCAGCCAGTTGATCAAAGTTGGCAGCCCCGTGACCTGCCGCTCTGAATTTGTAAAACGTAGGGAAACATACACAGACCTCGCGGCTGTGGTACGTGTGCAGGGAATATCAGAATTACTACTAATACTTAAATAGGACACGTGCGCATGTGCAAAGTACACAGCTTGACCAGAGAAATATGAACGTTTCCATGTACGCATACGCGGTGTAATACGCGAGTGCTGCGCTTTGCGGAGAACCAGCCTAGATGCGTCCGCGTTGGGAGCGTCGCGTCGGCGCGCTGCTGGAGAGAGGTGTGTGTCCAAAGTGGATTAAAAGACGTTCATATTGTGACCTAAAGACAAACTGACTTTTAGTGGTAATCTTTGTTGTGTAATTTTATGGTTAATATGTTTGATGAATGCTGTTTGTAATTTTATTTACCTATAATTATCCCATAACATGCGCGTCATTTTGGCGCGTCTTCCCACCGGCGTCGCGCGGGCGACCAACATTTCCTGAGGTAATTCACATATTTGACTTTTTATATTTTATGTATCGTACAGAATAATAGAGCGCAGGCTAAAGTGCAGTTCGGCCCCAGCGAGTCTCTCAGCGCGGCGTGTCTCACAGCGCAGGGGGCAGCCGGAGCGCCGCAGACTCGGGCGGCTACATGAGTATATTGGGAATAAAATGTGTGTATTGGAGCGAGTTCTGTGTTAGTGAGTGTGTGAGGTGTGACAGTGATAATGATGGAGATGCTGGGCTTCGTCATGGGATCAATCGCTCTTCCTCCTGCCTACAGACTCCTGCCAGCTGACGCTGGACCCCAACACAGCAAACAGCCGCCTGTCTCTGTCAGGGGGGAACAGGAAGGTGACAGGGGGGGCAGAGCAGCCATATCCTGATCATCCAGAGAGATTTGACAGCTGGAGCCAAGTTCTGTGCAGAGAGAGTCTGACTGGCCGCTGTTACTGGGAGGCTGAGTGGGATGGAGATGCTGCCTGCATAGGAGTGACTTATAAAGGGATCGAGAGGAAAGGAGGGAGTGACTGTGGGCTTGGAGCCAATAACAAGTCATGGATGCTGTGCTGCTCTCCTCACAGACACTCTGTCTGTCACAATAATAAACAGACTCTCATACCCATAAAGCCCACAGGCTCCCGCAGAGTAGGAGTGTATCTGGACTGGGGGGCTGGTGCTCTGTCCTTCTACAGAGTCTCCTCTGATGGACTGACCCCCCCTGCACAGATTCACCTCCTCATTCACTGAGTCCCTCTATCCAGGGTTTGGGGTTTATCCAAACCCCCCCGTGTCGCTGTGCATGCTGGGATAGCTCACTGTGTGCTGGAGGAATCATTTTTACCGTATCAGTCTCACATGTCGCTGCTTCTCCACGGCAAAAAGGTAAAATCTCTGCTTTATAACCAGTATAACCCTTTTTACTCTGTCTGAAGTGTGACGTACGTTAATAATTGGGTTCTGTAAGCTGAACAAACATGTAGAATGACTGTTTTTCTCTGACTTATGTTCTATGTTGGCTGTTAATGCACCAAAACTGCCTAAACAAATTCATAGTACATGCAGTTGTACCAATGGAGTGAATTCTGATTCTGAAAAAAATAAAATGTAATGAAATCTAAGCCTGATGAGTGGGGGGAGCTTTTCCCCTCCCCTCTATATGTATATTTTATATTTCTGTCTATATATTGTATTTGCTACCTGTACACTGACAATAAAGGCTTCCTATTATATCCCATTAATGTCCCGGTTCCGCGCTGCCCAGAACGTAACTGAGTAACAGACTTAATCCGCGCTCTCTGCTCACTGAGCGCAGCAGCCTGATATCGCAGCGGCGACGCTTTGGCCAGCAGGGGGCGACAGACGGCAGACAGTTTATTAACTCAAAACCTACAGTCCTGAGGTAACTTAGTAAAGATAATAACATAATCAAATTAATCATATATTAACTAAGTAAACATAAATAACATAAAATCTTAATAAGTCACGTTAGTACAACAACAACAGAAAGGCACCTGATCATCAATGAAGTAGTGTAGGTGATTACCAATTACCAGAAAAAAATCACATAAATCCTGTTTCATTAGGAATCCTGAGATATATACAGTATTGTGCAAAAGTCTTAGGGAGTCATAGGAAATGTTTAAAGCTATTTATCTGGGTAGTAAATTTATATTTTCTCAGTATTAAAAACAAAATTTAATATTAGAACATGTGCAAATTATGAGTAAAACAAAAAAAACTAAAAGGAATTTCTTATGTTCTCCAAAAAGTTACTGATATCTTGTTGGATGGCTAGATGAACACCAATATGGTTCCTAAACCTCTCCTCAGGTTCACCTCGGCCATTTCATGTATTTGTTAAATTTCACCACCAGCTCAATTAATTCATGAAACTAGTTTTGAAAAGTCACTGAGGTATTGATTAGCTACACACGTGGACAAAATTGTTGGTACCCTTCAGTCAATGAAAGAAAAACTCACAATGGTCACAGAAATAACTTTAATCTGACAAAAGTAATAATAAATAAAAATTCTATGAAATTTAACTAATAAAAGTCAGACATTGATTTTTAACCATGCTTCAACAGAATTAATAAAAAAAAAAAACTCATGAGTGTTGCTTGTTGCCCCTCGTTAGTCTTTGCATTTAAGTATCTATTTGTCTCGGCCATTGATGTTAGACCTTCCTGCTGCCTGTGACCTTCCCGGTTGCCAGTCCTCCCATTTGTGATCCCTCACGATCCTCTTTGTTTCCAGTCTCAGCCCATCTAGTTCAGCAAACCCCCTTTTTGTTTTGCTACCAAGGATACAGAGATGAGAGTCTTTTACCAAGCATACAGTGTCCAGAGTGGATGAGCATGACCACAGTGAGAAGAGGATCTGATGGATGGAGGACCTAAGTACCATAATCTTAGTAACGCATGAGCAGAATTGGACCATAAGAGGAACTGGCCGGCTCCATCTCACACATGGTACGTGGGTGTAGAAGTTACTCAAAACCATATGGCTGAAATCCTCCACATGTGCATTTTGAATGTATTGGGCATCATGTCCTGTTTTAACCATGAGAATCCAGTGAGGGGCGGCTCAGTGGGTAACAGGGCTGCCTTGCAGCTGCAGTGTTGAATGTTTCCATCCTTCTCCTACGCTGTCTGTGTGGCGTTTGTTTGCTCTCTTTATCCCACATGGGTTTCTTCCTGCAGCGACTCTGACAGGCATCTGTGAATTGTCCGGACTCCATAACTGTGAGTGTTCCTTGTGATTAAATGGCATTGTATCCATGGTGGACCCCAGCTTTTTGCCCTGCGTTTCCTGTAATTGGCTCTGGGATACCCTTGTGATAAGTGTTTGGAAGATGGATGCGTCTAATCTTAGTACTTACGTGATCTATCCCGTCTCCTCCCAATTGAGCCAGCAGAGGTCACTAATGGCCCTCCGTAACTCTCCTAACCCTCCCCAGCTGTATCCCATCGTTGACGTTCTCCACCCTGATCTGTTATCCTCCTACACCTCTCTCCCGTCGCTGATTACTGTGTATAAATGTTCCTGCTCTCATGGTTCCTCAGCTCCGTCATCATTCTTCCAAGTGTTGTTTGCTGTATTCCCTTAATAAAGCCTGTGTCTTTCCCAGAGCTACTGCATCTGAGTCGTCCTTAACCCAGATTATATTACTCATCACATAGAATATCCATTTACATTTAACCCCATGGACACTAAGCTTTTCTCCCAGGGGTCTAAGGTAAGTGAGACCAATTGGACCAATTCGTCCAGATAAATACATTTGTAAAAGAAGTAGTGAATACGTTTCCAATCAATTCCTATTACACATTGACGTTATAATCAGAAGCCACATTATGAAATGGAATATATCCAAACAGCATTTTAATCTGACCAGTAGGGCATGCTGTTGTACCACTTGTAGAAACACTTTTGCATTTACCAGACTTGTTTATCCAAAGTGACTTACAGCAGTGGGAAGGGTTATGTTTTATGCATATTCTTGGGGGATTTGAACCCATGACCAATGCATCATAAATGCAACACTCTACTTGTTCAGCTAGAGAATCTCTATGAAAAAAGTCCTAATGACTTGAAGTAATCAGCTCCTAATGCCAGGTAGCTGAAAACACAATGAGGTTCTTCCTCAATGTGATGCTGCCCAACCCAGCAGACGGGAATCTGATGAATCAGACACGCTTGCCAGTGTCCAGTTTAACCTTTGGGGTCCGTGGACTCGACGGCCAATCAGAGATGGCAGACAGCTGTCCACATGGCCCCGATTGAGCGGTACGTTTGCGTAACCTGCTGGCTGTAAAAGGAGACCATGTGTTTGAATGCTGCATCGCAGGCCTGACACATGAGAAAGACCAGATGCCAGCCACCTCAGACATGTGGATTTTATCTGTGTTCCACAGGCACTTTCATATAAGTGATTTACAGGAACAGCCAGTCTAGTGCAGGGCAGCGCAAACACCCTCATGCATATACTGGTTTTAGCACAGCTTCATTGTAAAGCATATCAGATGGCCTCAGAATCCTGCTCCCTGCTTAATACAAGGTGAATAGGGAGTAGGAACTAGGGGACTAAGGACTATGGGATTAGGGGCCACAGGACTAGGAGACTATGGGACTAAGGGAATAGGGGACCAGGGGAAAAGGGGCTACAGTGTTAGGGACCATGGGACTAAGAAACAAGGAGACTAGGGACTTGTGGATCATGGAAGTGGGGCAAAGGGGAATTGGGCACTATGGACTATGAGACTAAGGTATAGAGGGACCACAAAATTTGAGCACTTAAGACTAGAGGACTGTGGGACTGCAATGCAGCATCTCCGGAAACCTGTTTACTCCTGCTGGGCAGCTTTCATGTGGCACCCCCTGCTGGACAGTGGAGACACTACAGAGGCTGTGTATTGTGTTCAGTCACCTTTTACTGTAAATCACACATGGGTTCACGCTCATTTGTGTCTGCTCTGAATCCCCATGCGCCGAGGTGAAAACTCCATCCACTTTAGGTAATTCAGGGGCCTCTTGCCAAGTTATGTGAGCTTCGTGTCTGATTCTTTGGGCTTCCGTACTGGAAGCAGTCCAGGGTAATTCTGGGAAAGTGTGGAGCTTAGACAAACCAAACTACAGCGTAACATGCTGCCAAGGGGGATTTTAAGATTTTGGTATATTGTGTGGGCATCTTTCTGTTCTTGATATTGATTGATGTATGTAATTATGTAGTATTTTTAATATACGGATAGCGCACTATTGTATACAAAGCGACAAGCCAAGCTTGCAGTTTTGCAGTGTTCATGTGCTGCCACCTTCTGGGAAAACGAAGAACGGATTTTCAGATTAAGATCTAAAAAACTACACATTTACATTTTAGCCCATGTTACACTGGGCTTTTCTCCCAGTGCAGTAAGGTCAGAGAGACCTACCAGCGAGAAATCTACCATAGTTACTGTTGTATATACATTTATACTGACTTACATTTTACTTATTTATCAGAAGCTTTTATCAAAACGACATACAAATGAGGAAGCAGATTGACACTGTACGGTGCTGGGCGTCGCCCCGGTATGCAAAGTGCTTGGAAAGATTAAAAGCGACAAAACATTGTATAAAAGATCGAGTCCAAGTGCAACAATTATTAAAAATAATACTTAAGAATATCAGTAACAGAGCTCAGCACCAGCATGTATGGGCCCTCAGGACCTGTGATGATGAGCACAAAAACACCAACGCAAATCCCCAAACTGCACAATATTGTGTTTTGAGTGAAACCTCAATGAGTCTTTAGGTCCATGATACTGTAATAATTTCGAGGAACTTTATCGCTGCATGCAATTCCCAAAGCGCACCACTAGATGGCGGCTTCCTACCGTGAGCTGAAACAGCCGCCGTAGGGGCGATACGCGGCAAGTTTCCCCAGCCGCCAACCGGCGTGCACCGGGGCTGCGTCTGGGTCAGGCTTTTGCCTGCTGCTTTCCTCCAGCTTATTTTCTTGTGTAACTTGGTGCTGGGCTCCTCGCCATATAAACAAACTCAGCCTAGCAAACATTAAGAAATCTGGATGCTATGAAAGGATCGTCTACCATACTCCCATATTCCACTCTGCTTTCATCCAATTGTCTTTGGTTTGTGCTGCTGGGAACCATTATCGCTGTCCTTTTATTTTGCTGCAAACGTAATCGTATGATCACATTATATCGCGACGTCCCTTGTCCCCACCCACGTTTTGTTGAAACTGCATGAAGGTCAGACCCACTTTTGTACCGTTTGAAACACATGTTGATCATTTTTTCTCCTGCAAAAAAAGAGCATTTACTTTTATTTTGGAGATATTTTTTTGCAAAGCGACTTATAATTGAGAAAGCGGCGAGTTGAGCAGCAAACTTAAGGCGGTGTGACTAAGCAGGTTTGGACCCATGAAGCTCAAATTCCACAGTCAAACAATTTAAAATTGTTTCTTTGAGAAGGCAGACGCAGGCAGTCACCGGTGCGTTTGGGGTTAAGGGCCTTAGTCACAGGAGCATAGTGATATAAGCCACTGAGCCAAACGCCAACCCACAGCACTGACCTCTGGCAGAATTCACCTTTACAAGCATGTTTGGCAAATGCCACTAAGTACAAAACTGATGCACTTTTACATAAATAATTGTACTTATCATCAGGGTTCAAGTGTCAGAAGTGCTTCTGCTACTCTTTAGTAAGGTTGCAAATTCCATCTGTCCATCCATCCATCTTCTGTAGCCAGGTATACACAGACGCACACACACAGACGCACACACACACAGACGCACACACACAGAGGCGCACACATGCACGCTAATGCGCACACACACACAGACGCACATGCGCACACAAACACGCACGCACACGCGCACACACACATAGGTTTGTAATTATATCTTTGTGGGGACTCTCCATTTGTTTCTATGGTGAAAACTCTAATCTCAACAATGACAGTCTACCCAGCCCCAACCTTAACCATAAGTAAGCAAACAAAATACAAGATTTTAGGTATTTCCAGTTTTGTGATTCTATTCACAGATTTTTTTATGAAATTGAGGTTATGTTTGTGGGGTGTGGGGAGTGAAAAATATCCTTACATGGCAAAAGGTTTTTATCTCATCGTGGGGGACATTTGGTTCCCACAATGTAATACACTGTGTTCACAATTATTAGGCGAGTTGTGTTTTTGGGATTAATTTTAATAATAAACAAATATAGTGTCATCAGTCAGTCCAAAATGTTAATGAACCTGAAGCCTGAATGTTATGCAAGGGAAATAATAATAATAATCGACACTTTTATTGTCCCTGTAGGGAAATTGTCTTTACGCCTCCCACAACTTGCTCTTTTTTTTCCATAGAGGAAGTTGTCTGCGAAGGGCTGCTACCTGTAGCGGCACCCAGGGAGCTGGGGGTTAAGGGCCTTGTTCAAGGACCCACAGGCTGAGGCTGGGTTTGAACCTGCGACCTTCTGATTACAAGCACACAGGCTTAGCCCACAGAGCCACACGCTGCTCCCAATGTTCCCCGAAATGTGAGTGTGAACATTATCAGGGGAATACATGTCTGTGCACAATTATTACACAACTATTAGTGTGCAGAATTATTACACAACTATTAGTGTGCAGAATTATTACACAACTATTAGTGTGCACAATTATTACACAACTATTAGTGTGCACAATTATTATGCAACTAAATGGAACACCTACATTTTCCCATCTCCCTTGTTCATTATCATCTTTCAAAGTGCGATTAATAAACAAACATCACATAATTTCCAAATAAACAATTCTGACATGAAATATCAATTAGTGAGCAATATAGCCACCTCCTTACGGATGTAGTGGGAAGTGCGAGTGTCCTGCAGGCTGGAGAGCTTCTGATGACGCGCTCAGCGGTCCGGACCCTTCAGAAGACTGTGCAGACCGCTGAGTGCATCATCGGCAGCTCTCTCCCCAGCCTGCAGGACACTTACACTTCCCACTGCATCCGTAAGGCCACCAGCATTGTGACTGACCGGTACCATCCAACCCACGAACTGTCTACTACCCCTCTTCCATCCGGAAGAAGATTCTGCAGCATCAGGAGCAGGTCTGCACGGCTGCAATAGCTTCTTCCCCCAAGCAGTCCGGCTGCTGAACAGCATTAAGTCCTCCATTCATGGAATCTGGTATTTTCTTGTTCTGTTGACGATTAACTTTTTGTGCAGCAGCAACCACAGCCTCCCAGACACTGTTCAGAGAGCTGTACTGCTTTCCTTCACTGTAAATCTCCCATATAAGCAGGGCCCACAAGTTCTCAATAGGGATTATGTCAGGTGATTATGTCATTATTCTGTCATCCTTAAGGCCTTTACTGGCTAGCCATGCAGTGGAGTACTTCAATGCATGCGATGGAGCATTGTCCTGCATAAAAATCATGGTCCTCCTGAAAGATGCTGACTTTATCCTGTACCGCTGCTTGAAGAAAGTGTCTTCTAAAAACTGACAGTAGGTTTGGGAGTTGAATTTGAATCCATCTTGGCATTTTCTGGGAAAGTAGAGTGTACCCTTGGGGAGGTGGGCTCCGGCTGGGCTTAAGATACGGTTTCATTAATGAGACTCACATGGTCAGAAGGTTTGAGGTAAACGAGTCTCACTGGCTGTTTCTGAAGGTGGGACCCTCCCCCAATAAAAATCTCACGTCTTCAAATTAAAATAATAATTGTAACTCTCCACTACGATTATTCATGTTACAAGGTCCAACTGACAGCACTACTTTGAGGAGAGTTCTTCATCTTCTACCTGTGTGTTGGTAGAATAGTGATTCAGAACATGGGCTTGTGATCTGAAGCAGGCGGGTGTTCGCCGTTGTACCTTTGAGGGAGGTTCCTCACTAAATTAGCCTAGTTGTGGGCATCTCCATCACTGCAGTTTGCGAGGGCTTGGTAATCTAGCCACTTGCAGTTGTTCCCGTTTTAAGGTTCCCTTTTAATACCGCTTGTAATCAGTCAGTGGATGGCGATTTGGTGGAGTGTCCCGGACCGGCGTGAGCCAGGCAGCCGGTGGGATACTGAGCCACTACAATTGCTGCTGTTTTCTGCTTTTGTTTAGTTTATTTTGTTTTCGGGTTTCCTGTTTAATTAGTATTAAGTATTTATGTGTTTTGTTTAGTTTGTTGTACGTAAACCGTGGGGCGCCGTTGGGGAGGCTTGGTGTTGGGTGGTGAGGATCTGGTTTGGGGGGGGGGGGGTAGGTCCTGGCGATATAGCGCTGTGTGGTCGCTCTGCCTTCTTAGCCCTCCCCCCTGGTGTGTGTATCTACGCCATGTGATGTGGTGACCCTGTGGAGTACCTTCTGACAGTGTCCCCCCCCCACCCCAAGGTAATAGCTGCCGGGTTTGGGTTTCTTTGTGTGATTGGAGTGTTATTCTAACATGATCTGATTTGTACCATTTGTGGGTAATTTTTAAAGTAATTGCTTTGCTGTTTGGTTTTTCCTTTGGAGCGTTAACTGAACGCAAAATAATAAAGGCAGTGTTCATGGTCTTCACGTCCCCCGGGCGGTGATTATGAATTTGTGTGCTTTTATATCGGAGTGGGCGTAGTCGGCAGGATTTCACCAGTACATGGTGCAGATGTGACTCCCTGATCGCTCCCTGAGGAGGTTAGGTGAGATTTTTTTTTGGTTTTTTATTTTTTGGTGTTTAATTTGTCATAGTGGAAAGGCAAAGCAAAACAGCAGCATTAGTTTCCCAGGAGCCGCTACTATCTTGAGTAAATTTAGTTTGCCGGGCTTCGTTTGTGCCGTCTAGTTTTATTGTCCTATTGTCATTATGGACGACGAAGTGCAGCAGCTCAGGAATTTGTTGGGGCAGCTCCAGCCTGATAATGATCGTTTGCACCAGGAACGAGCAGAAGTTCCAGGTCCCTCTACTGCCACCCAATCCTCCCCCGCACCTCCACCTGTTTCGGTCGAGCCTCGTGTCTATACTGAACGTTTTACTTTTATTTCTAGAGACCGGAAGTGTCCAATGTTTGGGGGCAGGTCTGGTGTGAGCTTTGAGGAGTGGGAGGAAGAGGTGCGAGTTTGTATGCGGGCCCGGCTTCTGTCGTCTGCTGATCAAGCATTTTTTCTTTTTGACCATTTAGAAGCGGAAGCTAAGGAGGAGATTAAATATGGCCCTGCTGTTGAACGGGGTGACCCAAAAAGGAGATACTGGCACATGGAGAGTCACGTCTCCGGTTACAGGGTGGTCCCACACGCAACTACAACCGGATCTTATATACGCACGCTGGCCACAACAATTAATCTATCAATTCAACAAAATCACGATACCTGAAAAGATCGCACATGGAACTCATGTTTTTTTTCATTGGTACATGTCAGGGTCTTATGTTCACCAGAAATGGTTGTCAGTTCAACAAGACATGTATCAGGATGCACCAAGAGAGCTACAGAAAGTCAGTGATACCAGAGGGGCATGCAGGTACTATGCATGTAAAAATCTGATGGACAGACTGCCAGCTGTATTGCGTGTACTACATGAGATAGATGGAGAGAGCAGTGCGGAGAGATCAGTGGATGCACGGGGCCTGCTTTCACAAGTAGACCTTACCTTTATTGGAATTCTAGCAGTTCTTAGGAAGATTCTTGGAGAAGCCAAATATCTGTCAGACATGCTTCAAGCACCTTCCCTTGATCTAGCTAGAGCTGTGGACCTAATCCAGGCCCTACAGGACACTTTATGGGAGTACAGGGGTGAATCATGTTTTGATCAACCGTGACAAGATACTGTGTACAGCAAAAATGTATAATGTTGTAGTTGAGGCTGTTTTTTTTGTGATTATAATTTTATTGTCATTCCGTCAATTTATCAGAAGGCACATGCAGGACAGAGATACCACAAGAATAAATGACAAAAAAGCAGCAAGAGAAAGGAGAAAAAAGAAAAGAAAAAAAGAAAAGGAAAGGAAACACAGAACAACTTTTCACACTTGACATGTTGGCAGCAAACTCATATAAATTAGACTCATATAAACTTCAAAGAAGCTCTTTAAGAGCAGCAGCCATATTCCTCCAGGTATTTACAGTGATTGCTTTGCCTTGTTAATCTTTGCAGTGGTATACTCTAAATAGACAATGTAATGGAATGAGACAATCCAGAATTGCTTCAGGTTTGTATCAAGGTGTATCCATCGCTGTAGTGTGGTTTTCTTAGCAGCTGTAAAGCCTGCCTTTAACAGTTTTTTATCACGTAATGAGAACTGGTACATCAAGTCATCGTTAAGCAATAGTAAGCAAGGCTCCATGTCAAAGTATAGTCCAGTAAGATCACATTACACACGAGTGACAAGCTTCCATAAATGTTGGGTCACTGGACAGTCCCAGAACATGTAGAAACGTACCGGTAGTGTCAGTGTTGCAAATGCTGCAGTATGGATGGGGAGCAGGTTTGATGAGATACCGTTTGTAGGGTTACAATAGAAACGATGGATAGTTTTAAAGTGAATACGTACATAACTAAGGTTTTTGGAAGTAAGGCAAAGATTCGACCGCACTGTTTCCCAAACCGGGTGGAATCCTAACCTAGAAAGTTCTAAATCCCATTTTGGCAGAATCTTCAAAGGCTTATGAACGTTAAGGAGTAAATTGTTGTAAATGTTTGTGACTGTGCCTTTAGATGCCTCGACAGGATCGATCCAGCTAAACATTGGGTGATCATCTAAGACAGAATTCCATGGCACAGCATAGGTCTTCATTGTGGATCGTAGCCTGAGGTCGAAGAAAAATGAGAAGCCAGGCAGACTGTATTCTTGTCCTGGAATGTGCGCACAACATTCGCATCAAACGTATTATAAAATGTGAAAACCCCCTTGGATGACCAGGGGGGACAAACAAAAGCTTTATAGTCTGACAGAAAGTGGAAATTGTTCCATAAAGGAGATTGTTGACCTATTACTTTTTCGGCGTTGTACCATGCAGCTAAGGTGGATGAAAAGATACAACCAAGTTTGTGTCGTGATTTACGAAGACCTACCCCTGGGAAAGGTAAGTCCTGGAGTCCGTGGGGATGCACTATAGCCGATTCAATACCTCTCCACGACACTACACTGCCTGCGTCTGTCCAAGTGCGCATAGCCCTAATTTGAAATGCCCAATGCTAGAGCTTAAAATCAGGGAGGGCGAGGCCACCGTCTGATTTGGTGCACTGTAAAACTGAGAAGCGTTTCCTGGGTTGTCTGCCATTCCAAATTAATTTGGATACAATGAAATTCAAATCTTCAAAATAATTTGGAGGTGGTACACATGGAATCATAAAAGACCAAAAGATAAGTGAGTAAAATATTCATTTTGATTGAACGGCATCTTCAGCTAGAGAAAGACGTGGAGACAAAAGGCTGGAGGAGATAAAAACAGCGCAGAAAGAAGACGACGTATGCAGACAAGTGACAAACCACTGTTTCACAGAATGGCCAGAGAGATGTAAGTTAGATCCAGACATTAAACCATACTGGCAGCGCAGAATGGATTTTCACCTTGTTCACGACCTTCTCATGAAGGGAGAAGGACTTGTGATACCTCCCCCCTTGAGAGCGGATGTTCTTCAGCGTCTGCATGAAGGCTATCAGGGAATTACTAAATGCCGAGCCAGAGCTACACTGTCAGTATGGTGGCCCGGTATCACAGCACAGATTAGCCAGATGGTGGACAGCTGGGTCCTAAATGGCCAGATCTGCAAGTTTTTCGCAAGCAGGATGAGGAGAGAAGGCATCAGCAGGCAAAACACTACAACCGCAGACTCCGCTCCAGACCTCTCGCAGAACTGACATCTGGTCAGACAGTTTGGATTAGCACAGAAGGGACTGCTGGGAGTCGTCAGACCTGCAGATACTCCTAGACCATATGTTGTAGAGACTGTAAAGTTCATCTTTGGCCTACAGGGACTGTTACTAGGTCAAGTTGACTGGAAAACCACCTGACAGAATGGACTTGTGAACAAAGAGGGAAGTTCAGTAGAAGAGAGAGAGAAAGAGAGAAGGAGGTTGTTGATAGCAGTAATAGAAATTAATGTCAAAAGGTACACAGCACATTTGACTTAAGCTAAAAGAAGGAGGTGTAATAATAGGACTACTGTTCCCTTAATGCTCTATTCCCCACATTGCTTTTGTGCCTTGTATGCAGTATTCCGTTGTTGTATTAAACACGATCTAACCATATACTGACAGTCCCATCTGCTCATTATACAGTTTAGTCAGGGTGATGGACTAAATCCCAGCAACTGAGGGGACAGTTAAGTTACTTTGGTTAGTCTTTATTTATTTATTATTTTTTTATTTTGGGTTATTTCTGTATGTTTTTCCCTTTTTTTTTATTTTCTTTAATTACATTTGGTTGTTTGGAGCCTATTGACACTTGGTAGAGGGATTTAATGGACAATAAAGAATGTGCATCCTATCCTATCCTGTAAGGCCTTCAAGTTTGTCTGGTGGCCCACAGGCCAGCAAGTAAAGGCAGTTTAAAGTTTATAAAAGTTTAGATGAATGCAAGTATTTTCTGGCTGATCATGTACACGGGACTGATTGCTTCCTAATCGTATAGTTTTTATTGTTTATCGTTTTATATGTTTTATCCTGATTAATTTGCAAGGTATAATGACAGACAGACAATATGTAAAAGAATTGTATGTAAATCAATTTTGAAATTAGCCTAGGGCTGGGCAATATTGTACAATAGTAAAGTTTTTTTTCATATGAAATGATATTAATAATTATTACGATATAATTTTATTCCATATTTGTACTTAAAATTCACATAATTGCGTTTAAAAAGGCAACGTGAAAATTGAGAAACGTGGAAATTGAATTGACTGCAAACTGAAATCTAAATTTAATAAATCATATATATGATATTTGAAAATAGCCTTTGTAGAATTCTATGTGAAGAGCCTCTGGGCCAGGCGCCCTGCCGCTCTGCATTGTTTTCTTTGCATGTACAACTTTGTACTCCATAATTTTTATATTTTATCACGAAGCCTGAAGAGCAATATGAACTGTATCATGCTTTAAGTAAATTGTCTCATCCTTTATTAGATTTAAACACAGACACAATCCACAGCAAACTGCACTTACAGCCTTCATCCTGCTCTTCAGTCTCTGAGGTGCTGCATCTAAATGGGGACTCGTCAAAAAGCCAAGTGGAGCTGTCATGAATGAAGGCCTTGTTCAAGCTTCCCCTGCCTGACAGCAGGTTAGTCTCTCATTTGACTAAAGTATATTTAACTTCTACAGAACTTTGTAGGCTCATCTAGGATGGAGAATTTCTGCTGCTGAGCGCGTTAGAAAAGATTCTCAGAGGGAGATACTGTCATGCCCTGCTCGTCGGCTCCTCGTGTGTGCCACGCCCCCGGATTACCCACGTGTTCTTTCCCGATTGTACCCAGCTGTGTCTGATTATTTTCAATCAGTCCTGTGTATTTCAGTCCGTGTCTTACCTGAGTCCTTCGTCCGTCATTGATGTCTGTTGCCGTCCTGTGTTCCCTGCCCCTGATTTCCTGAAAATAAACCCAGTTCGTCCCGAATCCGGCCTGCCTGCTTCCTGATTCCCCGCTTGCCCTCACGATCGCCGCTCTGCCCGCGATCTCCCGTGACTGATACGAGTCCTAGGTGCCTGCTGGGTACATATTCAAGACAGAGTTAGGACCGACGCCAATAATTCTGCACCAGATTAGAGGAAAAAATTGTATCTTACTGAAAATTTCATTCATAGAATTTTACCTTAGACTTGGTCAGCAGCCATGTGGATAAATTTCAGAACTACAGACGGTCTGTGGGTTGGGGGTGACAGGTAGGTTGGCAGGTGGGGGCACGCGGAATGCTCCTGGGGGTGTGGTGGGTGTGCTTATATGATTTACAGTAGCCGAGGCTAACAAAGGCACTAAACTGCACAAACAGCCTCCTGTACGAAGTTTTACATGAAAAGAGGCCATGGGCTTGTTGGCGCTATGTTTCTCAGCAGACTGACTAATACAGCCAACTGGACCATCTACCTCTTCAAAAACATCCATGCAGAGTTTCCTGCCTGTTTCTGACAGCTTTCACTGTTATTCTTTTGCTCCAGTCCTTTGCACTTTTCCAGGTTTTAGTACCTTGACCTTTGCAATCTGGAGGATTGCTACCCTCCAACTAGCTGTTTTGGGTCAAAATGGCCCCATCTGTGTTAATTTGCATCATTAATTACAACATAAATTGATACATTCCAGATGAATTTTTAAGGTAATTTCAACAAAAGCCTGTAATATCATTTTCGACCACCATGTGACACCACAAGCCATTGGAAAACCACTAAGATGTCAATATGAGATTTGGCAGAACTGAAAATATGATGTTAAATATATCACAGTGCAATAGTTTTAAAAATAAATCACTGACTTTGCACGACTATTTTATGTGTTTTGTCAAATAAAAAACCTGAAGTATTTGAACTTGAACTGATACTGAGCAAAATATTACCTCTTACTTACATGAAGGTTCGCATTATCTATGATGTAGAATAAAAGACACAAGTAAACAATCCATTTCTTTGTTTTAACAATACAAATGTTAAAGTAAGAAAACAAGATGATACAACAATTCAAATTACATATTAGAACAGCAAAATCAGATTGTAATCTGGTAAAACTGCAAAATACAAACATCAGTAAATCAAACAATAATCAAATAACACAAAAATCCAACTATGAATGAACACTGAACAATAACCAATCAAAAACATTGCAAATGCTCTGCACTAGTGTTGTACATGTACATGTGTGTGGTTTGCTGACATAACATATACAAGTAGCACAAAGCCTGGTCGTCTCGCAGACCTTTGTACAGTAATGGCATCTCAGCCTTTTCTCAGGTCGGGGCTTTTGTTCCGGAGCCTGTGCAGCCAAGCTGCCACCAGGACTGGAGGGCTCTGTACCAGGGACCTTGGGAGGCAGCAAGATAAGAGATGAGCTAACGAAAAACATCTGGTGATCCTGTGCAGGGACGTCACTCGCAGAAAATGGATGCTGATTTGTAAGTGGGGGCTTTTCTCCTCTGTATGCGGGGAACCCCTGTTCAAACAAGAGCAATTAACAGGAAACGTCTTCTAACTTAAGGGGTGAACTGCTTCATCTGAGAAAACTAGACTTAGGAAACAGGGAGCATCAGCGACACATCAATAGAGCAGCAAATGTTCCACTGAGGATTAATATATACAGCAGTAAACTGACTGACATCTCATACAGCCATATTGTATCAAATACACAGATACTGAGGATACAACATGAAACGGTCTGGGGGAGGGGAAACATTTCCGCATGTAGGGGGTTGGAGGCATTTAATTATTTACAGAAAATTCCACAGAGCCAATGTAGGAACCTGAGGCCAGTTTAACACAGGTCACTGTCCGTGGTGCTGAAACCTCTGCTTGATGGGCTGGTGCTGAACGAATAGGACGACTGACCAAAGTATCTCACTGTCTGATTCCACTGACTGACACCTTCTCAAGTCAGAGCGGCTGTGTGAGAGAGACCCAATACGGGTTTAACTCTTGTTTCACTGACCTCTTCACGATACTCATATATATAGAATCTTACATGTATGTTTGCAATGCAGGTGTAGTAACAGCATTAGAATCGGTGCTTATGAAAAAGGGCAAATAGGCCTAATCTTTGAAATTTCCATAAGAGATACTGACTTTTATTCTCTGGAATGATTGTTATCTTCTGTCAAATTAAGATGAAGGGCATTAAGACAGGACAGCTGTCCAACGTATCTCAGTATGTGTTTCCACTGACTGACACCTTCACATGTAATGTGACTGTTAACAATGAGGAAAATTTTACAAGTTACTACAGGAAGCAATATTTACATGCCTGTAGCTTTCATTTCTCACCACAGAAAACCCAAAAAAAAAGAAATAAGAAATACATTCATGTTATATCCAATATATCACTTCCTCATTTAAAATCATAAAACATATCTGACTGTTAATCTCTATGTTTTAATAATTTCAATAGCATTGCGTGATTTGCTTATTTTTTTCAAAAGCCACTGTGGAAGCGAAATTTAAAGAAGTTTGGTCCGCTTATAACAGCATTGGGTAAGAGAGCCGAGGGCTGCTGGGATTGTTCTCAATGTCTTGTTGGTGCCGTGTGGGTTGTGCTGCACAAACAGCTTCAAGTTATGAGATAACATGAGCAGATGCCATTACATCATTAGTGCTACACAAGATATTGTCATGACCTGGCTCAAGGCCATAAGAAAAAGTGGATCAGTGTTAAATCACTGTGACCTGCAGACCTCTTCAGATTGCAAGCCCATTTAAATGGCACAGAGGTACACAATGGGTGGCCTGTATCTGCTTCACTTAATGTGCACCAAAGACCTCATATGAGGACCACAAGAGCCACCCCAGATTTACCCACCATCATGAGAAAGACTAAGATCAACATGGATCAAATGGCCTATTTGGGTGTACAACCACCCCCAGACCACTCTGACTGGCTTTGGGTTTTTGAGACAATATGAGAAGGGCAGGTGCCCTTTTGCGTGGAATTTTTCCTTCTTCCTCTTTTTGTTTTCTTCAAGTGCCAACAAGAGAAATTAATGACAATGCCAAAGCATCTGTAATTGCAACAATTTTCTAGGAGAAGGGGTGTGTTTTTGACACAAGTGCAGGGGTGCCAATATTTTTGGCCTTGACTGTAATAGTTATTTGTGATTTGTAATAATTATTTAATTTTATCGATCCATCTACTTACCTACACTAAAAAATGTACTGTTGGATGTAATTAATTTTAAGACTAGTTACATGAAATTACTTTCTAAGAGCATTTTATTTTGTAATTCAAATTTTTCTTATTTTTCAAACCAAAAAGTTACAGCACTTCTGTCACGGGACGCTGGAAGCCGGTAAGGCGAACAGGCAGGCGAGCAGACAGGAAGCAGGCAGACAGGCGAATTACGGGGCAAACTGGGGTTTTAATAAGGGAATCGGGGGAACGGGTAGCAGGGAACATCTGACGCGACTAACATCAATGACAGACCCCGGTTAGTACAAATCAGGAACTTAAATACATGAAACAAGGCAGCAGGAAACAAGACACGACTGGGCACGATCAGGAAATCACACGTGGGTAATTAGGGGGCGTGGCACACACGAGGAGCGGACGGAGCGGGCGTCACAGAACCCCCCCCCAAAGGCGCGCTACACCGGGCGCGCCAAGGAAGGGGGCGACGGACGGGACGAGACCGGGAAACCAGAACCTGAAAGACAAGGGCAAAAAAAAAATCAACGGGGAACAGGGAACAAGACAGACAGGCAAAACTGACAAAGAGGCAGGAGCCAAGACAGGACACTACACAGGACAGGAAAAGCGGACAGACAGACCAGGAAGGGAGAAACAGAGGGAACAGGCGGAACAAAAGGAGCGGGAGTGACGGGAGGGAACGACGGGAAACCAGGAACAGAGCGGGGCAGAACAAAGGCAGGAGGAGGAACACAGACAGGCGGGACAGAGACAGGAAAGAAGGGAGAGAAGGAGGAGGAAGGAAGGGGAGCCCGAGGGAGCCCCAGCGGGCGACGGGAGGCAGCCGGAGGGGCCGCAGGCGGCCGGGAGGCCGGAGCCGGAGGGACCCGCGGAGGGGCCAGGGAGGAAGCAGGAGGGAGCACCGGGGAAGGGGACGAGGGAGCAGGAGGGGCCCACGGCGAAGGTCCGGAGGAGGGGGGAGCCGCAGCAGGCGGCGACGTCCGGTGGAGGGCCGGAGGTAGGGGCCCCGCAGGCAACCGAGGAGCCGCCGTCGGGGAGCCCGCAGGCGGCCGACCAGGCACCGGAGGGGGGAGCGAGGCAGGGCGACGAGGCACCGGAGAGGGACCCGCAGGCGACAGCCGACCCGGAGGGCCAGGACCCGCAGGCGCCAACCGAGCCCCAGCGCAGGCGAGGCAGGGCGAGCCAGGGGGCAGGGCGGGCGGGACCCCCGCCCTGCGTCTGTGTCCCCGCCCCTTACGGGACACGGACATCACGCCCCTCGGTCGGGGCCGAGGACGCCGAGGCAAGGGCAGAGGAGTCACAGGAGCGGGGCCAGGAACAGGAGCGGGGCCAGGGACAGGAGCTGGCTGCAGTGGGGGCGCCTGCCCGGGAGCTGCAGCAGGTGGCTGTAGTGGGGGCGCCTGCCCGGGAGCTGCAGCAGGCGGCTGCAGAGGGGGCGCCTCTGCAGGAACTGGAGCGCAGTCAGGGACAGGAGCGCAGTCAGGGACAGGAGCGCAGTCAGGGACAGGAGCTGCAGGTGACTGCAGTGGGGGCGCCTGCCCTGGAGCTGCAGCAGGCGACTGCAGTGGGGGCGCCTGCCCTGGAGCTGCAGCATGCGACTGCAGTGGGGGCGCCTGCCCTGGAGCTGCAGCAGGCGGCTGCAGTGGGGGCGCCTGCCCTGGAGCTGCAGCAGGCGGCTGCAGTGGGGGCGCCTGCCCGGGAGCTGCAGCAGGCGGCTGCAGTGGGGGCGCCTGCCCAGGAGCTGCAGCAGGCGGCTGCAGTGGGGGCGCCTGCCCGGGAGCTGCAGCAGGCGGCTGCAGTGGGGGCGCCTGCCCGGGAGCTGCAGCAGGCGGCTGCAGAGGGGGCACCTCTGCAGGAACAGGTGCGCGGTCAGGAACAGGTGCGCGGTCAGGAACAGGTGCGCGGTCAGGAACAGGAGCTGGTTGCAGTGAGGGCGCCTGCCCGGGAGCTGCAGCAGGCGGCTGCAGTGGGGGCGCCTGCCCGGGAGCTGCAGCAGGCGGCTGCAGTGGGGGCGCCTGCCCGGGAGCTGCAGCAGGCGGCTGCAGTGGGGGCGCCTGCCCGGGAGCTGCAGCAGGCGGCTGCAGTGGGGGCGCCTGCCCGGGAGCTGCAGCAGGTGAAGGGGGCAGCGAAGGCGGCTGCGCAGGCGGCGGCGGCTGCACGGCAGCGGGGTCCGCCGGCAATGGCGGTAACGAAGGCGCCTGCTCGGCCTGAGCAGGGGCTGCAGGCACAGGGGTTGCCTGCTCGGCCTGAGCAGGGGCTGCAGGCACAGGGGTTGCCTGCTCGGCCTGAGCAGGGGCTGCAGGCACAGGGGTTGCCTGCTCGGCCTGAGCAGGGGCTGCAGGCACAGGGGTTGCCTGCTCGGCCTGAGCAGGGGCTGCAGGCACAGGGGTTGCCTGCTCAGTCAGAGGCGGTGGCGGGACTGGCAAGTCCTGCGCGGGCAAGACGAGCGTGGCCCCTTTAAATCGTCGGGGTATTCGCGGGATGCCATCTCGCACCGCGCTGGCCCCCTTATTGGCCAGTCGTTCGGGCCGGAAGAAATACCGCTCGAGAGGCGGTGGTAGGTCCGTAGCGGTGGGCTGCTCTCTCCGGATGGGGAAAGCCGGCTGCGCTAGCAGCGGTGCAGCGCCGGTGAAGGGAAGATTGACCGGGCAGTCCTCCAGTTCCCTGGTCGCAAGGGCAGCGGGGACGAGCGCGCACGCTCCCAGGTTTATAGACGGGGCGACCGCTGGCGACTTCGTCCTTTTCTTTTTCCGCCGGGTTTTGGTGCTGGCAGGAGGCTGCACCCTCTCCGTTAGGACGGACGACGGGGACCCAGCTTCCGTGCCTTGTGGTACAGCTAGCCCAAGTCTCCGCTCCATGAGACGCTGGGCTAGCTGCTGGAGGCAAGCACGTACCTCCTCCAGGAGGTGCTCGCTCTCCGGTGGAGGCCTCTCCATCAGGAGATCAGCGCCGCGATTGGCGAACTCCAAAGCCAGAGGATCCTCCTGGACCTCTGGCTGGTTCAACCAATAATAGGTCTCTTGCAGCAGACCGAGATGCTGCTCCTCGGTCTGCTGCCGCGCCTCCTTGGTTCGGTCTGTCATTCTGTCACGGGACGCTGGAAGCCGGTAAGGCGAACAGGCAGGCGAGCAGACAGGAAGCAGGCAGACAGGCGAATTACGGGGCAAACTGGGGTTTTAATAAGGGAATCGGGGGAACGGGTAGCAGGGAACATCTGACGCGACTAACATCAATGACAGACCCCGGTTAGTACAAATCAGGAACTTAAATACATGAAACAAGGCAGCAGGAAACAAGACACGACTGGGCACGATCAGGAAATCACACGTGGGTAATTAGGGGGCGTGGCACACACGAGGAGCGGACGGAGCGGGCGTCACAACTTCAGCCATTCACATTTATAAAACAATATGACCAATCACTAGTTCAACCTCCCAGCCATTTATCCTTCAAAAACATGGCCCTAGAAACGTTCCCACATTTTCATCATATCTTGTTTCCCATTTAGTCTGTCCAACATTTTTTCATATGAAGCTGCCTTAATCATCTCATCGGTCCATTCCTATATATTGCGGATTATTGAGGATTTCAAATGCCTTAATATTACCCTCATGGCAGTTATGAGTCCCACCATCACAGCCTTAAACTGTTTATTATTCACCTTTGGCAATTCCACTCTATCTCCTAGCAGACAGAGTCGGGTTTGCAGGGTAAAGTAAAGCCTAGCCATTTATCCAGGAGACCAAGAACTCTACCCCAAAATGGATATACCTGAGAGCACTGCCACAGCATGTGTAAATAAGCCCCCACCTGCCTTCTAAAATTCCAACACTGATCAGTATTAATTAGTCCAGTTCTATTTAGTCTAACTAGTGTCCAGTACTATCTGTGTATAATTTTATGCTGAATAAATGTACCTTTTACGTCCCTATAATATTTCCCCACTCTAGAAAGTATTCTTGACCATTCATCTTCTTGCCATTGTTTCCATACTTTTTCCTATTTGTATTTCAGGATTGTGCCAAATTGAGGAATATGGCTGCATGTCATGTGATACTTTAAGCTTCTTATGTATTTTGATCCATATATTCCTCAAAAAAGATATTATCGGGTTTGTGTTTCTTATATTGTCCCCCCATTGTGACAGAATGTGCAGAGGTTGAAATAGTGAAGCCAAATTGCTCTCGATAGCTATCCAGTCCACATCAGAATTCACATTCTTCCAGTGATAGTAGAGTTTGGCTATTTCAAATGACATGCTATATAATCTAACATCTGGCAATCCTAGACCTCCCTTGTCTCTGGGCGAAGTAATTTTAATCCTATAGGTTTTTTCTTTCCCTACAAAAATCTTTTACTATACTCTCGTACTGTTCAAATATCCTTTCCGGAATATTAAATGGAAGCATCATAGAGAGATAATTAACTTGAGGCACCACAACCATTTTAGTAACATTAACTTTCCCCCCATGAGGATAATTTCAATGCTTTCCATTTGTCCATATTAGGTTTAATTTTGTTCTATGAGGGTTCAAAATTCTGAATTATTATTTTGTCAATATATAAACAGATTTAAATTTCATGTTTATAGTTCAATTTTATGTTATATAAACAAAATAATTTTAATACAGTGCATTTTTTTATTAATTCAACAGCACCCATGTTCAATCCACTTAAGTTTGGAAGGTGTATTGGAAGGTAACGCAGATCTTTCTTAAGTGGGCATCCAGAGATATCGTCCCCCCTCCAAGCACCCCTTTTCTCCACTAGTTCTGTATGGAGCTCGACAGGAGGAATGGAGAGGTAGAGAAAGGGGTTAGTCTCACACATAATGTAATAAAAAATAAAGAGTAAATACAAGTGCCATGAAGCAGAATTGAGCTCCAGCAGGCCTCGACTTACAGTAAAGGAATAGTAAGGCAGACATGCTAACAAAACAGCTTTACATTCCCAATTCCAAACCATTAATGGGCAACCTTAGAGTGACGACGGCTAAAAAAAACCTTAGCTATAAGCAGGAATGAAACATTGTGAAAAGCCAAGACTCCACATGAACATGTTCTCCCCTTGCAGAGTCAGATCACGCATTTGAAGTGTTCCCAAGTGTTTGTGTGTTTTAGGTTCCTGTTAGTGAGGGGTCCTTTGCCGTTCTGTCTGACATCCAACAGAAAGTCCACTGTGTCTCTGCAACTTAAGCTGAGTCAGTGTAAGTGTGTGGCTCAGTAGCTCAAGTATTTGGGCTTGTAATCCAAAGTTTGCTGGTTTAAATCCAGCTTCAGATGGATAACTGTATGTTTATGGGCCATTGAGTTATGAAAAATAATCAATGTAGTGAATCACTATATTCTCAAATTACTTCTTGTACTTTTATGAACAACACCGTTTATTAAACAAACAAATCTGCATTGGCAGAATGAAGAATTAAAAATGAAAATAAACTATCATTTAAGAAACTGTGGAAAACTGAATTTACAATATTTGTAAATTGAAGGAAGAGTCCATTAACGTAACGGAAAATGTGCTGGTAATTTTCTGCCAGTACATTTTCCATTTTTTGGTGGATTTTTTTTTTACAGTGTATGACACGCTTGAATTCACTGAGCTCAAGTGTATGTGAAAATTAATATATTTACATCTAGTATGTTTCATGGCTTCACTGTATTTCCCACTGCAATGATCAGTTTCATCTAACTGGTGATGTTAAAGGCAGAGCTGAAATTTAGTTTAGTCATGACCTCAAAATTTAATTGAGTAGGTATTCTGTACAACCAGACGGAACTGCTGGTTGGGCTGGTCATCACCTGCATTTTCTAAGTGAGGTCTAAATGTAAAGTTTCAGATTGCACAATATATATTAATCTGTTTTTAATGTTTTTACAAAATATTTTTTATGTGTTTGCATCTTATATTTTGTATAATGGGCTTGTACATTTGATTCTTCCTTGATTTCGGTGTAATGAAGTGTAACTAGTGAAAAAGAGAGAAGCTTTTGGGAAGCATTATTGAGCTGATTGTCCAGAGTCACTTGGGTGACAATTAAGGTCAATATAAATCACCTATTACCCACTGTAATCCTTTGTATTCCCCCGCACACTCTGTTAACAAAATAAGAGGGTTGAAGTCAAATCAGGTTAAAAATGTAAATTTGATCCTCCGCCTATCGCGGAAGATGCGTTCCAGACCCATCAGCGATAGGTGAAAATGCACGATACAGAAAGACCATATACATTTTTTTTTAGGTTTAAGCCTTAACATACCCCTCCCACATGCTTTAAACACATGTAAACTCATTAAAACAACACATATATCTGTATGTCGGGCTAAGGATATGAGTGACATAATAATAATAATAAAAATAAATAATAATATGTAATATATATATATATATAGATATCTATATATATACACACACACACACACAACTTTCTCTCTATATATGTAATGGAATATATAAAAATAAAAACATATATGGCTCTTACACATTCTTTTCATCCTTCTTCATGTAGCGTACTGTTGATTCTTTCAAGCCATAATGGCGAACGCCGTCCGCATAACGCTTTCCTTCCCGAAGCACATCCAGAAGTTTTACCTTCTCCTGAATGGTCAACGTCTTCCATCGTAGGGCTTAGAACAAAACGAAAACAATCGGACCACAAACAATGTACGGGATACGCAGAGAATCGTGAGGCGTCGGAGGAAAATCCGCGATATAGTGGGGGAAATCGCTGTAATGTGAAATCTGCCAATCCTGGTTTTCAGCACCATGGACAGAAACCAGCCGTTTATAGGGACCTATTATGCCCATTTTCACTGTTCATAATTGGATTTTTATCTTCTCCTAGAATAGATTCACCCTTTTAATAGGTGATATCCTAGAATCCAATATATTATTGCAGGGCTATTTTCATTTGATATTAACCAAATGTGATATATTTATTTTTACTTTTGATATCTCATCCTTTTCCCCTTATCTGATAAGAGCCGCTGTCCGCTGAGACAAGCTGGTGTATTTTTACTGCTCATTTAAAAGTGGGTGGTGCGGACATTGTGTATTACATCACACTCTGAGACAGTCACTGATTGGTGGGCTCTGAGGGGGCGGTGTGACCTGAAAATCATCTATCAATCAACCCAGGATGGGGGGCCAGCCTATCGCAGAGCACACTCACACACCATTCACTCACACATGCTCTCCTATGGGAAATTTAGCAAGTCCAATTAGCCTCAGCATGTCTTTGGAATGTGGGGGGAAACCGAAGTACCCAGAGGAAACCCCACGACGACATGGGGAGAACATGCAAACTCCACACACATGTGACCCATGCGGAGACTCGAACCTGGAACCCAGAGGTGTGAGGCGACAGTGCTAACCACTGTACCGCTCCTGAAAATCATGAACTATTTGAAGTATTGAAGTATGAAGTATTTTTGAAATCTTTATGAAATTTTTATATTTATTAAATCAAAACATTGGGCAGTATACATGCTATAGCTACTTATTAATGAATAAGCAATATAATAAGATTCAATTTTGCTTTCACTACTTAAAGCGCCAGAACAACGTATTTGAAAAATTCAACAGCAATATCTCTTACCAGAAATCAGGAACAGGTTAAGAAAATCCACAGACTTCGTCGCGAGCAGTTTAATATACGAACTATTTCCTTCTACCCAACTCCACACACCAATAATATCACTGCGCAGCAGATATCGCCAGGGAGCTCGCGCTTGTGTCTAATGCGAAGTGATACGAGTAGTGTACTTCGATAGAAGCCCGACATTTCTACGGCTGATATTTCCAAACCTGAACAACTCCCAGCAGAACTTTGATGAATAGATAGCATTAAGGCCCCTCTAAAATATCTTTTTATAGTTTTGGGGTGAACCTCCCATTTAAACGAAGTACATCGTGGTGCTCATGAATTTGAAAGCCTAGATGCCTCATCTCGCTTTTCCACAACGTGTCAGCAGCGCCACCATCTTGGAGCGATAATTAGACATAAACAAGCAACATGTCAGGGTGTAGATGGAAAGATCTTTTAGCCATAACTTCTTTACTAATTAACGCATTTATATCTTACAATTATGTAGAATAAATAAACAAGCCCACCACTACTGCCCCCCCAAATTTATGTAGTACTGCTCATAGTATTCTCAACAAAAACTAATCTTGCTAGTATCCCGTCAGTATCACAGGATAGTAAACATGTTATGTATCTTATTTGACCGTACCGCAGATTTTTTTACCTGTGAAATGTGGTTCCCTGTTTTCTAGTTTTAACATTCCTCATGTTGTTGCAGTTTCGAAAATAGTCGGTTCACTAAGTCATATCTATGAATCCTCTATTTCACAATTACCATGCCAATATGGCGTATCACCCAACGAGGCATACAGGGTTTCAAATCTATGGCGGTGCTGCCTACGCTACTACCAGTCACATGACACAGGAGCTACCGTATACCCGCCAATCGGGAGCCGGCTAGATCAACCATGCCCACCCGTCACATAGAGAAGAGTGAGGCGAAAGAAGCGAATCAGTTTAAAAATGTCACCATTAATGCTGTATTTAGTAGTCTGAAGATATTTTACTTTAAGCAAGGCACAAAATAAAGTTGTAGTATTTGTAATAAAATTTGAAGATTAGCCATCCCCAAGGAGCTGACAGGAAAGCCAGGTACAGGTTTAGTCCTCCTTAATCAGCTTGTCGGTTACTAAATGTCGGCAAATAAGCTTGCCTTTTTCTGTGATTTTTTTTTCAGTTAAATTGACACTTAACGAAGTAATCTGAGACCTGAGATATAACATTAGCAACGATGGTCATTTTTACAATCATAGATTTTAACATTGAGGACGTGTGTCTCATGTCATTTTCACATAGAGGGAGTTTAATTGTTTTTATCTGTGTCTGTGTGTCAACATATGTCTATTTAGTTATGTCACTCAAATGTATGATTAGTATTGACATTTCCGTAGACTACTATGTTGTAATAAAACTGCATGGTCCTCTGGGAGTTGGGCAATAGAACGGAATTGTAAAGTATCAATAAGAAACACTATTAATGAAGTAGCCGCCCTAACCTTTTACTTTGTATGAAGTGTGCATACAAAACACAAATAATGCAGTTGTACTGTTATGTATGTAATTTAAAAGGTATACTTGCCAGCAAAAGATTGAGTTAATAAAATTAAATGAAAAGTATTAAGACCCCTTGTCATTAATAGTATTATATACTTCTTAATTTTACAAAGACTTTTTTTTCTCTCATATATTTAAGTTTTTGAAATTGATAATCTGGAAAACTGCTGCCTGGGATCCACTATCCATTCTTGACTCTTGGAATAGGAATTGAAGTCGAATCAAACAGCCTTACAGCACCCTCTTGTGACATACAGTAATATGAATGAAGTGTCCCGTTTTAAGAGGCAGACGTTGAGGCCGAATTTAAGTTGGTCACAAATGTATTTTTCTTCTGCAGCTAGAAGCGTCGTCTGAGCCTGATTTTAACTGGCATGTCGGTGTGGGATTCTTGTAGTAGAAGTTATGTGAATTGCGGTACTCTGAAATTAAGTGATATGTGTATTAGAATCGTGAAGTGTCATCTTCCTTTTGTTTTAGGTTCGCCCCGGGCATTTTTATGAACTGTATTGTAATATCAGACAGTGTGTCATGAATTTCTGAAGGGATGTTATATATGACCATTTCTTGGATACGTCTCTTGTACAGTAGTTGCAGTTTGTCAGGACAAGACTGTTTGTCTAATCTGACATGGTGAACAAGTCCTGTGATTAAAGCATGTCTGCTGCTTAAAACATTGTGTTGTATGCTGAAGGTTTCTTGCCGGTACACATTGAATTACCGTTCCATTAGAATATTCAAGTGTTATTTTTAAAATCATTTAATGAAATAGGTATTTATCTCATCATTGATGGCTGTGGTCCACCTGTGTGGCAAGTAACCTGTCCCGGACAGAGGTTTCTTCAAGGCCTGTTGTAGGAACCCCATGGTGTAGCATTATGAGAAAGTATACAGGGAGTAGTACAAATGAGCAGTCGCCCTGCCCCTCTTTTACTCATTTTGGATGCTTAAATTACTAAATTGTGTTTTTAATGCTAATCTGTATGATTCTATGGTCTGAGTGAGTCTCCAGTACTACATGAATGGTAAACCTAAAAACTCTACTTCTCTTAGCTTAATAATATTTTCTTTATTGAGTTGAATTAGTTTGTGTCTAATTTTCATTTTATTGATTTTCTGCACAGGGGCGGCATGGTGGTGCAGTGGTTAGCACTGTTGCCTCACACCTCTGGGACCCGGGTTCGAGTCTCCCCCTGGGTCACATGTGTGTGGCGTTTGCATGTTCTCCCCATGTTGTCGTGAGGTTTCCTCCGGGTACTCCGGTATCCCCCCACAGTCCAAAAACATGCTGAGGCTAACTGGAGTTGCTAAATTGCCCGTAGGTGTGCGTGTGAGAGTGAATGGTGTATGAGTGTGCCCTGCGATGGGCTGGCCCCCCATCCTGGGTTGTTCCCTGCCTCATGCCCATTGCTTCCGGGATAGGCTCCGGACCCCCTGCGACCCAGTAGGATAAGTGGTTTGGGAAATGGATGGATGGATGGGATGATTTTCTGCACACTTGGATTATTTATTTGCCCCCCTTGTCTTTTGTACATCTTACTTTGAAAAACTTTCATGTTACGTCTTAAAATATTTGTGTAACTAAAAACTATGGTCAAGTTATATTACCATTCTTTAAAGTTTTTAATGTGTATTTGCATTTAATGTGTAAATGCAGCTTACTGGTTGCTATTAAATGTAATTAAATAATCATGTACACCTTCTTTAAAATAACAAGACTATATCCTAAATTCTTACACCCTTGCCTGATTCCACAGTTCCTACCCCCCACTTATGTGGCCCCCCTCCCACCCTTCCATGGCTTGTGAGATAAGGAAAGCACACTTCCCAACCTTTGGTTGTGCGCTTGTGCGCATGCTTGGGGTTTTGCTGTGTGTGTGTGTGTGTGTGTGTGTGTGTGTGTGTGTGTGTGTAGGTTGTTCATCTTGCGTCCAAAGTTAAGGTTATATTTTATACTACTTTAAAATAACACATTTTTGTTTGACTGTTTAACAAACACATTTAAAGTTTTTATACATTTAAACATTAACAAAAGCTGTTAATGTCTTTTCTTTAAAATTTACAAGTCTATTTTGTGTGGTTTTTCACAATAAGACTCATGAACGACTAAGTTAGTATGTTTTGGGGTCTGTATACACATCGCGGTCCTATACTTTCACAGACCTAAAGTTAAACTCTAAAGCCCCTGACCACTGGTGTGTGTGTGTGTGTGTGCTTGTGCACATGAGCATGAATATACATTTACTGAAAAAACATATTTATTAAAATAACTAAGACCTTATTCTTTAAAGTTTTTAATGTGTATTTGCAGCATGGTGCTAAATGCAGCTTACTGGTTCCTATTAAATATAATTAAATAATCATGTACACCTTCTTTAAAATAACAAGACTATATCCTAAATTCTTACACCCCTGCCTGATTCCACAGTTCCTACCCCACACTTATATGGCCCCCCTCCCACCCTTCCATGACTTGTGAGATAAGAAAAGCAGACTTCTGCCTGCCTGGTCGATCATTTCTAGCCGTTCAAATACTCAAATCCTGTTGCCTAAATGACTTATATCCCACTCATATTAATTTAAAATTTCGCTATAACAAAACAATCCTTATACATTTTAATAAAAAACGTGAACTATATATGTTTGGTGTTTTTTTGATTGAGCAAACTCTTTTGTGTTTTTGTGTGCGTGTCCGATACAACTGTAGTTTGTATCAACTTTTTTTTAGTTTGACCTCCGGGGTGTGTGTGTTTGTCCGCATGCGCGTGAATAAACATTTACTGAAAAACGTATCTATTAAAATAACTAAGACTTTATTCTGTCAAAGTTTTTAAAAATGTGTTTTGATGCATGTCACTAAATGCTGCTTAATAGTACCTAACCGGGGGTGCTCCCCCAGAGACAGTTGCTAGTCCATTTATTCTTTTAAAGACTACTGATTCCAATTTGGTGCCATATGCTTTTATCTTGTAGGCCGTAGGATAGCTCCATTTCTACCAGCTATAGGCCATGGTACGTCTGGGCTATTATGCTTAAATTCTTTATTAATTAGCATTGGCTATGTGCTTTATAACACTGCTGATTTAGGTCTCTTGTAGATTTTCTCTTGACCGGTCAGCGCAGTCTCTCTCTTGTACATAGAAAAAAAACAGAGAATACCTATTATTAGAATGTTATTTTTTTATTTATTTAATTAATTAGCGTTTTTATCACACGAATAAAAGAAATAATATACTCACCGGGTAAGGCCTGGATGAACCTCTTTGGCTGGCAGGAAGGGTAAGACCTCGAAGATGCTTGTGCCTCTACCCTAGGAGGAAAAGGCACCCCCGCTCGCCGTAATATCAACCAGGTGCAGTCATATCGTTTCTCTATTAACCCATATCTGTACTGTCATGTATGAAAAACAGGATTTACCCAACTTGATGTATGGCCCGAGTCATTAGAGATGACCTTCAAAAGTATGGCTCCATACGCTGATGTAATACAACGCTTGCGTGTCTTTACTAGATTATTTAATTGCTATTAACCAGGTGCACTCATATCGTGTCTCTATTAACCCATATCTGTACTTGTGCGAGGTCATATATGAAAAACAAAACTTCAAACAGATTTTATATATGGCCCAAGTTGTTAGAGACGGCCTTCAAAAGTGTGGCCCCATACGCTGATGTAATACAAACGCTTGCGTGAAGAAGAAACACACATACACTGTCAAAACTACCGCCAAGCGTTTTTATTGGACGACAGACCCTCCGCCTCCTCCTCTCATTCTTTGCTCCAACTTTATCATTTTCTCCCAGAGTCTCAGGCTCTCAGAGTTTCTCTCAGACTCGCGCAGCGGCACGGCTCTCAGCTCTCCGGCATCAGACTCGCGCAATGGCACGGCTCTCAGCTCTCCGGCATCGCTCTCTCCGAGGATTATCCAAAACCGTGGGGACCTTAGCGCAGTACCGCACCAGACACAGCGTTCTAAGTCCTTTGGTGATTCTCCAAAGCCTGGGACCTTACCACGGTTCCGCAACACCAGACACGCCGTACGCTCACGCTCCATCAGGTAACCCACCCCCGCTCAGCCCCGGCGGTGCCCGACAAAATAATTACTTATTAAAATAACACACACACTCATAAGCACTCTCCTCAATATAGCACTCTCCTCAATATAATTAAAAAATAAAATAATAATTAAATAATAATTTAAAATAAATAAATAATGTATAATAATAATAAATAATAATTTAAAATAATAAATAAATAAATAAATAAATAAATAAATCCAACTCCCGTGACGTCACATCGTACCACCACAACCAAGCCCCGCCTACACAAGCCCCGCCCACAAGTGACCTTTTGACCCGACCTGTCAATTTGATGGAAGCGGTATTACTCCTCTCTCTTCTGCGGCCTGTGTTTTCTATTTTTCATCAAAGTTCACCATAGCTCAAAATGTGTTTTGATGAATGAGAATGTGTTTCAAGTTTTGCAAAAAGGGTGACTGAGATCTGCAAATTGTGTCTAATTAGGTGAGCATGGTTTAAAGTTTTGCCAAAGTGATTGTTTCAATAAATGGCTTTTGGCAATTGGCATGCAGTTTTGTTCCGAAAATGATTTCTAATATTTCAGCAATTCAGAAAAACTGTAAAATATTTCACTTATCTAAACAATATTTATCTCAAAGTGCTAAAAAGGCTTTTATTCAGCACAAACACAGCATCAATAATCTGAGATCATTTTGAATGCGATTATTCTATTTTTTTGTTAAAATCAACTTTAAACATACACTTTTCGAAACATATTTTCAGTGGTGCTGACAAATTGTAAAACATCACATTATAAACATTTCTAGCCAAGACGTTTGAGCTCTGAAGCTTATAGACATAGGGGCTGGCTACACAAAAGTGAATGAGACATTCAAAGAATTGTATGAGGTTTGATTACTAAAGTGTTACAACTTTGAAGTGACTTTGGAGTCACCAGACCTTTGCATACTGTCAATGGCCCATCAGTCTGGAATGTCTGTCACTGCTCCTCACACCAATCAGTTTGGAAAGGCAGTGTGAATTTTACAGTTTTTTTCAATTGCTAAGACAGATACTGCAATACTGAAGTTGCTTTCTCAAAACTCTTCACCACAACATTAGCTCATGTGAGCTAAACTGTTAAGCATTTTGCTTTGCTGTCATACAAAATGCAATCAATAACTAAATTCTTCAAAATTTATTCTTCAATTAATTAATCAATTCAATTATCAGAGGCCATTTTGCACATAAGTACATACTGACCCTAAAACTGCTAGTAAAACAGTCAAAACTGAAATATATCATTTTACTAAATTACTATCAAGACCCTTTCTAAAATAGATTGTAAAAAACACATAAAATAAACAAATTATGTAAATTCACACAAGATCAAACAATGAATGCTGTATGCCAAGATATTTCTCCAGAGCAATGCCAATGATGGATCATGTATGTGAAGAGACAGAGTAGAATCTATGGTACTGTCTTAGCAAATGAAAAAAAACTGTAAGAAAACACACAATACCAGCCTTTTCACAGTTTATAACATGCAACAGATTAAACGTTGAAGTATAAAATGTGCAATCACATTATATTACAGGAATAATACAATACAATAAATGAATATTAGAACAACAAATGAGTTAGCTATTAGTTGCTGAGCTATTACAGTTCTCCTCAAATGAGCCTGATGGGCTGAATGGCCTCCTCTCGTTTATACATTTCTTATGTTCTTATATAAATTGTCACTCCTGATCAGGATGCCAAGCTTCAAAACAGTTGTGGGTTATGCTGAAAAGCCAGGTCTGTGCCTGGAACCCAACTAGTTTAAATGAACTAGAAATTCTGCAAAGAAGAGTGGTCAAATATTCAGGCAGAATTATGCCAGAGGCTTGCTAATGGCTACCAAAAGATTCTGGTTGATACCTGTTGTATGTAAACTTGTGACCACAACTAAAATGTGTTTTTGTAAAGAAAGCGCTATCTCATGGTAACAAGTGCAAGTGAATAAATGGGCGGGTTTAGACGAGAATTTAGGCTCACCCCCAGAAGGAGGGGGGTCAGTCCCTTTGGCTGGCTTTTGGCAGGCAACCGGCAGGCAGCCGGCTGGGAGGGGAAAATTCAAGCGGCTACATCTGTACCTGCGAGATGCCCAACGGGGATAAACTGATCTGGCTCTTTGACTACGATGAGGAGGAACTGCACATGTTTCAGATCGCCGTAGACGGTGCAGACCCCGCGAAAGACGACCCGCATCTACTGAGTTTCTCTGAAGATGAATGGGAAAACTTGAAGTCTATCAGCGTCCCGATGATGAAAGTGACCACCAACCATGACAATCGGGGGAACATCTACAATATGGCCATGCAGTTTAAAAATCCTGACGAAGGTAAAGATCGGAGGACCTTTATAAAGTGGGACGCGACCGGGGAGCTTGGGGACAGAATGCTGAATATATGTCAGCGGCCTAAATGCGACTGTTTTGGGCTGAGAATACCGTTCGTGACTTGGATGCGGATGTTTGAAGAAAAGGGGGATTTCTTCCACACGCTGTTCAAGGATAGTCGGGGGCGTAAGGAGATGCAAGCGTTGAAAAAACTTGTAATGTAATATCCATGTGTGGGGTGAGCAAAAGATCGGAATGCTAGCAATGGGGAAGAACGGACAACCATTATCAAGTAGTGTAACATTTTACAGATGTTATACCAAATGTATGCATTTATCAAATGTGTTGTTCTTAATCTAACTTGAACATAGTTGTACATTGTTTATTTTTCAAACATGTTGCACAAATTATATAAATTTATCAGATGAAGTTTTTTTGGTAATATAACTTGACCCTAATTTTTTAGTTACACAAATGTTTTAAGACGTAACATGAAAGTTTTTCAAAGTAAGATGTACAGATGTTTTAAAATATAACATGAAAGTTTTTCAAAGTAAGATGTACAAATGTTTTAAAATGTAACATGAAAGTTTTTTGAAAGATGTAACATTTACAGGTGTTGTTCAAAATGTATGCATTTATCAAATGTGTTGTTGTTAATCTAACTTGAATATAGTTGTACATTGTTTATTTTTCAAACATGTTGCACAAATTGTACAAATTTATCAGATGAGGTTTTTTTGGCAATATAACTTGACCATAGTTTTTTAGTTACACAAATGTTTTAAGACGTAACATGAAAGTTTTTCAAAGTAAGATGTACAAATGTTTTAAAACATTTCTAATTGTAATTGATTTCTGTTGGAAGCAAAACAGGCAGTTCATAGTGAAATGGTTGTGCAGTTATAGGAAGGCACAAGCACAATGTTTTTTGTTGAACTTACATTATTGTTTTGTCTGGGGTGTAGTGACCTTAAAGGAAGAAATGTTACAGGTAAGGCGTGTCTTTTATAGAATACAGTGTTGCTGCAGGAAGAAGAATACATAAGTAAAGGGGGGATGTTGCGTTCAGTTAGTAATTGTTCTGTTTTCCGTATTACTGTATGTCACAAGAGGGTGCTGTAAGGCTGTTTGATTCGACTTCAATTCCTATTCCAAGAGTCAAGAATGGATAGCGGATCCCAGGCAGCAGTTTTCCAGATTATCAATTTCAAAAACTTAAATATATGAGAGAAAAAAAGACTTTGTAAAATTTAGAAGTATATAATACTATGAATGACAAGGGGTCTTAATATTTTTCATTTAATTTTATTAACTCAATCTTTTGCTGGCAAGTATACCTTTTAAATTATATACATAACAGTACAACTGCATTATTTGTGTTTTGTATGCACACTTCATACAAAGTAAAAGGTTAGGGCGGCTACTTCATTAATAGTGTTTCTTATTGATACTTTACAATTCCGTTCTATTGCCCAACTCCCAGAGGACCATGCAGTTTTATTACAACATAGTAGTCTACGGAAATGTCAATACTAATCATACATTTGAGTGACATAACTAAATAGACATATGTTGACACACAGACACAGATAAAAACAATTAAACTCCCTCTATGTGAAAATGACATGAGACACACGTCCTCAATGTTAAAATCTATGATTGTAAAAATGACCATCGTTGCTAATGTTATATCTCAGGTCTCAGATTACTTCGTTAAGTGTCAATTTAACTGAAAAAAAAATCACAGAAAAAGGCAAGCTTATTTGCCGACATTTAGTAACCGACAAGCTGATTAAGGAGGACTAAACCTGTACCTGGCTTTCCTGTCAGCTCCTTGGGGATGGCTAATCTTCAAATTTTATTACAAATACTACAACTTTATTTTGTGCCTTGCTTAAAGTAAAATATCTTCAGACTACTAAATACCGCATTAATGGTGACATTTTTAAACTGATTCCTTCTTTCGCCTCACTCTTCTCTATGTGACGGGTGGGCGTGGTTGATCTAGCCGGCTCTCGATTGGCGGGTATACGGTAGCTCCTGTGTCATGTGACTGGTAGTAGCGTAGGCAGCACCGCCATAGATTTGAAACCCTGTATGCCTCGTTGGGTGATACGCCATATTGGCATGGTAATTGTGAAATAGAGGATTCATAGATATGACTTAGTGAACCGACTATTTTCGAAACTGCAACAACATGAGGAATGTTAAAACTAGAAAACAGGGAACCACATTTCACAGGTAAAAAAATCTGCGGTACGGTCAAATAAGATACATAACATGTTTACTATCCTGTGATACTGACGGGATACTAGCAAGATTAGTTTTTGTTGAGAATACTATGAGCAGTACTACATAAATTTGGGGGGGCAGTAGTGGTGGGCTTGTTTATTTATTCTACATAATTGTAAGATATAAATGCGTTAATTAGTAAAGAAGTTATGGCTAAAAGATCTTTCCATCTACACCCTGACATGTTGCTTGTTTATGTCTAATTATCGCTCCAAGATGGTGGCGCTGCTGACACGTTGTGGAAAAGCGAGGTGAGGCATCTAGGCTTTCAAATTCATGAGCACCACGATGTACTTCGTTTAAATGGGAGGTTCACCCCAAAACTATAAAAAGATATTTTAGAGGGGCCTTAATGCTATCTATTCATCAAAGTTCTGCTGGGAGTTGTTCAGGTTTGGAAATATCAGCCGTAGAAATGTCGGGCTTCTATCGAAGTACACTACTCGTATCACTTCGCATTAGACACAAGCGCGAGCTCCCTGGCGATATCTGCTGCGCAGTGATATTATTGGTGTGTGGAGTCGGGTAGAAGGAAATAGTTCGTATATTAAACTGCTCGCGACGAAGTCTGTGGATTTTCTTAACCTGTTCCTGATTTCTGGTAAGAGATATTGCTGTTGAATTTTTCAAATACGTTGTTCTGGCGCTTTAAGTAGTGAAAGCAAAATTGAATCTTATTATATTGCTTATTCATTAATAAGTAGCTATAGCATGTATACTGCCCAATGTTTTGATTTAATAAATATAAAAATTTCATAAAGATTTCAAAAATACTTCATACTTCAATACTTCAAATAGTTCATGATTTTCAGGAGCGGTACAGTGGTTAGCACTGTCGCCTCACACCTCTGGGTTCCAGGTTCGAGTCTCCGCATGGGTCACATGTGTGTGGAGTTTGCATGTTCTCCCCATGTCGTCGTGGGGTTTCCTCTGGGTACTTCGGTTTCCCCCCACATTCCAAAGACATGCTGAGGCTAATTGGACTTGCTAAATTTCCCATAGGAGAGCATGTGTGAGTGAATGGTGTGTGAGTGTGCTCTGCGATAGGCTGGCCCCCCATCCTGGGTTGATTGATAGATGATTTTCAGGTCACACCGCCCCCTCAGAGCCCACCAATCAGTGACTGTCTCAGAGTGTGATGTAATACACAATGTCCGCACCACCCACTTTTAAATGAGCAGTAAAAATACACCAGCTTGTCTCAGCGGACAGCGGCTCTTATCAGATAAGGGGAAAAGGATGAGATATCAAAAGTAAAAATAAATATATCACATTTGGTTAATATCAAATGAAAATAGCCCTGCAATAATATATTGGATTCTAGGATATCACCTATTAAAAGGGTGAATCTATTCTAGGAGAAGATAAAAATCCAATTATGAACAGTGAAAATGGGCATAATAGGTCCCTATAAACGGCTGGTTTCTGTCCATGGTGCTGAAAACCAGGATTGGCAGATTTCACATTACAGCGATTTCCCCCACTATATCGCGGATTTTCCTCCGACGCCTCACGATTCTCTGCGTATCCCGTACATTGTTTGTGGTCCGATTGTTTTCGTTTTGTTCTAAGCCCTACGATGGAAGACGTTGACCATTCAGGAGAAGGTAAAACTTCTGGATGTGCTTCGGGAAGGAAAGCGTTATGCGGACGGCGTTCGCCATTATGGCTTGAAAGAATCAACAGTACGCTACATGAAGAAGGATGAAAAGAATGTGTAAGAGCCATATATGTTTTTATTTTTATATATTCCATTACATATATAGAGAGAAAGTTGTGTGTGTGTGTGTGTATATATATATATATCTATATATATATATATATATATATATATATATATATATATATATATATATATATATATATATTACATATTATTATTTATTTTTATTATTATTATTATGTCACTCATATCCTTAGCCCGACATACAGATATATGTGTTGTTTTAATGAGTTTACATGTGTTTAAAGCATGTGGGAGGGGTATGTTAAGGCTTAAACCTAAAAAAAAATGTATATGGTCTTTCTGTATCGTGCATTTTCACCTATCGCTGATGGGTCTGGAACGCATCTTCCGCGATAGGCGGAGGATCAAATTTACATTTTTAACCTGATTTGACTTCAACCCTCTTATTTTGTTAACAGAGTGTGCGGGGGAATACAAAGGATTACAGTGGGTAATAGGTGATTTATATTGACCTTAATTGTCACCCAAGTGACTCTGGACAATCAGCTCAATAATGCTTCCCAAAAGCTTCTCTCTTTTTCACTAGTTACACTTCATTACACCGAAATCAAGGAAGAATCAAATGTACAAGCCCATTATACAAAATATAAGATGCAAACACATAAAAAATATTTTGTAAAAACATTAAAAACAGATTAATATATATTGTGCAATTTGAAACTTTACATTTAGACCTCACTTAGAAAATGCAGGTGATGACCAGCCCAACCAGCAGTTCCGTCTGGTTGTACAGAATACCTACTCAATTAAATTTTGAGGTCATGACTAAACTAAATTTCAGCTCTGCCTTTAACATCACCAGTTAGATGAAACTGATCATTGCAGTGGGAAATACAGTGAAGCCATGAAACATACTAGATGTAAATATATTAATTTTCACATACACTTGAGCTCAGTGAATTCAAGCGTGTCATACACTGTAAAAAAAAAATCCACCAAAAAATGGAAAATGTACTGGCAGAAAATTACCAGCACATTTTCCGTTACGTTAATGGACTCTTCCTTCAATTTACAAATATTGTAAATTCAGTTTTCCACAGTTTCTTAAATGATAGTTTATTTTCATTTTTAATTCTTCATTCTGCCAATGCAGATTTGTTTGTTTAATAAACGGTGTTGTTCATAAAAGTACAAGAAGTAATTTGAGAATATAGTGATTCACTACATTGATTATTTTTCATAACTCAATGGCCCATAAACATACAGTTATCCATCTGAAGCTGGATTTAAACCAGCAAACTTTGGATTACAAGCCCAAATACTTGAGCTACTGAGCCACACACTTACACTGACTCAGCTTAAGTTGCAGAGACACAGTGGACTTTCTGTTGGATGTCAGACAGAACGGCAAAGGACCCCTCACTAACAGGAACCTAAAACACACAAACACTTGGGAACACTTCAAATGCGTGATCTGACTCTGCAAGGGGAGAACATGTTCATGTGGAGTCTTGGCTTTTCACAATGTTTCATTCCTGCTTATAGCTAAGGTTTTTTTTAGCCGTCGTCACTCTAAGGTTGCCCATTAATGGTTTGGAATTGGGAATGTAAAGCTGTTTTGTTAGCATGTCTGCCTTACTATTCCTTTACTGTAAGTCGAGGCCTGCTGGAGCTCAATTCTGCTTCATGGCACTTGTATTTACTCTTTATTTTTTATTACATTATGTGTGAGACTAACCCCTTTCTCTACCTCTCCATTCCTCCTGTCGAGCTCCATACAGAACTAGTGGAGAAAAGGGGTGCTTGGAGGGGGGACGATATCTCTGGATGCCCACTTAAGAAAGATCTGCGTTACCTTCCAATACACCTTCCAAACTTAAGTGGATTGAACATGGGTGCTGTTGAATTAATAAAAAAATGCACTGTATTAAAATTATTTTGTTTATATAACATAAAATTGAACTATAAACATGAAATTTAAATCTGTTTATATATTGACAAAATAATAATTCAGAATTTTGAACCCTCATTGAACAAAATTAAACCTAATATGGACAAATGGAAAGCATTGAAATTATCCTCATGGGGGGAAAGTTAATGTTACTAAAATGGTTGTGGTGCCTCAAGTTAATTATCTCTCTATGATGCTTCCATTTAATATTCCGGAAAGGATATTTGAACAGTACGAGAGTATAGTAAAAGATTTTTGTAGGGAAAGAAAAAACCTATAGGATTAAAATTACTTCGCCCAGAGACAAGGGAGGTCTAGGATTGCCAGATGTTAGATTATATAGCATGTCATTTGAAATAGCCAAACTCTACTATCACTGGAAGAATGTGAATTCTGATGTGGACTGGATAGCTATCGAGAGCAATTTGGCTTCACTATTTCAACCTCTGCACATTCTGTCACAATGGGGGGACAATATAAGAAACACAAACCCGATAATATCTTTTTTGAGGAATATATGGATCAAAATACATAAGAAGCTTAAAGTATCACATGACATGCAGCCATATTCCTCAATTTGGCACAATCCTGAAATACAAATAGGAAAAAGTATGGAAACAATGGCAAGAAGATGAATGGTCAAGAATACTTTCTAGAGTGGGGAAATATTATAGGGACGTAAAAGGTACATTTATTCAGCATAAAATTATACACAGATAGTACTGGACACTAGTTAGACTAAATAGAACTGGACTAATTAATACTGATCAGTGTTGGAATTTTAGAAGGCAGGTGGGGGCTTATTTACACATGCTGTGGCAGTGCTCTCAGGTATATCCATTTTGGGGTAGAGTTCTTGGTCTCCTGGATAAATGGCTAGGCTTTACTTTACCCTGCAAACCCGACTCTGTCTGCTAGGAGATAGAGTGGAATTGCCAAAGGTGAATAATAAACAGTTTAAGGCTGTGATGGTGGGACTCATAACTGCCATGAGGGTAATATTAAGGCATTTGAAATCCTCAATAATCCGCAATATATAGGAATGGACCGATGAGATGATTAAGGCAGCTTCATATGAAAAAATGTTGGACAGACTAAATGGGAAACAAGATATGATGAAAATGTGGGAACGTTTCTAGGGCCATGTTTTTGAAGGATAAATGGCTGGGAGGTTGAACTAGTGATTGGTCATATTGTTTTATAAATGTGAATGGCTGAAGTGCTGTAACTTTTTGGTTTGAAAAATAAGAAAAATTTGAATTACAAAATAAAATGCTCTTAGAAAGTAATTTCATGTAACTAGTCTTAAAATTAATTACATCCAACAGTACATTTTTTAGTGTAGGTAAGTAGATGGATCGATAAAATTAAATAATTATTACAAATCACAAATAACTATTACAGTCAAGGCCAAAAATATTGGCACCCCTGCACTTGTGTCAAAAACACACCCCTTCTCCTAGAAAATTGTTGCAATTACAGATGCTTTGGCATTGTCATTAATTTCTCTTGTTGGCACTTGAAGAAAACAAAAAGAGGAAGAAGGAAAAATTCCACGCAAAAGGGCACCTGCCCTTCTCATATTGTCTCAAAAACCCAAAGCCAGTCAGAGTGGTCTGGGGGTGGTTGTACACCCAAATAGGCCATTTGATCCATGTTGATCTTAGTCTTTCTCATGATGGTGGGTAAATCTGGGGTGGCTCTTGTGGTCCTCATATGAGGTCTTTGGTGCACATTAAGTGAAGCAGATACAGGCCACCCATTGTGTACCTCTGTGCCATTTAAATGGGCTTGCAATCTGAAGAGGTCTGCAGGTCACAGTGATTTAACACTGATCCACTTTTTCTTATGGCCTTGAGCCAGGTCATGACAATATCTTGTGTAGCACTAATGACGTAATGGCATCTGCTCATGTTATCTCATAACTTGAAGCTGTTTGTGCAGCACAACCCACACGGCACCAACAAGACATTGAGAACAATCCCAGCAGCCCTCGGCTCTCTTACCCAATGCTGTTATAAGCGGACCAAACTTCTTTAAATTTCGCTTCCACAGTGGCTTTTGAAAAAAATAAGCAAATCACGCAATGCTATTGAAATTATTAAAACATAGAGATTAACAGTCAGATATGTTTTATGATTTTAAATGAGGAAGTGATATATTGGATATAACATGAATGTATTTCTTATTTCTTTTTTTTTGGGTTTTCTGTGGTGAGAAATGAAAGCTACAGGCATGTAAATATTGCTTCCTGTAGTAACTTGTAAAATTTTCCTCATTGTTAACAGTCACATTACATGTGAAGGTGTCAGTCAGTGGAAACACATACTGAGATACGTTGGACAGCTGTCCTGTCTTAATGCCCTTCATCTTAATTTGACAGAAGATAACAATCATTCCAGAGAATAAAAGTCAGTATCTCTTATGGAAATTTCAAAGATTAGGCCTATTTGCCCTTTTTCATAAGCACCGATTCTAATGCTGTTACTACACCTGCATTGCAAACATACATGTAAGATTCTATATATATGAGTATCGTGAAGAGGTCAGTGAAACAAGAGTTAAACCCGTATTGGGTCTCTCTCACACAGCCGCTCTGACTTGAGAAGGTGTCAGTCAGTGGAATCAGACAGTGAGATACTTTGGTCAGTCGTCCTATTCGTTCAGCACCAGCCCATCAAGCAGAGGTTTCAGCACCACGGACAGTGACCTGTGTTAAACTGGCCTCAGGTTCCTACATTGGCTCTGTGGAATTTTCTGTAAATAATTAAATGCCTCCAACCCCCTACATGCGGAAATGTTTCCCCTCCCCCAGACCGTTTCATGTTGTATCCTCAGTATCTGTGTATTTGATACAATACGGCTGTATGAGATGTCAGTCAGTTTACTGCTGTATATATTAATCCTCAGTGGAACATTTGCTGCTCTATTGATGTGTCGTTGATGCTCCCTGTTTCCTAAGTCTAGTTTTCTCAGATGAAGCAGTTCACCCCTTAAGTTAGAAGACGTTTCCTGTTAATTGCTCTTGTTTGAACAGGGGTTCCCCGCATACAGAGGAGAAAAGCCCCCACTTACAAATCAGCATCCATTTTCTGCGAGTGACGTCCCTGCACAGGATCACCAGATGTTTTTCGTTAGCTCATCTCTTATCTTGCTGCCTCCCAAGGTCCCTGGTACAGAGCCCTCCAGTCCTGGTGGCAGCTTGGCTGCACAGGCTCCGGAACAAAAGCCCCGACCTGAGAAAAGGCTGAGATGCCATTACTGTACAAAGGTCTGCGAGACGACCAGGCTTTGTGCTACTTGTATATGTTATGTCAGCAAACCACACACATGTACATGTACAACACTAGTGCAGAGCATTTGCAATGTTTTTGATTGGTTATTGTTCAGTGTTCATTCATAGTTGGATTTTTGTGTTATTTGATTATTGTTTGATTTACTGATGTTTGTATTTTGCAGTTTTACCAGATTACAATCTGATTTTGCTGTTCTAATATGTAATTTGAATTGTTGTATCATCTTGTTTTCTTACTTTAACATTTGTATTGTTAAAACAAAGAAATGGATTGTTTACTTGTGTCTTTTATTCTACATCATAGATAATGCGAACCTTCATGTAAGTAAGAGGTAATATTTTGCTCAGTATCAGTTCAAGTTCAAATACTTCAGGTTTTTTATTTGACAAAACACATAAAATAGTCGTGCAAAGTCAGTGATTTATTTTTAAAACTATTGCACTGTGATATATTTAACATCATATTTTCAGTTCTGCCAAATCTCATATTGACATCTTAGTGGTTTTCCAATGGCTTGTGGTGTCACATGGTGGTCGAAAATGATATTACAGGCTTTTGTTGAAATTACCTTAAAAATTCATCTGGAATGTATCAATTTATGTTGTAATTAATGATGCAAATTAACACAGATGGGGCCATTTTGACCCAAAACAGCTAGTTGGAGGGTAGCAATCCTCCAGATTGCAAAGGTCAAGGTACTAAAACCTGGAAAAGTGCAAAGGACTGGAGCAAAAGAATAACAGTGAAAGCTGTCAGAAACAGGCAGGAAACTCTGCATGGATGTTTTTGAAGAGGTAGATGGTCCAGTTGGCTGTATTAGTCAGTCTGCTAAGAAACATAGCGCCAACAAGCCCATGGCCTCTTTTCATGTAAAACTTCGTACAGGAGGCTGTTTGTGCAGTTTAGTGCCTTTGTTAGCCTCGGCTCCTGTAAATCATATAAGCACACCCACCACACCCCCAGGAGCATTCCGCGTGCCCCCACCTGCCAACCTGCCTGTCACCCCCAACCCACAGACCGTCTGTAGTTCTGAAATTTATCCACATGGCTGCTGACCAAGTCTAAGGTAAAATTCTATGAATGAAATTTTCAGTAAGATACAATTTTTTCCTCTAATCTGGTGCAGAATTATTGGCGTCGGTCCTAACTCTGTCTTGAATATGTACCCAGCAGGCACCTAGGACTCGTATCAGTTACGGGAGATCGCGGGCAGAGCGGCGATCGTGAGGGCAAGCGGGGAATCAGGAAGCAGGCAGGCCGGATTCGGGACGAACGGGGTTTATTTTCAGGAAATCAGGGGCAGGGAACACAGGACGGCAACAGACATCAATGACGGACGAAGGACTCAGGTAAGACACAGACTGAAATACACAGGACTGATTGAAAATAATCAGACACAGCTGGGTACAATCGGGAAAGAACACGTGGGTAATCCGGGGGCGTGGCACACACGAGGAGCCGACGAGCAGGGCATGACAGTATCTCCCTCTGAGAATCTTTTCTAACGCGCTCAGCAGCAGAAATTCTCCATCCTAGATGAGCCTACAAAGTTCTGTAGAAGTTAAATATACTTTAGTCAAATGAGAGACTAACCTGCTGTCAGGCAGGGGAAGCTTGAACAAGGCCTTCATTCATGACAGCTCCCCTTGGCTTTTTGACGAGTCCCCATTTAGATGCAGCACCTCAGAGACTGAAGAGCAGGATGAAGGCTGTAAGTGCAGTTTGCTGTGGATTGTGTCTGTGTTTAAATCTAATAAAGGATGAGACAATTTACTTAAAGCATGATACAGTTCATATTGCTCTTCAGGCTTCGTGATAAAATATAAAAATTATGGAGTACAAAGTTGTACATGCAAAGAAAACAATGCAGAGCGGCAGGGCGCCTGGCCCAGAGGGTCTTCACATAGAATTCTACAAAGGCTATTTTCAAATATCATATATATGATTTATTAAATTTAGATTTCAGTTTGCAGTCAATTCAATTTCCACGTTTCTCAATTTTCACGTTGCCTTTTTAAACGCAATTATGTGAATTTTAAGTAAAAATATGGAATAAAATTATATCGTAATAATTATTAATATCATTTCATATGAAAAAAAACTTTACTATTGTACAATATTGCCCAGCCCTAGGCTAATTTCAAAATTGATTTACATACAATTCTTTTACATATTGTCTGTCTGTCATTATACCTTGCAAATTAATCAGGATAAAACATATAAAACGATAAACAATAAAAACTATACGATTAGGAAGCAATCAGTCCCGTGTACATGATCAGCCAGAAAATACTTGCATTCATCTAAACTTTTATAAACTTTAAACTGCCTTTACTTGCTGGCCTGTGGGCCACCAGACAAACTTGAAGGCCTTACAGGATAGGATAGGATGCACATTCTTTATTGTCCATTAAATCCCTCTACCAAGTGTCAATAGGCTCCAAACAACCAAATGTAATTAAAGAAAATAAAAAAAAAGGGAAAAACATACAGAAATAACCCAAAATAAAAAAATAATAAATAAATAAAGACTAACCAAAGTAACTTAACTGTCCCCTCAGTTGCTGGGATTTAGTCCATCACCCTGACTAAACTGTATAATGAGCAGATGGGACTGTCAGTATATGGTTAGATCGTGTTTAATACAACAACGGAATACTGCATACAAGGCACAAAAGCAATGTGGGGAATAGAGCATTAAGGGAACAGTAGTCCTATTATTACACCTCCTTCTTTTAGCTTAAGTCAAATGTGCTGTGTACCTTTTGACATTAATTTCTATTACTGCTATCAACAACCTCCTTCTCTCTTTCTCTCTCTCTTCTACTGAACTTCCCTCTTTGTTCACAAGTCCATTCTGTCAGGTGGTTTTCCAGTCAACTTGACCTAGTAACAGTCCCTGTAGGCCAAAGATGAACTTTACAGTCTCTACAACATATGGTCTAGGAGTATCTGCAGGTCTGACGACTCCCAGCAGTCCCTTCTGTGCTAATCCAAACTGTCTGACCAGATGTCAGTTCTGCGAGAGGTCTGGAGCGGAGTCTGCGGTTGTAGTGTTTTGCCTGCTGATGCCTTCTCTCCTCATCCTGCTTGCGAAAAACTTGCAGATCTGGCCATTTAGGACCCAGCTGTCCACCATCTGGCTAATCTGTGCTGTGATACCGGGCCACCATACTGACAGTGTAGCTCTGGCTCGGCATTTAGTAATTCCCTGATAGCCTTCATGCAGACGCTGAAGAACATCCGCTCTCAAGGGGGGAGGTATCACAAGTCCTTCTCCCTTCATGAGAAGGTCGTGAACAAGGTGAAAATCCATTCTGCGCTGCCAGTATGGTTTAATGTCTGGATCTAACTTACATCTCTCTGGCCATTCTGTGAAACAGTGGTTTGTCACTTGTCTGCATACGTCATCTTCTTTCTGCGCTGTCTTTATCTCCTCCAGCCTTTTGTCTCCACGTCTTTCTCTAGCTGAAGATGCCGTTCAATCAAAATGAATATTTTACTCACTTATCTTTTGGTCTTTTATGATTCCATGTGTACCACCTCCAAATTATTTTGAAGATTTGAATTTCATTGTATCCAAATTAATTTGGAACGGCAGACAACCCAGGAAACGCTTCTCAGTTTTACAGCGCACCAAATCAGACGGTGGCCTCGCCCTCCCTGATTTTAAGCTCTAGCATTGGGCATTTCAAATTAGGGCTATGCGCACTTGGACAGACGCAGGCAGTGTAGTGTCGTGGAGAGGTATTGAATCGGCTATAGTGCATCCCCACGGACTCCAGGACTTACCTTTCCCAGGGGTAGGTCTTCGTAAATCATGACACAAACTTGGTTGTATCTTTTCATCCACCTTAGCTGCATGGTACAACGCCGAAAAAGTAATAGGTCAACAATCTCCTTTATGGAACAATTTCCACTTTCTGTCAGACTATAAAGCTTTTGTTTGTCCCCCCTGGTCATCCAAGGGGGTTTTCACATTTTATAATACGTTTGATGCGAATGTTGTGCGCACATTCCAGGACAAGAATACAGTCTGCCTGGCTTCTCATTTTTCTTCGACCTCAGGCTACGATCCACAATGAAGACCTATGCTGTGCCATGGAATTCTGTCTTAGATGATCACCCAATGTTTAGCTGGATCGATCCTGTCGAGGCATCTAAAGGCACAGTCACAAACATTTACAACAATTTACTCCTTAACGTTCATAAGCCTTTGAAGATTCTGCCAAAATGGGATTTAGAACTTTCTAGGTTAGGATTCCACCCGGTTTGGGAAACAGTGCGGTCGAATCTTTGCCTTACTTCCAAAAACCTTAGTTATGTACGTATTCACTTTAAAACTATCCATCGTTTCTATTGTAACCCTACAAACGGTATCTCATCAAACCTGCTCCCCATCCATACTGCAGCATTTGCAACACTGACACTACCGGTACGTTTCTACATGTTCTGGGACTGTCCAGTGACCCAACATTTATGGAAGCTTGTCACTCGTGTGTAATGTGATCTTACTGGACTATACTTTGACATGGAGCCTTGCTTACTATTGCTTAACGATGACTTGATGTACCAGTTCTCATTACGTGATAAAAAACTGTTAAAGGCAGGCTTTACAGCTGCTAAGAAAACCACACTACAGCGATGGATACACCTTGATACAAACCTGAAGCAATTCTGGATTGTCTCATTCCATTACATTGTCTATTTAGAGTATACCACTGCAAAGATTAACAAGGCAAAGCAATCACTGTAAATACCTGGAGGAATATGGCTGCTGCTCTTAAAGAGCTTCTTTGAAGTTTATATGAGTCTAATTTATATGAGTTTGCTGCCAACATGTCAAGTGTGAAAAGTTGTTCTGTGTTTCCTTTTCTTTTTTTCTTTTCTTTTTTCTCCTTTCTCTTGCTGCTTTTTTGTCATTTATTCTTGTGGTATCTCTGTCCTGTATGTGCCTTCTGATAAATTGACGGAATGACAATAAAATTATAATCACAAAAAAAACAGCCTCAACTACAACATTATACATTTTTGCTGTACACAGTATCTTGTCACGGTTGATCAAAACATGATTCACCCCTGTATTCCCATAAAGTGTCCTGTAGGGCCTGGATTAGGTCCACAGCTCTAGCTAGATCAAGGGAAGGTGCTTGAAGCATGTCTGACAGATATTTGGCTTCCCCAAGAATCTTCCTAAGAACTGCTAGAATTCCAATAAAGGTAAGGTCTACTTGTGAAAGCAGGCCCCGTGCATCCACTGATCTCTCCGCACTGCTCTCTCCATCTATCTCATGTAGTACACGCAATACAGCTGGCAGTCTGTCCATCAGATTTTTACATGCATAGTACCTGCATGCCCCTCTGGTATCACTGACTTTCTGTAGCTCTCTTGGTGCATCCTGATACATGTCTTGTTGAACTGACAACCATTTCTGGTGAACATAAGACCCTGACATGTACCAATGAAAAAAAACATGAGTTCCATGTGCGATCTTTTCAGGTATCGTGATTTTGTTGAATTGATAGATTTGTTGTGGCCAGCGTGCGTATATAAGATCCGGTTGTAGTTGCGTGTGGGACCACCCTGTAACTGGAGACGTGACTCTCCATGTGCCAGTATCTCCTTTTTGGGTCACCCCGTTCAACAGCAGGGCCATATTTAATCTCCTCCTTAGCTTCCGCTTCTAAATGGTCAAAAAGAAAAAATGCTTGATCAGCAGACGACAGAAGCCGGGCCCGCATACAAACACGCACCTCTTCCTCCCACTCCTCAAAGCTCACACCAGACCTGCCCCCAAACATTGGACACTTCCGGTCTCTAGAAATAAAAGTAAAACGTTCAGTATAGACACGAGGCTTGACCGAAACAGGTGGAGGTGCGGGGGAGGATTGGGTGGCAGTAGAGGGACCTGGAACTTCTGCTCGTTCCTGGTGCAAACGATCATTATCAGGCTGGAGCTGCCCCAACAAATTCCTGAGCTGCTGCACTTCGTCGTCCATAATGACAATAGGACAATAAAACTAGACGGCACAAACGAAGCCCGGCAAACTAAATTTACTCAAGATAGTAGCGGCTCCTGGGAAACTAATGCTGCTGTTTTGCTTTGCCTTTCCACTATGACAAATTAAACACCAAAAAATAAAAAACCAAAAAATCTCACCTAACCTCCCCAGGGAGCGATCAGGGAGTCACATCTGCACCATGTACTGGTGAAATCCTGCCGACTACGCCCACTCCGATATAAAAGCACACAAATTCATAATCACCGCCTGGGGGACGTGAAGACCATGAACACTGCCTTTATTATTCTGCGTTCAGTTAACACTCCAAAGGAAAAACCAAATAGCAAAGCAATTACTTTAAAAATTACCCACAAATGGTACAAATCAGATCATGTTAGAATAACACTCCAATCACACAAAGAAACCCAAACCCGGCAGCTATTACCTTGGGGTGGGGGGGGACACACTGTCAGAAGGTACTCCACAGGGTCACCACATCACATGGCGTAGATACACACACCAGGGGGGTGGGCTAAGAAGGCAGAGCGACCACACAGCGCTATATCGCCAGGACCTACCCCCCCCCCAAACCAGATCCTCACCACCCAACACCAAGCCTCCCCAACGGCGCCCCACGGTTTACGTACAACAAACTAAACAAAACACATAAATACTTAACACTAATTAAACAGGAAACCCGAAAACAAAATAAACGAAACAAAAGCAGAAAACAGCAGCAATTGTAGTGGCTCAGTATCCCACCGGCTGCCTGGCTCACGCCGGTCCGGGACACTCCACCAAATCGCCATCCACTGACTGATTACAAGCGCTATTAAAAGGGAACCTTAAAACGGGAACAACTGCAAGTGGCTAGGTTACCAAGCCCTCGCAAACTGCAGTGATGGAGATGCCCACAACTAGGCTAATTTAGTGAGGAACCTCCCTCAAAGGTACAACGGCGAACACCCGCCTGCTTCAGATCACAAGCCCATGTTCTGAATCACTATTCTACCAACACACAGGTAGAAGATGAAGAACTCTCCTCAAAGTAGTGCTGTCAGTTGGACCTTGTAACATGAATAATCGTAGTGGAGAGTTACAATTATTATTTTAATTTGAAGACGTGAGATTTTTATTGGGGGAGGGTCCCACCTTCAGAAACAGCCAGTGAGACTCGTTTACCTCAAACCTTCTGACCATGTGAGTCTCATTAATGAAACCGTATTTTAAGCCCAGCCGGAGCCCACCTCCCCAAGGGTACACTCTACTTTCCCAGAAAATGCCAAGATGGATTCAAATTCAACTCCCAAACCTACTGTCAGTTTTTAGAAGACACTTTCTTCAAGCAGCGGTACAGGATAAAGTCAGCATCTTTCAGGAGGACCATGATTTTTATGCAGGACAATGCTCCATCGCATGCATTGAAGTACTCCACTGCATGGCTAGCCAGTAAAGGCCTTAAGGATGACAGAATAATGACATAATCACCTGACATAATCCCTATTGAGAACTTGTGGGCCCTGCTTATATGGGAGATTTACAGTGAAGGAAAGCAGTACAGCTCTCTGAACAGTGTCTGGGAGGCTGTGGTTGCTGCTGCACAAAAAGTTAATCGTCAACAGAACAAGAAAATACCAGATTCCATGAATGGAGGACTTATTGCTGTTCAGCAGCCGGACTGCTTGGGGGAAGAAGCTATTGCACAGTCGTGCAGACCTGCTCCTGATGCTGCAGAATCTTCTTCCGGATGGAAGAGGGGTAGTAGACAGTTCGTGGGTTGGATGGTACCGGTCAGTCACAATGCTGGTGGCCTTACGGATGCAGCGGGAAGTGTAAGTGTCCTGCAGGCTGGGGAGGGAGCTGCCGATGATGCACTCAGCGGTCTGCACAGTCTTCTGAAGGGTCCGGACCGCTGAGCGCGTCATCAGAAGCTCTCCAGCCTGCAGGACACTCGCACTTCCCACTACATCCGTAAGGAGGTGGCTATATTGCTCACTAATTGATATTTCATGTCAGAATTGTTTATTTGGAAATTATGTGATGTTTGTTTATTAATCGCACTTTGAAAGATGATAATGAACAAGGGAGATGGGAAAATGTAGGTGTTCCATTTAGTTGCATAATAATTGTGCACACTAATAGTTGTGTAATAATTGTGCACACTAATAGTTGTGTAATAATTGTGCACACTAATAGTTGTGTAATAATTCTGCACACTAATAGTTGTGTAATAATTCTGCACACTAATAGTTGTGTAATAATTGTGCACAGACATGTATTCCCCTGATAATGTTCACACTCACATTTCTGGGAACATTCGGAGCAGCGTGTGGCTCTATGGGCTAAGCCTGTGTGCTTGTAATCAGAAGGTCGCAGGTTCAAACCCAGCCTCAGCCTGTGGGTTCCTTGAACAAGGCCCTTAACCCCCAGCTCCCTGGGTGCCGCTACAGGTGGCAGCCCTTCGCAGACAACTTCCTCTATGGAAAAAAAAAGAGCAAGTTGTGGGAGGCGTAAAGACAGTTTCCCTACAGGGACAATAAAAGTGTTGATTATTATTATTATTTCCCTTGCATAACATTCAGGCTTCAGGTTCATTAACATTTTGGACTGACTGATGACACTATATTTGTTTATTATTAAAATTAATCCCAAAAACACAACTCGCCTAATAATTGTGAACACAGTGTATTACATTGTGGGAACCAAATGTCCCCCACGATGAGATAAAAACCTTTTGCCATGTAAGGATATTTTTCACTCCCCACACCCCACAAACATAACCTCAATTTCATAAAAAAATCTGTGAATAGAATCACAAAACTGGAAATACCTAAAATCTTGTATTTTGTTTGCTTACTTATGGTTAAGGTTGGGGCTGGGTAGACTGTCATTGTTGAGATTAGAGTTTTCACCATAGAAACAAATGGAGAGTCCCCACAAAGATATAATTACAAACCTATGTGTGTGTGCGCGTGTGCGTGCGTGTTTGTGTGCGCATGTGCGTCTGTGTGTGTGTGCGCATTAGCGTGCATGTGTGCGCCTCTGTGTGTGTGTGCGTCTGTGTGTGTGCGTCTGTGTATACCTGGCTACAGAAGATGGATGGATGGACAGATGGAATTTGCAACCTTACTAAAGAGTAGCAGAAGCACTTCTGACACTTGAACCCTGATGATAAGTACAATTATTTATGTAAAAGTGCATCAGTTTTGTACTTAGTGGCATTTGCCAAACATGCTTGTAAAGGTGAATTCTGCCAGAGGTCAGTGCTGTGGGTTGGCGTTTGGCTCAGTGGCTTATATCACTATGCTCCTGTGACTAAGGCCCTTAACCCCAAACGCACCGGTGACTGCCTGCGTCTGCCTTCTCAAAGAAACAATTTTAAATTGTTTGACTGTGGAATTTGAGCTTCATGGGTCCAAACCTGCTTAGTCACACCGCCTTAAGTTTGCTGCTCAACTCGCCGCTTTCTCAATTGTAAGTCGCTTTGCAAAAAAATATCTCCAAAATAAAAGTAAATGCTCTTTTTTGCAGGAGAAAAAATTATCAACATGTGTTTCAAACGGTACAAAAGTGGGTCTGACCTTCATGCAGTTTCAACAAAACGTGGGTGGGGACAAGGGACGTCGCGATATAATGTGATCATACGATTACGTTTGCAGCAAAATAAAAGGACAGCGATAATGGTTCCCAGCAGCACAAACCAAAGACAATTGGATGAAAGCAGAGTGGAATATGGGAGTATGGTAGACGATCCTTTCATAGCATCCAGATTTCTTAATGTTTGCTAGGCTGAGTTTGTTTATATGGCGAGGAGCCCAGCACCAAGTTACACAAGAAAATAAGCTGGAGGAAAGCAGCAGGCAAAAGCCTGACCCAGAAGCAGCCCCGGTGCACGCCGGTTGGCGGCTGGGGAAACTTGCCGCGTATCGCCCCTACGGCGGCTGTTTCAGCTCACGGTAGGAAGCCGCCATCTAGTGGTGCGCTTTGGGAATTGCATGCAGCGATAAAGTTCCTCGAAATTATTACAGTATCATGGACCTAAAGACTCATTGAGGTTTCACTCAAAACACAATATTGTGCAGTTTGGGGATTTGCGTTGGTGTTTTTGTGCTCATCATCACAGGTCCTGAGGGCCCATACATGCTGGTGCTGAGCTCTGTTACTGATATTCTTAAGTATTATTTTTAATAATTGTTGCACTTGGACTCGATCTTTTATACAATGTTTTGTCGCTTTTAATCTTTCCAAGCACTTTGCATACCGGGGCGACGCCCAGCACCGTACAGTGTCAATCTGCTTCCTCATTTGTATGTCGTTTTGATAAAAGCTTCTGATAAATAAGTAAAATGTAAGTCAGTATAAATGTATATACAACAGTAACTATGATAGATTTCTCGCTGGTAGGTCTCTCTGACCTTACTGCACTGGGAGAAAAGCCCAGTGTAACATGGGCTAAAATGTAAATGTGTAGTTTTTTAGATCTTAATCTGAAAATCCGTTCTTCGTTTTCCCAGAAGGTGGCAGCACATGAACACTGCAAAACTGCAAGCTTGGCTTGTCGCTTTGTATACAATAGTGCGCTATCCGTATATTAAAAATACTACATAATTACATACATCAATCAATATCAAGAACAGAAAGATGCCCACACAATATACCAAAATCTTAAAATCCCCCTTGGCAGCATGTTACGCTGTAGTTTGGTTTGTCTAAGCTCCACACTTTCCCAGAATTACCCTGGACTGCTTCCAGTACGGAAGCCCAAAGAATCAGACACGAAGCTCACATAACTTGGCAAGAGGCCCCTGAATTACCTAAAGTGGATGGAGTTTTCACCTCGGCACATGGGGATTCAGAGCAGACACAAATGAGCGTGAACCCATGTGTGATTTACAGTAAAAGGTGACTGAACACAATACACAGCCTCTGTAGTGTCTCCACTGTCCAGCAGGGGGTGCCAAATGAAAGCTGCCCAGCAGGAGTAAACAGGTTTCCGGAGATGCTGCATTGCAGTCCCACAGTCCTCTAGTCTTAAGTGCTCAAATTTTGTGGTCCCTCTATACCTTAGTCTCATAGTCCATAGTGCCCAATTCCCCTTTGCCCCACTTCCATGATCCACAAGTCCCTAGTCTCCTTGTTTCTTAGTCCCATGGTCCCTAACACTGTAGCCCCTTTTCCCCTGGTTCCCTATTCCCTTAGTCCCATAGTCTCCTAGTCCTGTGGCCCCTAATCCCATAGTCCTTAGTCCCCTAGTTCCTACTCCCTATTCACCTTGTATTAAGCAGGGAGCAGGATTCTGAGGCCATCTGATATGCTTTACAATGAAGCTGTGCTAAAACCAGTATATGCATGAGGGTGTTTGCGCTGCCCTGCACTAGACTGGCTGTTCCTGTAAATCACTTATATGAAAGTGCCTGTGGAACACAGATAAAATCCACATGTCTGAGGTGGCTGGCATCTGGTCTTTCTCATGTGTCAGGCCTGCGATGCAGCATTCAAACACATGGTCTCCTTTTACAGCCAGCAGGTTACGCAAACGTACCGCTCAATCGGGGCCATGTGGACAGCTGTCTGCCATCTCTGATTGGCCGTCGAGTCCACGGACCCCAAAGGTTAAACTGGACACTGGCAAGCGTGTCTGATTCATCAGATTCCCGTCTGCTGGGTTGGGCAGCATCACATTGAGGAAGAACCTCATTGTGTTTTCAGCTACCTGGCATTAGGAGCTGATTACTTCAAGTCATTAGGACTTTTTTCATAGAGATTCTCTAGCTGAACAAGTAGAGTGTTGCATTTATGATGCATTGGTCATGGGTTCAAATCCCCCAAGAATATGCATAAAACATAACCCTTCCCACTGCTGTAAGTCATTTTGGATAAACAAGTCTGGTAAATGCAAAAGTGTTTCTACAAGTGGTACAACAGCATGCCCTACTGGTCAGATTAAAATGCTGTTTGGATATATTCCATTTCATAATGTGGCTTCTGATTATAACGTCAATGTGTAATAGGAATTGATTGGAAACGTATTCACTACTTCTTTTACAAATGTATTTATCTGGACGAATTGGTCCAATTGGTCTCACTTACCTTAGACCCCTGGGAGAAAAGCTTAGTGTCCATGGGGTTAAATGTAAATGGATATTCTATGTGATGAGTAATATAATCTGGGTTAAGGACGACTCAGATGCAGTAGCTCTGGGAAAGACACAGGCTTTATTAAGGGAATACAGCAAACAACACTTGGAAGAATGATGACGGAGCTGAGGAACCATGAGAGCAGGAACATTTATACACAGTAATCAGCGACGGGAGAGAGGTGTAGGAGGATAACAGATCAGGGTGGAGAACGTCAACGATGGGATACAGCTGGGGAGGGTTAGGAGAGTTACGGAGGGCCATTAGTGACCTCTGCTGGCTCAATTGGGAGGAGACGGGATAGATCACGTAAGTACTAAGATTAGACGCATCCATCTTCCAAACACTTATCACAAGGGTATCCCAGAGCCAATTACAGGAAACGCAGGGCAAAAAGCTGGGGTCCACCATGGATACAATGCCATTTAATCACAAGGAACACTCACAGTTATGGAGTCCGGACAATTTACAGATGCCTGTCAGAGTCGCTGCAGGAAGAAACCCATGTGGGATAAAGAGAGCAAACAAACGCCACACAGACAGCTTAGGAGAAGGATGGAAACATTCAACACTGCAGCTGCAAGGCAGCCCTGTTACCCACTGAGCCGCCCCTCACTGGATTCTCATGGTTAAAACAGGACATGATGCCCAATACATTCAAAATGCACATGTGGAGGATTTCAGCCATATGGTTTTGAGTAACTTCTACACCCACGTACCATGTGTGAGATGGAGCCTGCCAGTTCCTCTTATGGTCCAATTCTGCTCATGCGTTACTAAGATTATGGTACTTAGGTCCTCCATCCATCAGATCCTCTTCTCACTGTGGTCATGCTCATCCACTCTGGACACTGTATGCTTGGTAAAAGACTCTCATCTCTGTATCCTTGGTAGCGAAACAAAAAGGGGGTTTGCTGAACTAGATGGGCTGAGACTGGAAACAAAGAGGATCGTGAGGGATCACAAATGGGAGGACTAGCAACCGGGAAGGTCACAGGCAGCAGGAAGGTCTAACATCAATGGCCGAGACAAATAGATACTTAAATGCAAAGACTAACGAGGGGCAACAAGCAACACTCATGAGTTTTTTTTTTTTATTAATTCTGTTGAAGCATGGTTAAAAATCAATGTCTGACTTTTATTAGTTAAATTTCATAGAATTTTTATTTATTATTACTTTTGTCAGATTAAAGTTATTTCTGTGACCATTGTGAGTTTTTCTTTCATTGACTGAAGGGTACCAACAATTTTGTCCACGTGTGTAGCTAATCAATACCTCAGTGACTTTTCAAAACTAGTTTCATGAATTAATTGAGCTGGTGGTGAAATTTAACAAATACATGAAATGGCCAAGGTGAACCTGAGGAGAGGTTTAGGAACCATATTGGTGTTCATCTAGCCATCCAACAAGATATCAGTAACTTTTTGGAGAACATAAGAAATTCCTTTTAGTTTTTTTTGTTTTACTCATAATTTGCACATGTTCTAATATTAAATTTTGTTTTTAATACTGAGAAAATATAAATTTACTACCCAGATAAATAGCTTTAAACATTTCCTATGACTCCCTAAGACTTTTGCACAATACTGTATATATCTCAGGATTCCTAATGAAACAGGATTTATGTATTTTTTTTCTGGTAATTGGTAATCACCTACACTACTTCATTGATGATCAGGTGCCTTTCTGTTGTTGTTGTACTAACGTGACTTATTAAGATTTTATGTTATTTATGTTTACTTAGTTAATATATGATTAATTTGATTATATCATTATCTGGCGGCATGGTGTAGTGTTGTGGTTAGCACTGTTGCCTCACACCTCTGGGACCCGGGTTCGAGTCTCTGCCTGGGTCACATGTGTGCGGAGTTTGCATGTTCTCCCCATGTCGTCGTGGGGTTTCCTCCGGGTACTCCGGTTTCCCCCCGCAGTCCAAAAACATGCTGAGGCTAATTGGAGTTGCTAAAATTGCCCATAGGTGTGCATGTGTGAGTGAATGGTGTGTGACTGTGCCCTGCGATGGGCTGGCCCCCCATCCTGGGTTGTTCCCTGCCTCGTGCCCATTGCTTCTGGGATAGGCTCCGGACCCCCCGCGACCCAATAGGATAAGCGGTTTGGAAAATGGATGGATGGATATCATTATCTTTACTAAGTTACCTCAGGACCGCTGTAGGTTTTGAGTTAATAAACTGTCTGCCGTCTGCCGCCCCCTGCTGGCCAAAGCGTCGCCGCTGCGATATCAGGCTGCTGCGCTCAGTGAGCAGAGAGCGCGGATTAAGTCTGTTACTCAGTTACGTTCTGGGCAGCGCGGAACCGGGACATTAATGGGATAGAATAGGAAGCCTTTATTGTCAGTATACAGGTAGCAAATACAATATATAGACAGAAATATTAAATATACATATAGAGGGGAGGGGAAAAGCTCCCCCACTCATCAGGCTTAGATTTCATTACATTTTATTTTATTCAGAATCAGAATTCACTCCATTGGTACAACTGCATGTACTATGAATTTGTTTAGGCAGTTTTGGTGCATTTACAGACAACATAGAACATAAGTCAGAGAAAAACAGTCATTCTACATGTTTGTTCAGCTTACAGAACCCAATTATTAACATACGTCACACTTCAGACAGAGTAAAAAGGGTTATACTGGTTATAAAGCAGAGATTTTACCTTTTTGCCACGGAGAAGCAGCGACATGTGAGACTCTGATACGGTAAAAATGATTCCTCCAGCACACAGTGAGCTATCCCAGCATGCACAGCGACACGGGGGGGTTTGGATAAACCCCAAACCCTGGATAGAGGGACTCAGTGAATGAGGAGGTGAATCTGTGCAGGGGGGTCAGTCCATCAGAGGAGACTCTGTAGAAGGACAGAGCACCAGCCCCCCAGTCCAGATACACTCCTACTCTGCGGGAGCCTGTGGGCTTTATGGGTATGAGAGTCTGTTTATTATTGTGACAGACAGAGTGTCTGTGAGGAGAGCAGATAAGCATCCATGACTTGTTATTGGCTCCAAGCCCACAGTCCCTCCCTCCTTTCCTCTCGATCCCTTTATAAGTGACTCCTATCAGGACTGCATCTCCATCCCACTCAGCCTCCCAGTAACAGCGGCCAGTCAGACTCTCTCTGCACAGAACTTGGCTCCAGCTGTCAAATCTCTCTGGATGATCAGGATATGGCTGCTCTGCCCCCCCTGTCACCTTCCTGTCCCCCCCTGACAGAGACAGGAATCTGTGTGCTGTGTTGGGGTCCAGCGTCAGCTGGCAGGAGTCTGTAGGCAGGAGGAAGAGCGATTGATCCCATGACGAAGCCCAGCATCTCCATCATTATCACTGTCACACCTCACACACTCACTCACACAGAACTCGCTCCAATACACACATTTTATTCCCAATATACTCATGTAGCCGCCCGAGTCTGCGGCGCTCCGGCTGCCCCCTGCGCTGAGAGACTCGCTGGGGCCGAACTGCACTTTAGCCTGCGCTCTATTATTCTGTACGATACATAAAATATAAAAAGTCAAATATGTGAATTACCTCAGGAAATGTTGGTCGCCCGCGCGACGCCGGTGGGAAGACGCGCCAAAATGACGCGCATGTTATGGGATAATTATAGGTAAATAAAATTACAAACAGCATTCATCAAACATATTAACCATAAAATTACACAACAAAGATTACCACTAAAAGTGAGTTTGTCTTTAGGTCACAATATGAACGTCTTTTAATCCACTTTGGACACACACCTCTCTCCAGCAGCGCGCCGACGCGACGCTCCCAACGCGGACGCATCTAGGCTGGTTCTCCGCAAAGCGCAGCACTCGCGCATTACACCGCGTATGCGTACATGGAAACGTTCATATTTCTCTGGTCAAGCTGTGTACTTTGCACATGCGCACGTGTCCTATTTAAGTATTAGTAGTAATTCTGATATTCCCTGCACACGTACCACAGCCGCGAGGTCTGTGTATGTTTCCCTACGTTTTACAAATTCAGAGCGGCAGTTCACGGGGCTGCCAACTTTGATCAACTGGCTGGCGTGAGCTTTTCAATTTGGGACAAGTCTGCACACATATGCATACGCATTTAAATGTATGCAACAGTTCTATTACCTTGAAAATTGGCTGTAGGGTTTGCAAACTACCCCAATCCTCATCAAAATCATCTATGTTGGCGTTTAAAGACAAATTTGTAGTGCGGCAGGCGGTCGTCCGCGGAGGAGTAAAATGCATCATAAAAGTCTATACAAACACGTCCGCTTATACGTGCGCGGAGAGGTACCAGTCTGGCCGCCACGTTTTCTGTGTTGATTCCGGCTTCGTCTGCGCACTTACATGAGGATAACAAGACGCATGCGCGACGTGCAGTGCCACCAGAAATTGGCGTGGCAGTATGGTCACGTTTTGTCACGGAACATTGTCTTTACTAACGGTACAGATCGTATTAAAGTAGCATCTAATTTTTTTAAGAATGAGTGTCCAGAAGAGCTGTATATTTTCACAGACAAGAAAAAAATATTCCGAACACTATTGTGTCCTTCTTTGTACAGCGTCTTCAAAATTTAATGGCAGTATAAGTTTCTAAGAAAGCAGTGTCATGCATACAAGGTACAATGAAATTCTAACCTGAAATTCTTACTTACCTACTTTCATAAGCAGCATTATTTTTCATACAGTTCCATCCATCCATCGATTTTTCTGCCACTTATCTAATATCCATCCATCCATTTTCCAAACCACTTATCCTACTGGGTCACGGTGGGTCCGGAGCCTATCCCAGAAGCAATGGGCACGAGGCAGGGAACAACCCAGGATGGGGGGCCAGCCCATCGCAGGGCACACTCACACACCAGTCACTCACACACCAGTCACTCACTCATGCACACCTACTGAATGGGCAATTTAGTAACTCCAATTAGCCTCAGCATGTCTTTGGACTGGGGGGGAAACCGGAGCACCCAGAGGAAACCCCACGACGACATGGGGAGAACATGCAAACTCCACACACATGTAACCCAGGCGGAGACTCGAACCCGGGTCCCAGCGGTGTGAGGCAACAGTGCTAAACACTGCACCACCATGCCATCCTTAATTTTTAATTAAGAATTAAAAATGAGTATATTGGGTCCTAATTTGGTACTAAACACCTGTTTTGTTTTATAGAGAGTCCACCCCACAGCCTGCCAGACACATTCAGTAAACTGATTATGCTATTAATGATCGTATTGTGCTAATTTTGCTCAGTAAGCAATGTGCAAAATTAACTAATGTGCAAAGCTAATTAATGTCTATCATTATTTGAGATTGTTATGTTTATTACTTATTGCTGCTCACAATGATCTGCCTGATATTTTGACCAAGCAATGGACACAAATAAAATAGTGAGTTTAATATTGATTCTACAACAGCTATTAATAAAAGTGAGTTTGTCTTTAGATCACTATATGAACGTCTTTTAATCCACTTTGGACACACACCTCTCTCCAGCAGCGCGCCAATGCGACGCTCCCAACGTAGATGCATCTAGGCTGGTATATAATGTAGTATATATTATATATAATCTCTCAGGTTATATATAATATATAATCTCTGGGTCTGCCCCCAGGCCTCCTCCTGGTTGGACATGCCTTGAAACACCTCCCCAGGGCGCCGTCCAAGAGGTATCCTAGAACCATCAACTGACTCCTTTCAATGCGGAGAAGCAGCGACTCTACTTTGAGCCCGGATGTCTGAGCTCCTCACCCTCTCTAAGGCTGAGCCCAGACACCCTGCTGAGGAAACTCATTTCTGCTGCTTATACAGTATTCACAATCTCATTTATTCGGTCATCACCCAGAGCTCATAACCATAAGTGAGGGTAGGAACGTAGATCAACTGGTAAATTAAAAGCTTCACCTTCCAGCTCAGTTCCCTCTTTTTCCAAATTGCTGCACCGTGAACAAACCCCCAAGATCAAAGCCAAATTGAACTTTATTGTCATCTGCACCATATATAAGTATAGAGAGAGATGAAATGGCGAAGCTCAGGGCCCACAGTGTAAGCATAAACTTAGTCCAATATAGAGAACAAGACAAGACAATGTGCAAAGGACTTACAGGACAGTGCAACTGAGGAAGAGGAGTAGATTATGCAATATACAGTAATGTGCAATACTGGACAATGTGCAATATTGTTAGAACTATATTAAATATATGATGTATTTCTGCAGTCAGTTAGACCTGAATTCACCATCATGCACGCTGTAACAGCCTGAGTTCACAGTGTAAACAGTGTATGATAATAGTAGTAACAGCAGTAACACGTCTAACATTTCTAACAGCTGAAAATAGGAATAGAAGCAGAATAATGGGGCAGACAGAGAATAATGGGGATTCTTATTATTGCCCCCATGTCAGAGTGACAAAGTGTTAAGTTCAGTGCAGTGCTTAAGGGTCAGTCTGTGGCCTTTAGTTGTGGGTTACGGGGGGGTTGAGGCAGTGAGGAGGCAGAGTGAGGGATCCTGGGAGGCAGCATGGTGTTGAGGAGCCTGACAGCCTGGGGGTAAAAACTGCCACGCAGCCTGGCAGACCCGGCTCTGATGCTGCAGTATCTTCTCTCAGGTGGCTGGAGTGTGGAATGACCATGTGAGGGATGTGATGGGTCCTGCACAATGCTGCAGGCCTTGCGGACACTGCGTTTGCAAAAAGCGGCTTGTAGGGAAGGGAGAGGCATCCCATAATGTTCTCTGCTGTTTTCACTGCTCTCTGCAGGAATTTGCGGTCAGATTTGTTGCAGCTGCCACACCAGATGGTGATGCAGTTAGTCAGAACACTGCCGATGGTGCCTCTATAGAACATGGTGAGGATGGGAGGGGAAGGTTTGCTTATTTCAGCGCCTCAGGAAGTTTAGTCTTTGCTGGGCTTTCTTGAATAAGGAGCTGGTGTTATTTGTCCATGTAAATTCCTCAGTTATGTCCACACCGAGGAACTTGGTTCTCCTTACAGTCTCCACAGCAGTACCGTTGATGCTGAGTGGGGTGTGGGCAGGACGTGTCCTTCTGAAGTCCACAATCATCTCTTTTGTCTTGTCAGCGTTGACAGATAGATTATAGTCTCTGCACCTTGTGGACAGACTTTCCACCTCTTCTCTGTATGCTGATTCATCTTCTCTATTTATCAGTCCCACCACAGTTGTATCATCCACAAACTTGATGATGATGGTGTTGGACGTGTTGCAGCCCATACATACTGACTGGGGCGTCTCTGTCAGGAAATCCAAGATCCAGCTGCAGAGAGTGGTGTTCAAGCTTAACCCCCTCAGTTTTTGAGGGACATGTTGAAGGTAGAGCTGAAGTCTATGAATAACATCCTGACATCTGTGACTCTCTTACCCAGATGTGTCAGGGAAAGGTGACGGGCAGAGGCTACGGTGTCCTCAGTAGACCTGTTGGACCGGTATGCAGATCAGAGAGGGTCTAGAGAGGTGGGAAGATTAGTCTTTATGTATTACTGCCATGACCAGCCTTTCCAAGCACTTCATGATGATTGACATGAGTGCTACTGGGCAGTAGTCATTCAGGCCTGTCACTGATGGCTTCTACAGCACTGGGATGATGGCGGTTAATTTGAAGCATGCTGGGACAGACCACTGGCTTAAAGAGGTGCATTCTGTGAGGACCCCAGCCATGTGGTCAGTGCATTCTCTCAGCACTCAGCCAAGTATGTTGTCAGCTCCTGCTGCCTTGCGTGGGTTGACTCTGGATAGAGTACTTCTCACATCAGCTGTGGTCAAACAAAGTAGCTTCTCACTTGGGGGGTGGGGGGGGGGTGTCGGCTTATTCTGTACAAAACAGTTGTTTAGCTCATCTGGAAGGGAGACATCACCGCCATTGATGTGTAGGATGGGCTCGTAGATCGTGATTGGCTGAATTCCCTGCCATATACGGCGTGTGTCTTTAGTGCATTTAAAGTGTACATTGATCGTCTGTGCATGTGCCTGATTGGCTATCCTCATAGCTCGGGACAGGTTGTCTGTGGGCGTCCTGAGGGCAGCCTTGTCTTTAGATCTGAAAGCTGCATTTCTGATTCTTAGCTATGTGAGCACTTCCCTCATCATCCAGGGCCTTTGGTCGGCTCTCGTGGTCATCGATCACAGAGTTTATATACTCCTCCAGGTTGATGGCGTCACCATTTATAGCAGCCTCCTTAAAAATGTCCCAGTCAGTAGATCCAAAGCAGCCTAGGAGAGCTGAGACGGCACCAGCTGGCCACACTCTTACTGACTGGTTTGTTGTGCTTCAGCAGGGATTTATACACAGGAACCATGATCACAGTGACATGGTCTGAGTAGCCGAGGTGGGGGGGGGGGGCCTTGTAGGCCTCACAAACGTTTGTGTAAACATTGTCCAGACAGATTCTCCCTCTAGCTGGGATGTTCATATATTGGAAGAATTTGGGGAAAACTGGCTTCAGATTTGCCTGATTGAAGTCTCCAGCAATGATCAAAAAAGCAATTTTTTTTATTTTAACTTTTTTTTTTTTTTTTTTTAAGCAATTTATTGCTGCACACATCTCAGTTAAACCAACTGGGACGTCACAAAGTTCACGATCCACATCAGTTATTCCCGTGATGTTTGAGAAGAAATCAAAAATTTTGGATCAAGACTCCTGACATACAAATTATTAAAGAACTCAGTGCAGAATTCGGCTATTTTCTTGATGTCATCTGCAGCATTTCCATAAATCCTCACCCGCATAATGCAGTTGTTCCTGACTTGCTGACTTTCCAGCCTAAAGAAATAGGCTGAGTTCTGCTCACCTTGTTCAAGCCATTTTTGCCACAATCTAACAAAGGCTCCTTCTGCCTTATGTTTATATATAATCATACAATTTATTCTGTATATTTTATTTATTCTCACAAGTGAGACTGGAAACTAAGGAACCGACCAAGATGGTTTTCTCGCACTGCCCCCTGGTGGACATGACCTTCAATCCTCCAGATAGATGTAAACTACGCACGCAAGTGTAGTCGTGTCGTGTGAAGTCATGGCCCTAAAGCACAGACTTAGGAGATGTTCAGTGTCACAGCCAGATTGGGTAAGACTGCAGGTGCCGTCTTAGGACAATATTAATGAATCTGAAAAAAAGTACAGTCAGCGAATGCACAAAAAGGGCAAATGTGAGGGAAGGACTTCAGGGGGAACAAAGTGCATCAAAGCCCACAGCTACTCTCTCTCTCATCTGACTCCAGTTGTGTGTCACCTACACACTGGGTCAGACAATGTGTTTTATACATTAAACTGATCTTTACTGAATATCAAGCCTTTGGTTGGAAAATCTTTATTAATGACTGATTGTATTATCAGGATAAACCTTGATTTTTATGCGTTAAACTGAAATGGGGTCACATGAAAACTATGCAGCAGCCCTGATCAAACCAGCTACTCCTACCTGCCCTTTATCAGTGAGACTAGAGCACTTAGGGAAGGAGGTGGAGCAGCCGCCTTATTTAATGGGTTTGAATTATTTTTACAAGTCAGGCACTACTTTCTGTCAGAAGGGTAATTATGAATCTGAATGAACAGAAATTACATGTGGAGTTCCTCAAGGGTCCGTTATTGGCAGTGGGCAGTGGTGGCTTAATGGTTGTTGGATTGAATCCCCGACCAGCAAGGCACCGCTGAGGGACCCTAAGCAAAACACTGCTCTCAGGGTGCTGAATTAGCTGGCCCTTGCTATGTCACGATGTCACATATGGGTTAAAAGCAGAGGACACATTTCGGTGTTGTACACTGTGTGCTGTGGTGTGTCAACACTGATCACCAATTAGAATTATAATCCTCACTGAGCCTCTTTGTTCAACATCTACATGCTTCCATTTGCTCAGATTACGGAACACTATAAAATCTCTGGAACACTTAAGGCCATGTTGTTAGTAATTAAAAAAAAAATCACAACAAATAATAATCCATTGTTATGCATTATAATCATGGCTTTAAATATTTATCAAAAGGCATAACACATTATAGGCATGCTTATTATGCATAATGAATGATGTATGAAGCTCTCTTTAGTGCACTATAAATACCTTCATAATGCATTATAATGATCGGTATAAGCATTAAGGATGCTTTGTATTGCATTATGAAGGTATCTATAGTGCCTTATAGTTGAGTGTGTCATAAAGCATTCATAAAGCGTTATAATGGTGGATATAATGTGTTATGCTTTTTTTTAAATATTTATAACTGTGTTTATAATGCTTTATGAGTGCAGTATAATTAAGCAATAACATAATGTATAAGAAGATACTCCGGTATATCATGGCTGTGATTCGGTCAAAGGCACAAGGCTATAGGCCACCACAAAAAAAAAAAAAGTTCTCATAACATCAGTGCAAGTGGGAGGGGCCATCGTGTCCAAACCATCCGCATATCTGGATAATTCAGTCAATCACCAATATAGTTTTGTCTAATATTTCCGGTGCCAGCAGTAAAACAACTAGCCAGCTTATTATCGGAGTAACTTTGCATTGTAAATGAAAACCATGCCACAGGTCTGATAAATAAAATATTATGGCACTAGAGTGGCGAAGAGATCATGAGGCAGATTGCAAAGTTCAGTTATTGGCATCTTTAATAGTGCGACTGTTAAAAGGACAGTTGGCAGCTTATAAAACTTATTCTGGAACAGAAAAGAATAAATCCAACAAAACGGAATACATATGTGTGATGCCCGGCCCGTCCGCTCCTCGTGTGTGCTACGCCCCCTGATTACCCACGTGTTCTTTCATGATTGTACCCAGCTGTGTCCGATTATTTTCAATCAGTCCTGTGTATTTCAGTCCGTGTCTTACCTGAGTCCTTTGTCTGTCATTGATGTTAGTTGGCGTTTCATGTCTCCTGCTCCCTGTTTATTTATTAAATCCCTGGTTTACCCCGACTTCCGCCTGTCCGCCTGCTTCCTGCCCGTTCGCCTCGCACGATCGCCGTTCCGTCCGGCTTTGAACGTGACAATATGAACCTTTACTGTCACTGTCACCTATGTTCATTTTCTAAACTGGTGGAAACACAGGCAGGTTCTGAAAAGGTATCAAGTGACAACCAGCCAGTATTGTGCATGAACGAGTTCAAAAGAACGCGTTCATTGAACACGTTCATATTTCAGTGAACTTTGAACTGAACGCAACTTATTAGTAAATCAAGAACTTGAACGTGAATTTTATGTGTGATGAACGGCGTAGACGTCGTTCACTGTTGGAATGCAATTAAACATCGGGATTTATTTTCACCTGATGAGTCGAGTGACAAGGTCGGCTCACACATTTAAACAGCATGTTGTGTTGTCACTCAAGCACTAGCGAAGGGCTCCTCCGCTCGAAAAATAAAATGCTCAGCCTGACTCTCGCTCAGTGCTTGTGTGCAGTGCATCTTGGGTAACGTAGTGTAAAGCCAAGGACAGTCGAATCTAATGTCTTTAGCTTCACACTACGTTTCCCATAATGCGCACACACACACTTCTCAAAGGGCACAGCCTTGGCAACGCATGAACGCGAAGCGAACTGCTGCAGCAGTAACCATGGCAAGCGCAGAGGAGGAAAGCTCAACCACCAGTGGAGCTGGCACAGAAAACACGGATGATGCTGGCTGTAACTTTGACAATTTACGGGCATTTTACACACTGTTTCACAGAGACTCTGACGGTAAAAACCTAACCTTTCTGTGCAAGCTTTGTCCACCTGCGCTGAAAAAACAAGTTAGAACATCAATGACCTCATTTTCCAATTTGAAAAGACACGTTGAGTTGAAGCATTCGTCCAGCGTGAAAGCATATATGCAAGCCCTTCAAGGTCATAGAGGGAAGGGCAAAACCCCCAGCCAAAGTCCCCAAACGACTCAAGTCACACTGCCTGCTGCCTTCAGGGGTATAATCTCCGAGCAACAGGTAGACAGATTAATAATAGACTACATTGTTGGAGATTTACAGCCACTGAGTAAGGTTGAAAAACCCTCCTTCATAAAACTAGTAACTGGTTTGCAACCAGGCAGACATGTGCCCTCAAGAAGACAGGTGCAGGGACTAATGAATAAGGAATTCATTGAGGTTATCAGTAATTTAAAAGCTGAACTTGCTGAGCTTGACTTTGTATGCACAACAGCTGACTGCTGGTCAGCTGTCAACAAAGGATTCATGGGCATCACAATTCATTGGCTTGATAAAAATGATGTGTCACTCAGGAGATCAGCATGCATGTCGACCTTGCATGTCGTCGTGTCAGAGGGTCACACACATATGATGTCCTGGCTAAAGTGCTGACGGATGTGTACAAGGAATTTAAAATTCAAAACAAAATTGTGTGCACAGTGACTGACAATGCTTCCAATTTCGTCAAAGCATTCAGCTGTTTTGGAGACAGTGTTGTTATTAGAGCAGCTGATGAGGTGACTGAAGGCAGTGACACAGGATCTACCCCTGCTGAGAGCTCCGATGATGAGGACGATGGTCTTGAGCCTGCACTTCTGTCAGAGTGAGAGGATCCCTGCCTCCCACCTCATAGAAGGTGCATGGCCCATACTTTAAATCTTGTTGCCACAGATGCAAAGAATGTAACGGATAGGCTGTACAACAAATTAGCGAGGCCTGTATTTTCCAAGGCATCTGCTCTGTGGAATAGGGTGAAAAGGAGTGCGAAAGCCTCAGATTTTGTTGAGTAAAAGCTAAAGATTGGCTTTGTCACTCCGAACGACACACGTTGGAATTCTATGTTCCTCTCAATGCAGCGCCTGGCTCACATAGCCACCTTGACTCCCCAGACCAGCAATCTAACAGTGCCATTGGATGCCACTCCTGAGTATGACAGACTCCTTCTGCACACCATCTGTGATGAGTTTGGGCTTCGTTGATTCACTCCAGAGGAAGTAGACTTCATCAACAAGTTTGTGAGTGTGATGGGTCCCTTGGCATGTGCTCTGAACATCCTTCAGGGGGAAAAAAACACATTCCTCGGCTACCTGGCTCCTACCATTGTGCAATTGAAAAATGATTTGGATGGTCTGTTGGATGAGAGTTCAAAGCCTACAGCTACACCAGGTCTGACGGCATGCCGCCCCCTCATCCAAACCTTTATTTTAACCCCCTGATGACCTAGAGGGGAAAAAGAGTGCTTCATCCTTTTTTAAGTTCAAGCAAAGCCCATCAGCTGTCAATAAGTCTGAGGTGGACATCTATCTGGACGCCCCAACCACTGACGAGTTTACTGAATACATGCTGCTGCCCAAACTGAAGAAGCTCTTCATCAAATATAACACAGCAATCCCATCAAGTGCTCCAGTGGAGAGACTCTTCAATACTGGTGGCCAGATATTTAGGCCCAGGAGAAACCGATTGGGAGATGCCAACTTTGAAAAGCAACTGCTGTTAAACGTGAACAAAAAACAGTTTGGACTGAAGCCGTACCATGGTCTGTAGAGTGTTCATTACTTACTACAACAATGGCTTCTGTATGTGAAAGTTTTTATTTTTAATAGTTCAGTGAGATGGTGCCACACACCTTCAAGAAGCGTGAGAGTTTTTTTTTTTTTTTTAAATAAAACTAAAGAGATATTTTGCTGAATAATAAATATTCTGTTCTGTCTAGTTTTCATTTGAGATGGATATGATGCCGATATGTGTTTACAGTACTTTTCTTTTCCTTCCCTTGTCTAGTATTGGGGCAAGAGATAAATAAACCATGAATAAGAATCATATTTTGTGTCCTTTGTCTATACATGTCCATATATGCAAGAATGTAGGTAGGTTATAGATGTATGTTAAAACAAAATAAATTTTGATTTAGACTATATATTGCACCTAAAAATAAAATGAACTGAACTTTGAACTAGTTCAAAAATTTAAATTGTGAGCTATGAATGTGAACAGTTCACTTTGAGCATGTATGAACTGAACTTTGAACTAGATCATGAAAAGTGTGAACTTGCACAACACTGCTCCATTCTGAGAGCACAGTGATATCCACAAGCATCACAAACCAGCCAATCACAGGTTGGAGAATTTAGCCAACTGGTCCTGTGTGTATATTAAATGTTTAATGTACATGACAATAAAACGTCATGCTTTTTAAAGCCATTTAAGGCGTTGTTTGTCAATTAAACCATTTTTAATGCTATGTAAGACCAAATTGGTTTAATTACTTCTAATCCTAATAATGTCCCACGGAAACCCAGTCTTAGAGCTGTCCAGAAAAAAAATATTTTGATGATATTTCAAGGAAATTACTTTGTAACGGTGCTTAATAGGAGGTGTGATGTCCTGGAGGCAAACCTCAAGTGCTTCTGTTCTTTCTACAAGAAACAACAAACATTTCAGGTATGTAGCCATTTGAAACATTGTTCAAAATTAAGTTCAGTTCACTCCACACAAGCAATAGCTTCCATTATTTCCAGTCCACATTTAATATTTCAGAATTAGGTTAAATGACTGATATTTTAAACTGTATTTGTCAAACACTGCGCCCACTAACAGGTGAATAATATTGATTACCTGGTAATAGTGGCACCTGCTAGTAGGTGGGACCTATTAGGCAGCAAATAAGCAATGTGTAGGATATACTGGGATGCAGAAAAGTGGACAAGCCTAAAGATTTGAGTGACAGGGGCCAAGTTGTGATGGCTTGATGATTCGGTCACAGCATCTCCAAAACTGTAGGGAAATATGTGAACGGGTGACGGAGGCTCATTACATGTCAGATAGTACAGCAAACCTTCAGAGGTCTAGAGGAATCCACGCCCTGATGAGTCATGGCTATTTTGGCGGCAAAGGTGAGCCTGGGCCCCACCATGAACCTGCTGACCACTGCAGGACCATCTCACAAGAGCTGGGGGTTATGATCCAGCTCTCTAGCCATCACCAAATGGCCCATATCAAAGTCACTCCCATCCTTACACTTGCACATTGTTTCTGCTTCCAACACATCAGCTTCAAGGACAAAGCATCCACCTGCTGCCTAATATAACCCCCCCACAGTCAGAAGCCACTGTAACCAAATAATCAATGTTATTCGCTTCACATGTTATGGCTGATCAGTGTATAACCTCTGTATCTCAGTTACGTTTCAGACTGTTTTGCTACATTGTGCAGATTAATATACTGTGTTTATAATACATTTCAAAATTTCCCAAAATTCAGCACATTGTCAGTTTCACTGGCCAACACACTGATCATCGTAACATCATCAAGTTCTTTAGCCAAATTAGGTGTGCTGAGCAATGGGAAACCTGACACTGCAGTACAGTGAATCATGCAGCAGGACTGGGAAAATGTAAAAACACATTTTACCTCCAAGGGCCACTGTTCTCCCACCTTTTTTCATTAGTCTTACACGTCTGTAAACACATAAAATATGTTTGCACATATACTGTACTGATCCTGAGAGGATTAAGATGGCAAAAAAATCAATTGGGCTGGTGATTGCACAATATTTTAGAAGCTAAATTATGAAACGTATGACTATATATATTACACAATGATAAGGTATAAATACAGAAAAGCTACATACCGTTGGAGTGAAGCTGAAGTCCTTCTCTCTTCTAGACAATGGAATCAGTAGAAATGAAGTTTTGCCACGACATGAGAAGCCAGGAAAGTGAAGCAGAACATGAACAGGAACATTATTCAGCCTTGGCTGACTAGGTCTGTATTCCGGACATTACATTCATGATTTAATTTGACTGCAGGGGGCTTGAATAATTTTAACTTGCTTGCAGGTTCCCTATGTACAGTATGTATTACCTTTCCTGACCTTCGGAGGTCCTCCCTCCTGTTTCGGAGCATTTTTAAGGCTTTTTTCAGAATTTCCTGCTCTTTGCCGACGAGGCTACAGGGCAACTCTGCTGTGACCTTGAAATTACATGAAATATTCTGTTAAAACACTTTATTTGGTGATTGAAAATTTAAGCCCTCATTGGGCTTTATGTGGTAAAAAAGTAAAATAGAGAAATTAAACTATTTGATTAGAAATATTGATTTTAAACAGTTTTATGAGGTACAGACTTTGCTTATGACAGGGTTCCAGTCAATTTCCGCTCCCTTGCAGGCAGTGGTCCACATTTTTGATGCACCCAGGGATGATCTTACAACAGCCTGGTGGAGACGTGTAGAAAAAAGAAAGATATCAGTTTTGCACCAAAAACGTTAGAATAGAGAGGAGTGCAGGTGGACATAGAATGAGCAGAATGAATGGTAGCAGTATTTCTGATGTGAGAACCACTTATTCTGCTGATTCTACTTCCACCTGCACTGTCTGTGTTCTAACAGCTCTGTCCACTTTAGTTTCTATTTCCAGGACTGTGTGATACTTACACTGAATCTCTTTTGTTCAGGTGTTGCCGCTGATTTCCCTGCTTATTTTTTAGGAAGTCTTCTGCTTCCACTCCAGACTGCTTGAAGGAAAGACCATGAAACTAAATATGATATATTCTGTAACCATGACCTGACAGCAGTATGTCTGTGAAACCACAAAAAACACAGAGCTTGCTATCAAACAGACAGTTTACTTGCCTTTAGTTTTAAAATGGAAATTAGGGATTTCCTCAGTCTGAAGTTTTTGGGGAACAAAAGGTAAACATCTTGCTCCCCAATGTCCACAAAATCATCCCCTGTCACACCTTGTTCTTCATGGTTAAACACAGAGAAAATAGATTAATCCACATGACTGTAACTATAAAACCCAAAATATTATGGCCACACAGAGGTTGAAAAAATAACAATGATTATGAATAAATTAATAATAAAACCCCATAATATAATTAAGGCACGCAGAGTGAGCACATAGCAGGCATAGCAACAGTAAGTAAGGTGGATAAAGGGGCAACTGAGAAGACTGCATCAGCAAATTTAGCATATTTCCCATAAACACAACACTGATAGGAGTTATCAATTTAGCATTACCATATACAGTACAGTACTGTGCAAAAGTCTTAGGCAGTCCAAAGAAATGTTTAAAGCTGTTTATCTGGGTAGCAAGTGCACTTTGGCTTAGAACAAAAAATACAATTTAATATTAGAATGTGTGCAAATTAAGAGTAACACAATAAAAACTAGTAATAATTTCTTCTGTTTTCTAAAAAGTTACTGATATCTAGTTGGATGGCTAGATGAACACCGCTTCAGTTCCCAAACTTGTCTTCAGGGGCACATCAGCCGTTCCACGATTTTGTTAAATTTCACCAACAGCTCAATTAAATAATTAAATATATTGGTTCAAAAAGTCAGTGAGAGACTGACTAGCTGTATGAGGTGCCTGCCTTCTTTGCCTGCCTAAGACTTTTGCACAGTACTGTATATATATATTTAGGTCCACAATCATGGCCTTACAATGGCTGAGGCTGGTCGGACGAATGATGGGAGAACAACCATGTCCTCAACCATTCAAACATTTCATAGAGCCAACAGGTATGTAATCCAACAATGTGCCCTGTACTGTAATATTGTCCTCTTACTGCAATGCTTCATATTACAGTATCCATTTACATTTTATATTACACAGTGAGTGTTACTTTATACAGTTACATACTGGATGTATACTGTAGCACACATGTCGCGTCACTCATGGTCACACACACAGAATAACCTCCCCCCAAACCACAGGCAATATGCCAGGACAAGCAGTGTAGTACAATCTTTTATTAAACACGCAAGAGCAACCCCACTACTTAACACACAGGGGGGGAAACAGAATATCTAACACCACGAAGGGGGGGGGGGGGGGGGACATGCCCTACATACATACCTTTCCCACTGAATACACCCACATAGAATTAGCACTTCAACCTCCCAAATTCCTGTGAAAATGTTACTGCGATTGAGCATGTACATGAGCGATTGACTTCACACTAATACAATCCAAATCCAAAACATACATGATAAATGTGCTTTTCTACTTTTATGAGAACTGAAAGCGCTTTACAATTCATGCCTCACATTCACCCATCCACACACCGGTGGCGGAGGCTGCCATGCAAGGCGCCAACCTGCATGCCGGGAGCAATTTGGGGTTCAGTGTCTTGCTCAAGGACACTTTGATGGGGTCACGAGAAACCAGGGCTCGAACCTGCAACTCTCTGGTTGCTAAACGATAGCACTACCTCCTGCGCCACCATCTTCCCCAAATGTAAGGAGAAGGAGGTTCCTCGGAGCTCCGAGATGTGTTTGGCTGTAATAAATCTGGAATATAGTTATATGACATAGTTTTTGATAACACCAGCATTTACTTTTTAGCCTTTTCAGCTTTTATTGAAAGACAAAACAAAATTAAAAAATGCAGAAGTTTGAATCACTGTGTGTTTATTTCAGTTATTTTATATTGGACTCAAGGATTGGTTTCATCATACAAATACAGCACATATAATGTTTACTTGAAAATACTGAAAAGTAAGTGATACCAGAATCAGGGGGTCAATAAGCTTTTAAGTAATAATATGGATTGTGCTTGGGATAGAAGCTGCACTTTGTTTTGAAGAAAAGTATAGATTTTGAAAATATGCAAATTAATTGTAATAATAATATTAGTGACGTTCATTTTCAGATTACATTAATTACATAGCTAATAATACATTGAGAAGAAATGGTTTGTCATTATGTGGATGGAAAGACATAAAAGTGATGTGGAAAATCGCCTTTTACCACTGAAACACATGGGGATGGGTGGTGCTAATAATGGTACTGCAGCCAGCCAGTAGGGGGCGCTTGACATGTAGAGTTTTCACCTTTTAGAGACGTTATGGTCTCCATGTTTTTTGCAGTCAGTGCTTTGATCACAGATTTGAAAGCAGTATGCATAATGCATCAGGGCTCACGCTGAAATTCCCTATATTTGGATATATTATGTAACATGGTTCTGTAGGAATGTTGGTACCTTGGAAACACACATATACAAATATACCTTATATGTGAGTTTGGATATGGGTGTGGCTGCAACTGGAGAGGCTTGTAGTACATATTCTGCAAAAATTTCATAATGGTTGTTGCAAATATTATGTACAAACCATGACAGAGACTTGAATGCATGCATGGGTTTTGTTGGGGAAGTATCAGTTCATGAAATACATTACTGAGGAAACTGTAGTTGTTTAAACTCTTATTTAATACTATTAAGCACAGACACGTCACAAGGAAAATAAACTATTATTTATAATTATGGAGCACAGAATAACTAAACATAAAATATATATATATATAGCATAGAAAAATCCAATAATACTATCGGACAAAATGGCCATGGAAATGTAAGAGAGAGCGGTGAGCTGGAGACCAGAGTCTTGACCCTGAGGAGTGAAATAAAATATTTAATTTCTCTGTTGTGTCACAAACCTGACAGATACACTACCTGTCAAAAAGAAAAGAACTTACTTCCTCACGCATTTCTAAAAGGATGTTTTTGTCAAATCCCTGCAACTCACTGAAAAACAACAGATCAAATTCACATATTATGACATAAATAAAAATATAATACAGACATATAATATAGACAGTTCATGGTGCATTTTGTAATACTCAAGACACACCAAGGCCATGCAGAGTGCATACTGATAAAAGGGAGGGGAGGGGGGAATACTTCAATACATTCTCTGTATCACAACAATGTCCAACAATTCAAGGTGGTCTGTCTTACAATTGTCATGCGCCGCTTGTCCGCTCCTCCCGTGTGCCACGCCCCCCTCGTTAACCTCGTGTGGAACCCCGATGTCATTCGCTGTTTCCAGTTGTTTTCATTAGTCCTATGTATTTAACTCCGCTTCAAAATATGTTTCCCCAATCATGTTATTTAAGTCGCTACTTCTGTTGTCCCGTGTTCCTAGCTGGTTTCCCCAATAAATCCTTTGTTCCCCGATTCTCCGTCTTCCTGCTCCTGCTTCCCCGATCCATGACGTGACAACAATCAACATGAACGCACCACAGTCCACAGAACCAATCTGTCAAGGAACATCCTGCGAAATACAATATAGTACTAACGAAGACATTTGTTACAATTCTAATACAAATGTAACGACAGAAAATGCTGAAATCCACTTTACCATGTTTTTCAAGTATTTTCCAGTATCCTGGGCTTATTCGGTTTGTCAGTTTGCTGCAAAAGGAAATTTGGAATAGTCAGGGACACAATAAGTACAGCTTTTCATGTAAACGGGATTAAAACTCTATGTAGGAATAAATGGACAAACAGAAGACCTTTTGTCACATTTCTAAATGTTTTACTGTTAGGCCGCGTCTGGCTGTGAGTGTTACCCAGAGCATATGACAGTCTCTGCCCCAACTGTCGGCAGGAATGAACGAAGAAAATTATGATTAAAAAAGATCCAACAATACAACTTAAATGTCATAGCATTTATTGTACAATATACTATACATATGATCAGGATCACATAACTGCATGGTGCGCAAGTACGCATTCCCTGTACACTCGCGGCAACTCCTTGTTGTAGCAGCGCAAATGGGTACCATTTATTTTATGTGCATTCACGTTGTTATGAAAAGAAATTACCCTGCATCTTAACATTTATGTGGCTAATTTGTACTTCGTCTGCGGCATGAAGGCTAAAATGCACAATGATTTCTTGTCATAACATTGCGAATGTACATAAAATAAACACGTATTTGCGCTGCTACAAGACATTACCGCGCGTATCGGTTTAAACGGCGAATAAGTACTTTCACACCAGGTATGTGCCCCCTGCATATGATCATGTTTGCATATAAAATAAAGGGCCGACTTACGCAGGGTTGCCAACTTTGGTCAGCTGGTTGGCGTGAGATTTTCATTTCGAGACAAGTCTACACACGTATTCACATTTATATAACCGTTTTATTACCTTGTAAATAATCTTTAGGATTTGCAAACTGCCCAAACACTTTTGATCTAGCCAGTTTTAGGTTTTAAATGGATTAATAGAGATTCTCCATAAGGATCCTGACTGTAAAAAAACTACCTGCATTTAAATCATACATTAATGACACAAAATACCTTAAAGTTTACTTACTTATTTTGCATAGTAGAAACAAAGAACCCCCTTTAAGGGGGGGGGGGGGGGCACTTGACATTTGGTGTTTTCACCTTTTATAGATGTTATGGTCTCCTTGTTTTTTGCAGTCAATGCTTTGATCACAGAATAAATGTTAAAGAAGTGAGCACTTCTGTCATGCTTTAGTAAGATTAGTAACACACTGCTTCAGATTTCAGTGACCTGATCTCTGCTTGCAAAGAGCCTGAGATGGACCTCAAAGGTTTAAATATACATTTGCAGATAAATTAAATGCTATGTGGCCCAGTGGGTGGCGCTGTCTGGGGATTTGAACCCCCATTACTGCATGTTCGTACCTTGTTTGTGCTGGTTTGCCTGCTGTTTCTGCCGCAGGTGAAAAAGCATACAGGCAGCTGAACCGGTGTCTCTAAACAAGCCATTGTGGGTGCAGGTCATAAGGCGATTTCCTACTGCACGAACTTGGCCCAATTGAAGGTCTTAGGAGGTAGTTCCTGAACCATTTTTTAGTTCCAAAAAGAACATACTTTTTTCTCGACCAAGACTTACTGGGTGGGGCTTATAGTGATAAACTTTTCCTATTGGTTGACCACAAGCCCCAGCGCCAACTTGAAAGTTTCATGGAAATGCAGGAAAAGAGAAGTGGAGCAAAAATTGAGCAGATGTAATTTTTTGTAGCTCAGTTATACTAAAGGCATCAATGAGTAACTTTTTTGCTTCTGTCCCCATAGTTCTGCATCTGAAAATGCGATTGATAATGATTAGCGTAATGAAGAAGTGTATATTATGGACACTGGACTGGAGCATTATCAGATAACCTCTCAGTTATCCTTGTGTGAGAAATACACACAGTCACATATTGAGATTATATTAGATGATGTGGTTTTGAGAGTGGGGCGGTATGGTGGTGCAGTGTTGCCTCACACCTTTGGAACCCGGGTTCGAGTCTCCGCCTGGGTCACATGTGTGCAGAGTTTGCATGTTCTCCCCATGTCGTCATGGGGATTCCTCCGGGTACTCCGGTTTCCCCCCACAGTCCAAATACATGCTGAGCCTAATTGGACTTGCTAAATTGCCTGTAGGTGTGCATGTGTGAATGCATGGTGTGTGAGTGTGCCCTGCGATGGGCTGGTCCCACATCCTGGGTTGTTCCCTGCCTCGTGCCCATTGCTTCCGGGATAGGCTCCGGACCCCCCACGACCCAGTAGGATAAGCGTTTTGGAAAATGGATGGATAATAATAATAACAAATAATGATGATAATAATAATTGCACTATGTCCAATGACTGCCAGTTACTGTAAACAGTAAAGTACACGTAAACTGGACATGACGTGTTAAAACGTCCGAACGGCTTGACACGTAAATAATGTACGTGTCAAGTACATCATTTGCTGACAATTACTTTGACAGCTGGGAGGAAGACACAGAGTAGATGAATTGATCATATTGAGGGGTTGTGCCATTGCCTTTCTCTGTCCATGTCCTTGTGTTCTACACCACATGATTGTTTCCTGTAAACCTGCGTTAGGCTCTTTCTGTACCTTTCCGACACAGAAACCTTTTCTTAACATGGATTTATAACTGTCTTCTCACTTGAGTATGAATGATGCTTAGATATAATCTATATAATATAAATTTGATATATACTATATATGTGCACCCCACAGAAATCTCCACAATTGTAGAGATACATACGGTCTCTATGCTTTTCCTAGAGAGCCCAGGCATGAGACACAAAATAATCAGTTTTCCATAGCATTTTCCTCCAAGCCTTCTCTAGTTAAACCATAGAGACTATACCATCTCGCGTAGTCACTGGATAGCATGCAAAGAGCCATTTCTGTGGTTTTTGTTCTCTTGCCCCATTCATCACAATCGCGGTGGATTTAAAGAAAAAGTCAAAAACAGTACTGTGTCATGCTATGTGTAATAGGATTGCAGGTTAGCTTAATGGACAGTCACCCCCGTTTAATTTTTTTACAGTTTTTCTGAATACTTAAACACTAACAATGATTCTTATAAAACTATTAATAGTTATAGCAAAATTACTCACTGTTTTGCACTCAGTTTGCACTTTTGTAACACACAATTTGCAAATGTGTAAATACAATCCACTGCACAGCACTCTTTTTGCGGAACTGTAAACACAACTCACTGTTTTACACACAATTTCTAAATGATCAACACACTCCTAGTAAAACTATACACATTTATAGCTATTGATTACACTACTTTGCCAGCTGTCTGGCCACACTGTCACATGTGAAAACGGTTTTAGATAATTAGTTCACTTTGCAATCAGCATGAGCGCTATAAATAAGCCACAGGTACAGTAAGCTTTCAGTGTGGAGAACAATGGAGGGAGAAGGAAGACTGAGAAGAGTGAGAATTAGAGAAGGGCGAGGAAGAGGATGAAGACTAGGAGGTGAATTTAGAGGATGAGGAGGTGAAGAGGAAGGAGGAAGGGTAAGAAGAAATAGAATAACTGATGTCATCAGAGCTACAACAGTGGATCATGTGATCAACCATGGAATGACCCTGAGGGAAGCTGGCCAATGGGTTCAGCCTGACCTGAGCCGCTACGCTGTAGCAGGCATCATAAGGACGGTTCCAAATGAGAATCGGTTAGTACAGTTACTTCACAGTACGTTTTGTAATAGTACTATACTCTAATGAGAAACACAACAATGCTGTACAGGTAAAAACTGAAAAGGGTACTCTACAGACCTGCTAGACATCCAGAATCTGGGGGCAGAGGAAGAATGTTCACTGAAGAACGAGAGACCCATATAGTTAATATGGTGATCACAAATAATTCCATTAGGCTACGAGAAATACAGCAGCGTATAACAGAGGATGACACCATCTCCCAAAACATGAACAATGTGAGCATCTCTGCATTATCTCGTGTACTGGCATGCAACAGAATCAGGATGAAGCACATTTACAGAGTCCCTTTTGAAAGAAACAGTGAACGCGTTAGCATGGCAGGAACATTATTGTACACGGTGCCATAATCAATGTCCCAGGACAGCGTGGTGGTAACATAACTATGTGCGCAGCTATAAGTCAGAACGGTGCTGTTCACCATCATGCAACCCTGGGCCCATGTAACACTGCACACATTATTACATTCCTGGACAGCCTACATCATATGCTCACTAATGTTCATAGACCAGTTATGTCATCATCCATCCATCCATTTTCCAAACCGCTTATCCTACTGGGTCGCGGGGGGTCCGGAGCCTATCCTGGAAGCAATGGGCATGAGGCAGGGAACAACCCAGGATGGGGGGCCAGCCCATCGCAGGGCACACTCACACACCAGTGACTCTCACACACACACCTACGGGCAATTTAGCAACTGCAATTAGCCTCAGCATGTTTTTTGACTGTGGGGGGAAACCAGAGTACCCGGAGGAAACCTCACGACGACATGGGGAGAACATGCAAACTCCACACATGTGACCCAGGCAGAGTCTCAAACCCGGGTCCCAGAGGTGTGAGGCAACAGTGCTAACCACTGCACCATCATGCCGCCCCCCATAAATTCATTTTTCCATTTTTATTTTCAATAATATTGATGTTAACTCAGCATCTTATTTTCAATGTTGAAAAAGTCGCTTTATATCAAGGTTTCGCCACCATTAATTTTTCAATATTGAAAAAATGACCAAAAATCAATTCAGTTTCAATGCTGATAATTTATCACTGACCATAATTCAATGCATTTAACTATACTTCAACGCTGAAACAATAACATGATGCTATCTGGGCTATGAATAATTATTTCAATTGATATACAGATTCCAAGCCCATATAGGTGATACACAGGTACGTAATGGGCGTCTTATGTCTGAGGTAGCCAGCTACTGTGTTTGATAACCCACCATCATAATAATAGTTTCCATGCACCAGTATAAAAGTAAACCAATTGATCCCTTTTGCAATAACCTGTGGTATGAAACTGAATAAAATGTATCGTACCAGTCTTGGGGAAAACCAGTGAGAATCCACTGTGAAACAGCACTGCGCAAATTCTCATGTGTTCCTAATGACAAGGGCAAGACTGGTAATCAAACTAGCCTCTCAGCAGGAGTGTTAGTGTAAAAGCAGGGCTTATTGACACAGATAATAAAGCTTGTTAGAATGCGTAACATAATTATTTAGCTGGGCCCAGAAGAGGTGAGGGCTCCCCTAGTGGCTACAGGAGTGCATTTTCCCCAAAGCAGGTATAATGGATGGTGGTCTTATTGGTTTTAGACCACAACTTGGGATAGAAGAACAAATCAAATTATTTTCCTCATTTAATATTCAGATTTTAATTGGGCTTAAATTTTAGAGCACAGTGCGTTCTAGGATGGTACATTATGGATATTAGTCTCTACCACATTCTAACGCTATAAATCCGGACCTTTTCCTATGTTTGATTTGGTGGCTGCCAGGCGTTCTGAGTAGTATAGTGACTATGGTAGGCGTGTGATTCCCTAAGGAATTTTTTGTTCTGTTCTGTGTGGCAAATACATATAATGCTGACATTTTTCCTGGAAGATTTGGGATTTTTCATCCCGTGCCTTAAGGTATTTCTCTCCAGCTCTAGGGAGTCTCCCCCGAAAACACCAGTCACTCACTAGCCTTACACTTATGCTTGCTGACTTATTCAACACCATGAATGGATTAACAGAAAAACAGAAACCTATTAAAAGGCTGCACCATATCATGATATGCAAATAAACATACAGCATCATTGTTTCACAGGGAAGTACATTATTTATTGATAATTATAACCCTAACCCTTACTTCTCAGCTTGACAAACATAAGGTGCGGTGTGTGAACATGTGAACTGGTTGAAATGCAAGTGTCTCACAGTCAATGCATAAGACTTGAGAGCCCTGACTTTACTTATATAGCCCACAACATGTTTATGATTCATAAATAAATCTGGCCAGCAAATCGGTCTTTCATTTTCCACAGAATAAAAAAAACGATAATGTTATCCCGCTGATAATTGCAAGCGCGTTTCACCCCCGGCACTGGCTGGAGACACAGGCAAAAGGCATACAATCTTATTGAGGTACAAAAATTATTCCATCTACTCTGCACTTCTGCATAACTTCCATCATAGTGCCAGTTTCTGCGGTCAGCAAGTTTATTACTGTAAGCGCCTCCATAGTAGTGCCTCTGAGGAACTGAACCGGACTTCCGATGGTGTCTCTCACATGTACATCATACATATATATATATATATATATACACTCACTCTCTCCGGGTCTTTCACATGATATGTGGTCAGCCACTATATGGGAGGGATATTCAGGCATAAATTAAGGGCATATTTACAAGCCACACTAGTGTACCTATGTAACCGGTCATTCCCTGCCTATACTCTGCATTGTGTTTTGGGGTGTTATCAGGTGTGTGTCGGGTGCAGGAGGAAGGGATATTACAGACGCCGTTGTCGTTCCTGGATTTTATTGAAACTGTTGGGAACAATAAGGAAAGGGGTAAACTTCATATGTTCTGGCCCTCTCGCTCTCTCTGCACAAAGTAAAACAATGTATATACTTATGTATAGACGTGTTTTCTATCCCCTGCTTATGATGAATAATAAATCAAATATAATATATAATATATGGGTCATAATTATACAATTGATTTACTAACTCGGGGGACCCTGCCACTAGATCCTCACCTCTTCCCACGTGTGCAATACACCAAAGGGAAGAGGAAATGAGGTCGGGACCCTTATGAAGGGGAAAAGACAGAGGGAGGGGCGATGCAGGACAAAAGCATCATGGGAAAGTTTAAAGGATATTGTAACCATCAGGTTAGACAGAAGAAGGAAAACAGAATCTTGTATAATTATAAATTAAAAGTAAAATAACAACCTGTTACAAGTCACCTACACTTCAGACTTCATCCTCAAAATCAAAGCAGTATTAACACAAGCAACATGTTCCATCTCTTAAATCCAATCTAACTTTTAAAAATAAAGTCTGTTTCAACTGGACTTTTATCTAAGAAAAACAAACATTTTATGTTCGAGTTGTTATAAAACTACTGAAACAAATAATTGGCTATACTGCAGTTCCGCTGTCTTGTTTGGCACCCTAAATTATGTCCTGCATTCTGTGGAAACAAATGAAGGCTGAGGAATGTTACGTAACACAGCTAGAATGCAAAAACTCTATCTGGTGTAATTCAGTGCATAAAACCAATGGTCTTAAGTGTGGTGTCTTCTTCGTAACACTCCCTGACTTTTGTATCCATGACCATGAGATAGGGTGGGCTGCTTTTCTTCCTTCCTTTGACTAGTATTCCTCCCTTTCCTCCCAGCCTTGGTTGGTGGGTCAGGCAGCATCACCTTCTTTTAATAGACCCAGGTGTCATTTATCATGAAATTAGGTTCAAGTGCAGAAAATGATCTAGCAGAAGTCTTAGACAATCTCTGAATTACAGAGAAATCTGATTTATTCTGAAACTGTGAGAAATTGTTCATCTGTATTTTGCTGCATTGCTAATTGTTGATGTGTGTGCCCTCCTTGTGCAGTAAAGGGGAGATCACATGCAGAGCTGGTTTTCTGTAGTTTCTTAGCCTGAATTAAAATAAAATATTCTCTTCATATAGGAACCAAGTCTCTGGCTGGAAATTTCTACAAAAGGTCCATCTTCTTTTGCCGTATCAACACTTAAATGAGAAAAGCAGACAGGGACAGTATAGGTGACAGCAGTGACTGTCCTTCCATGCCATCCATATGTACAAGGGGTATGACCAGAGTACACATGTACAAAAAATTATATATCAAAAGCAAGTACCTTTGTTGAAACGTGAAGGTAATCGTTTACAGCATAACAATTCCATCCTAAAAAAAGAATTTGTCTGTGTATTGCCTAGGAACTGCTACAATGTTAAAATGGTAAATCCCAACCAAACAGAGCAAAAACTGACACGTTATTTAAGAACTGAAAGAAGGAGAAAATTGAAAACTTTCTTCGAGGGATCAATAACATATATGTTTTGTTTCCCACGGTCCTGTTACTAATTCAAATCTTAAATCCTGTACTTTGATATTTTGGGCTGAATGTAATGACAGCAAACGTAACAGCTGCCTCAATGCAGGTGAAGGCAGCCCAGAGGGTCCAAGAGGTCAGTGGTCAATTACTGCATAGGGATCAAATCTGCAATCAGAAAATTACTGCATACATGCCTTTATATTACGGTCAAGCGGAGAGTCAGAGCAGTTTCCATAGAAACAACGTAAACAAACTTTACCGTTTGAAGCACAACAAACTCTGAGTGAAAATGGCGCAGAGGTGAGTAGCTTGTTAGCTCTCCAAAATGTCTTTGAATTCTTCAACTGATGTTGTGCTACTTCGATTATTTAGCCTTTTATACTATAATGACATAGTAAATGTCTATAATACAATAAAAAACATTACATATTTTTTTTTATATTACATATTTTTAACGTCATTTAAAGTGCAGTGGTTTTTATTGCTACTGTGGTTGCTAATATTTAAATAATGACAGACTATTTGGTTAGTAAATTCATCTCAAACATGCTAGTTTAGTAGGGCTTCCCAACCTTTCGATGTCCGCGGATCGGTTTCCGTCGTAGAAAAGTGTCACGGATGGGTAAGACGGCGGTATAATTTGGGGGTTCCCACGCCGAGCGGCGGGAGATTGACGGTGTATACGGACATGCGGGGCTAATGGCGTATTTCCGTACATCAATACGGGCAGCTTTCTTTCCAAAACGGCGCGATCCCCTAATAAACGGGACGGATGGCTCCTCTACCCCCGGTTGTCTGCCGCCCGGTGCAATACTCCGCGCGGACGGTACCGGAACACCGACCGGAAGTTGGGACCCCCTACTGTACAGGGTGGTAGGTAAATTGTTAAAAAAAATTGGGCCATTACTTTCGGAGTAGGCTAGATGCTTCTAAGTTTATCATTACATCTATTTACATTGTTACACAGGATTAACACTTTCAAATATTCTTAGCTTGGTTAGTGTTAACTCAGTTCTTGGTAGTATTCATCTGGGTATTCATTTGATGTGGAGTACAGTTGTTTCGTATTTGATTCTAGTTATAATTTGGTGACATTACTGTTTAATATGCTATTGCACTTACAGTATTGTGCATTTTACAGTAGATTTTTTTTGCAATCTTGCTCGCTGTTTCTTTTATTCTTTCTTTTTTATATATGTGAACCCTGTAATTATTTATTATAATAATTATAACAATTGTATTTTCTGTATGGTTGAAGAATTTCCAGCTCTTTATTTATTTTATTATCTCTGTTAAGTGCTGGTTAATCTCTCATTTATTCCCCAGAGAGCGAATTGAGAGAGCTGATCGATGGACCAACACCCAACACTGGGAAGCCTGGAACCTGTGGGATGAAGTGATCAACTGGGGAGAAGGTGTGGAGGAGTTCTCACCAGTGACACTCCCCACTGTCCAGGCTGGGGGGGTTAAGGGGGGATTGGGGGGGTCTACTGATTTGGGTAAGGGAGGGGAGAGTGTGGGAAAGGATGGACTGCTAGCCAGCACTAGTATTTCATCTCAAAGTCTTCAGAGTAATTACGGCCTTTCATCTGAAGACTGGGAAATTTATAAAACTTGCTACCTTAACAAAAAAAAGAAAGTCAGGAAGGACCGGACAAGCCGGGGGGAGGGTGAGGTAAGGGGGCAGAGTAGTGAGGAATATGTGGAGGTACCAGAGTGGGGAACATTTGAGGGGAAGGCCTCCAGGGTTGTGATGGAGGGGACAGAGGCTGGTATTAGTATGATGGATATGCTAAATGGAGGTGAGGAGAATGTATGTGAGGTGGGAGTGAATGTGGAGGAGGTTAAGGGAGGAGGAGGGAAAAGTACAGGGAATGCTGTGGAATATGTGGTGTCACAAGTAGGCAGAACTTGGCTAGAACCCATCCAGGAGGAAGACCTTGAGGAAGATGAAGAAAGAGATGAGGAGCTTCAGGAAGCAGAAGACACTGATGCTGCCACAGTGGACAGTTGGCAGTGCATGGCGGCATATGTAGCCAGAATATGGCTGCAGACTTTACAGGAAGATGGACCTGAGGAAAATGAAGAAGCTGATGTGGTATTCCAGCAGGCAGAAGATGCTGATGCTACCACACTGGTCAGGTTTCAGTGTATGGTGACATCTGAAGACAGATCACAGCTACTGACTATGCCAGAAGAAGGACCTGAGGAAGAGGACGAAACTGAAGTGATGAAGGCAGATAAAACAAAAGAAGATGCTGATGCTGCCGAGAAGATCTACAGTGAAGAAGAAGTATCATTCCATGTGAATGCCGAAGATCTTTCTGAAGAAGATACTGAGAAGAGCCACAAGAAGAAGAAGAAGAAGATGAAGTGGTGCTTCTTCTGCTGTCCCCTGCCTTTCAGAAGAAGTAGCAAGAGGCAGTAATTATAAGGTTGTGAATTCAGGTTTACAAATGACTTAAAGCAGTAATATAACTGCATTATTGACACCTTCACAATGCACTGTAATGCATCCATAAATATATTATAGACATGGGTATAAATATTGAAGAAAAAAAAGCATAACACATTATAGCCATGTTTATTATGGATTAATGGCCGATATAATGTATTATGAAGATATTTATTGTGTATATATAGATCAGAGCATTCATAATGCATTATCAAGATAGCTATAATGTGTTATGCCTTTGTATAAGTATTTAAAGCCGTGTTTTTAATACTTTTATAAATGATTTATGAGGCATTAATTGGGTATTTATTTATTTATTTATTTATTTATTAGTTATATGACTGCTTTAAGTAAAGTTAAGTAAAATGTTTATTTTCTTTTTTTTAGAATACCCGTGTTAGAGCCCTGCATTGGGACTGGGATCCCGCGGGACCCAACGGAAAGTGATACTGTTTAAGTGTTAATGTAGCTATAAGATACGATAGGATAAGATATGCTGAGTTAAAATATAAGATAGGCTAAGACAAAATATATTAATATAAGCTAAGTTGAAATATAATAAGATAAGATAGGTTAAGTTATATGATAAGATAGGCTAAGTTAAAATATAATAAGATAGGTTAAGTTAAGATATGACAAGATAGGTTAAGATAAAATATGATAGGCTAAGTTAACATATGATAAGGTAGGCTATGTTAAGATAAGAGATTTGCAATAAAACATATTTACTTTTCAAACTGTGTCTTTGTCATCTTTTCAGTGTTGTGTCTGTCTTTGTTTGATAATTTTGAATCGTTAATTTATATCTGAGACTCTCCTAAATGTCAATAAGCAGAGACGGAGGAATGGGAGGAAGGTACGGTTAAGTATAAATGATAAAGTATCAAAATCACAGTGCTACCTTATTTTGACGCAGAGAAAGTAATTTCAGTGTTACTACCACATATGAGTTAATGGCTGCAAATGTTGGTGTTACAAGTGCTGGTAAATAACGCGGCGTAAGTTTAACTCCGGTGTGTTTCTGAAAAACGCACCGCCTTCTGCCTGCTGTCATTCGGCGAACGTGTAGGAGGCTATTCTGGTAACAGGTAAAGTTGTCATTTAACGTAATGCTAACGTGCATTACCTGTTAGTAAGTGTTTTACTATATCACACACCTTACGTCCTTTATAGTTGTAGTCCGGTGCACTCTGTATCCATGCTAACTAGCTAGCTAATGTTCCACAGGGGGTTTGCGGAGGTGTTGGTTGCAAATGCAAAAGATCCCTTCATGTTCATGTGTTGTGTTCTAATGTGTAAATAAAAGATAACTATCAAATTCAATGTTTATGTCCTATTATACTAGATAAGACTGTAAAATAGTTTGCCCTGCATATGGATGCCATGTAGTCAGAGTATGATCAAGATAGGGTGTGAGTGTGGAAAAAAGACAAATGTAACAGTATTTGAGGGAAGAGTGTGAAGGAGGGAAATGTAGGGAGAAGGAGGTTCCTCGGAGCTCCGAGATGTGTTTGGCTGTAATAAATCTGGAATATAGCGATATGACATAGTTTTTGATAAAACCAGCATTTATTTTTTAGGTTTGTCGAGCTCCGTCAAAACAATTAGAACGAGTCCATTATGTAACTGGAACCCCTTTCACATGTAAACACAGTGACACGCTACAGCGTTGGTTTGTTGTCTGAGGCTATGATACTGATTACAAACACATTCTCAAATTTCACTGCACCAATCATAGCATATGCAGGCAGAAAAATCATAGCAAAAAACATTCAGCATTAGACTCTAAAACCGTCTGTAATGTCTGTGTTTATCCAGTGGACCATAAATTCAAATAAGCTTTCCTATTTCAGTTTCTTTCAGATGTTATAAAGTAGTAAATAAAGAATCATATTAATTAAACCATGTATTACTGACTATCAGACAACTTCAACAAGTTACCAAATGGATGCAAAATCAAAGATATTCATTTGCGCCTGGCACTAACCATGTACTCCTTCACAGTACTAAGCCATAGAAAGGGCCCCAATGAAACCCCTGCATTCCTGCATCGCAGATACTCTAATCTCAGCATTTATAAGATTATATATGTACTACCTGCCAATTTTTATATTACATGAGACTAAAAATTGAGAAATATCTATATGCAGAAGTAGTTTTTCCTGATAAGAAGGATAATATCAAGACTAATACAGTACAGTCATAACCAGTGTCAGGGATTCTATGCATTGCTACACAGAGACAAGTCCAGATATTGAGCCCAAGGCTAAAATTGTGGTTTACTTACAAGTGCACTTTGCTGGGCAGTGGGGGTGTTTGTCCTTCTCTGCTCACATTTTCCCCTCTTATCCTGTCTTCTCCTCCGCAGCCCTTCCTCCTTCTCTCTGTTGCTCCTATATTCCCTCCCCTCCAGTCATCTATGTTCTCCTTCCTCTGCGGTCTCTCCTCTTCTCCCATTCTTCAGTTATACTGTCTTCTCCGCTCTCCCTGTATCCCTCCTGTCTTCTGGTCCTGTCGTCTCTTCTCCAGTCATCCCCTGCTTCTCAGTCATCTCTGCATCTTTTCTCTCATTTGTTTGCTTATTCTTTGATTGTTTGTGTTATTCGTTAACCCACCACCCCATGCTGGATGAGTCTTGATGTTTTTTGAAGTTTTTTTAAAGTTAGGCTTCTTCCTTTGTTTTTGCGCCATATCTTCTGCCCTCTTCTGGTTGCGGCAGTACATGACACGGGTGGAAAAATAGGGTTTATTACAACACACACATCAAAACCAAAAGGATCAGGATGGATCCAAAATAAACAGCAAATGACCAGGAATGAACTAAATGATGGAATAAACACAACTGGAGAACTATATACATACATACAGCTATAATGAACCATGAAACAACAGAAGCAGAACAGGCACTTAAATACACAGCTAACAAGACACAATGCAGGACAGTGAGAATCATAACCAATAACAAGGACTGAGGGCAACCCAGGAACAGGTGTTACAGTTAAACAGCACTGGTGACCTTTCAGCCACATGGTCAGCTCTGCATCGCCCTCTGCTGTTTGCATTAGAAGCTGCTTGAAATTCCCACTCTCCTTACCAACACCTCGAAAAGCCAGGCCTTGCCGTGCCAAGTACTTAACTTCAGAAGATTTTTCCTCACTTGCTGCTGCTCTTTCCAGCTCATCTGAAGGTTGAATATTAACAGGATTGATCTTCTGAATCCATGTCATCAGTGCTAATCTGTGGCACTGCCTGTCTTTATGTGCACTGAATTTCCCCAGTGCCTTTTCCAGTTTCACATGCCAGTCTTCACAAGAGCTGAATGTGTCTTTCATGCCAGTTTAGACATTTGTGTTACAAATTATTTTGCACAGTAGAAACAAAGAACCCCCCTTAAGATGAGGGGGGGCTGTAAGGGAGCCCAGTGTGATCTTTAAACCATTTCTCCTGAAAGCAGGGTCTCCTGTTTGATAGACGTGACATTTACATTTGGCTGATTTGGTGAAGGTCCAAGCTCCTCCCCCCTCCTCCCTAATACACCTTCATCTTCACCTGCCTGTCTGCTCTCTCTCTCTCTCTCTCTCTCTCTGCCATTGACTCACACTCAGTCTCCCTGCTTAAATGCTGTATCTGAAATACACACCACAGGCCAAACTAAGAAGCATATTAAACTAACATCAGGATCAGGCTGCTGTGACGTCATTATTCACTCTTAACCATCAATATTTGCTCCTTTTCTCACTCCCCTCCATGTCACCTGCATTTTCTGCCGTCAGCAGCCTCTTGCTGTCTCTCCCTCTTCATCTTTGCTCTCAGCACAGCAGAATTTGCATGAAAGCAGTTATCAGTAAACAAGTGGTGTTTCTTGCCATGATGCTCAGGAATGGATCTCTCAGGATTTGTTATCTGAATGGGATGATTAATATATGAAGGACCCTTGACTCACATACTGTATACGTCTATCATCTGACTGGCACTAATTATCTCACTGTCTGTACTTTCCTGCTTTTCTGTGGTTGCCCAAAAACTCACGAATGTTACATTTCCTCTTCATGATGACAAGCTACTCACTGTGAATAAAAGCTGACTGTAATAAAACTACCTGCATTTAAATCATACATTAATGACACAAAATACCTTAAAGTATTACTTACTTACTTATTTTGCACAGTAGAAACAAAGAACCCCCTTTAAGGGGGGGGGGGGGGGGCAAAGTGAAAGTGATGTGGAAAATCGCCTCTTACCACTGAAAGACATGGGGATGGGTGGTGCTAATAATGGTACTGCAGCCAGCCAGTAGGGGGCGCTTGACATTTAGTGTTTTCACCTTTTAGAGATGTTATGGTCTCCTTGTTTTTTGCAGTCAATGCTTTGATCACAGAATAAATATTAAAGAAGTGAGCACTTCTGTCATGCTTTAGTAAGATTAGTAACACACTGCTTCAGATTTCAGTGACCTGATCTCTGCTTGCAAAGAGCCTGAGATGGACCTCAAAGGTTTAAATATACATTTGCTGATAAATGAAATGCTATGTGGCCCAGTGGGTGGCGCTGTCTGGGGATTTGAACCCCCATTACTGCATGTTCGTACCTTGTTTGTGCTGGTTTGCCTGCTGTTTCTGCCGCAGGTGAAAAAGCATACAGGCAGCTGAACCGGTGTCTCTAAACAAGCCATTGTGGCTGCGGGTCATAAGGCGATTTCCTACTGCACGAACTTGGCCCAATTGAAGGTCTTAGGAGGTAGTTCCTGAACCATTTTTTAGTTCCAAAAAGAACATACTTTTTTCTCGACCAAGACTTACTGGGTGGGGCTTATAGTAATAAACTTTTCCTATTGGTTGACCACAAGCCCCAGCGCCAACTTGAAAGTTTCATGGAAATGCAGGAAAAGAGAAGTGGAGCAAAAATTGAGCAGATGTAATTTTTTGTAGCTCAGTTACACTAAAGGCATCAATGAGTAACTTTTTTGCTTCTGTCCCCATAGTTCTGCATCTGAAAATGCGATTGATAACGATTAGCGTAATGAAGAAGTGTATATTATGGACACTGGACTGGAGCATTATCAGATAACCTCTCAGTTATCCTTGTGTGAGAAATATACACAGTCACATATTGAGATTATATTAGATGATGTGGTCTTGAGAGTGGGGCGGCATGGTGGTGCAGTGTTGCCTCACACCTCTGGGACCCGGGTTCGAGTCTCCGCCTGGGTCACATGTGTGCAGAGTTTGCATGTTCTCCCCATGTCGTTGTGGGGTTTCCTCCGGGTACTCCGGTTTCCCCCCACAGTCCAAATACATGCTGAGCCTAATTGGACTTGCTAAATTGCCTGTAGGTGTGCATGTGTGAATGCATGGTGTGTGAGTGTGCCCTGCGATGGGCTGGTCCCACATCCTGGGTTGTTCCCTGCCTCGTGCCCATTGCTTCCGGGATAGGCTCTGGACCCCCCACGACCCAGTAGGATAAGCGGTTTGGAAAATGGATGGATAATAATAATAACAAATAATGATGATAATAATAATTGCACTATGTCCAATGACTGCCAGTTACTGTAAACAGTAAAGTACACGTAACTGGACATGACGTGTTAAAACGTCCGAACGGCTTGACACGTAAATAATGTACGTGTGAAGTACATCATTTGCTGACAATTACTTTGACAGCTGGGAGGAAGACACAGAGTAGATGAATTGATCATATTGAGGGGTTGTGCCATTGCCTTTCTCTGTCCATGTCATTGTGTTCTACACCACATGATTGTTTCCTGTAAACCTGCGTTAGGCTCTTTCTGTACCTTTCCGACACAGAAACCTTTTCTTAACATGGATTTATAACTGTCTTCTCACTTGAGTATGAATGATGCTTAGATATAATCTATATAATATAAATTTGATATATACTATATATGTGCACCCCACAGAAATCTCCACAATTGTAGAGATACATACGGTCTCTATGCTTTTCCTAGAGAGCCCAGGCATGAGACACAAAATAATCAGTTTTCCATAGCATTTTCCTCCAAGCCTTCTCTAGTTAAACCATAGAGACTATACCATCTCGCGTAGTCACTGGATAGCATGCAAAGAGCCATTTCTGTGGTTTTTGTTCTCTTGCCCCATTCATCACAATCGCGGTGGATTTAAAGAAAAAGTCAAAAACAGTACTGTGTCATGCTATGTGTAATAGGATTGCAGATTAGCTTAATGGACAGTCACCCCCGTTTAATTTTTTTACAGTTTTTCTGAATACTTAAACACTAACAATGATTCTTATAAAACTATTAATAGTTATAGCAAAATTACTCACTGTTTTGCACTCAGTTTGCACTTTTGTAACACACAATTTGCAAATGTGTAAATACAATCCACTGCACAGCACTCTTTTTGCGGAACTGTAAACACAACTCACTGTTTTACACACAATTTCTAAATGATCAACACACTCCTAGTAAAACTATACACATTTATAGCTATTGATTACACTACTTTGCCAGCTGTCTGGCCACACTGTCACATGTGAAAACGGTTTTAGATAATTAGTTCACTTTGCAATCAGCATGAGCGCTATAAATAAGCCACAGGTACAGTAAGCTTTCAGTGTGGAGAACAATGGAGGGAGAAGGAAGACTGAGAAGAGTGAGAATTAGAGAAGGGCGAGGAAGAGGATGAAGACTAGGAGGTGAATTTAGAGGATGAGGAGGTGAAGAGGAAGGAGGAAGGGTAAGAAGAAATAGAATAACTGATGTCATCAGAGCTACAACAGTGGATCATGTGATCAACCATGGAATGACCCTGAGGGAAGCTGGCCAATGGGTTCAGTCTGACCTGAGCCGCTATGCTGTAGCAGGCATCATAAGGACGGTTCCAAATGAGAATCGGTTAGTACAGTTACTTCACAGTACGTTTTGTTATAGTACTATACTCTAATGAGAAACACAACAATGCTGTACAGGTAAAAACTGAAAAGGGTACTCTACAGACCTGCTAGACATCCAGAATCTGGGGGCAGAGGAAGAATGTTCACTGAAGAACGAGAGACCCATATAGTTAATATGGTGATCACAAATAATTCCATTAGGCTACGAGAAATACAGCAGCGTATAACAGAGGATGACACCATCTCCCAAAACATGAACAATGTGAGCATCTCTGCATTATCTCGTGTACTGGCATGCAACAGAATCAGGATGAAGCACATTTACAGAGTCCCTTTTGAAAGAAACAGTGAACGCGTTAGCATGGCAGGAACATTATTGTACACGGTGCCATAATCAATGTCCCAGGACAGCGTGGTGGTAACATAACTATGTGCGCAGCTATAAGTTAGAACGGTGCTGTTCACCATCATGCAACCCTGGGCCCATGTAACACTGCACACATTATTACATTCCTGGACAGCCTACATCATATGCTCACTAATGTTCACAGACCAGTTATGTCATCATCCATCCATCCATTTTCCAAACCGCTTATCCTACTGGGTCGCGGGGGGTCCGGAGCCTATCCCGGAAGCAATGGGCATGAGGCAGGGAACAACCCAGGATGGGGGGCCAGCCCATTGCAGGGCACACTCACACACTAGTCACTCTCACACACACACCTACGGGCAATTTAGCAACTCCAATTAGCCTCACCGTGTTTTTGGACTGTGGGGGGAAACCAGAGTACCCGGAGGAAACCTCACGACGACATGGGGAGAACATGCAAACTCCACACACGTGACCCAGGCAGAGTCTCAAACCCGGGTCCCAGAGGTGTGAGGCAACAGTGCTAACCACTGCACCACCATGCCGCCCCCCATAAATTCATTTTTCCATTTTTATTTTCAATAATATTGATGTTAACTCAGCATCTTATTTTCAATGTTGAAAAAGTCGCTTTATATCAAGGTTTCGCCACCATTAATTTTTCAATATTGAAAAAATGACCAAAAATCAATTCAGTTTCAATGCTGATAATTTAACACTGACCATAATTCAATGCATTTAACTATACTTCAACGCTGAAACAATAACATGATGCTATCTGGGCTATGAATAATTATTTCAATTGATATACAGATTCCAAGCCCATATAGGTGATACACAGGTACGTAATGGGCGTCTTATGTCTGAGGTAGCCAGCTACTGTGTTTGATAACCCACCATCATAATAATAGTTTCCTTGCACCAGTATAAAAGTAAACCAATTGATCCCTCTTGCAATAACCTGTGGTATGAAACTGAATAAAATGTATCGTACCAGTCTTGGGGAAAACCAGTGAGAATCCACTGTGAAACAGCACTGCGCAAATTCTCATGTGTTCCTAATGACAAGGGCAAGACTGGTAATCAAACTAGCCTCTCAGCAGGAGTGTTAGTGTAAAAGCAGGGCTTATTGACACAGATAATAAAGCTTGTTAGAATGCGTAACATAATTATTTAGCTGGGCCCAGAAGAGGTGAGAGCTCCCCTAGTGGCTACAGGAGTGCATTTTCCCCAAAGCAGGTATAATGGATGGTGGTCTTATTGCTTTTAGACCACAACTTGGGATAGAAGAACAAATCAAATTATTTTCCTCATTTAATATTCAGATTTTAATTGGGCTTAAATTTTAGAGCACAGTGTGTTCTAGGATGGTACGTTATGGATATTAGTCTCTACCACATTCTAACGCTATAAATCCGGACCTTTTCCTATGTTTGATTTGGTGGCTGCCAGGCGTTCTGAGTAGTATAGTGACTATGGTAGGCGTGTGATTCCCTAAGGAATTTTTTGTTCTGTTCTGTGTGGCAAATACATATAATGCTGACATTTTTCCTGGAAGATTTGGGATTTTTCATCCCGTGCCTTAAGGTATTTCTCTCCAGCTCTAGGGAGTCTCCCCCGAAAACACCAGTCACTCACTAGCCTTAGACTTATGCTTGCTGACTTATTCAACACCATGAATGGATTAACAGAAAAACAGAAACCTATTAAAAGGCTGCACCATATCATGATATGCAAATAAACATCCAGCATCATTGTTTCACAGGGAAGTACATTATTTATTGATAATTATAACCCTAACCCTTACTTCTCAGCTTGACAAACATAAGGTGTGGCGCGTGAGCATGTGAACTGGTTGAAATGCAAGTGTCTCACAGTCAATGCATAAGACTTGAGAGCCCTGACTTTACTTATATAGCCCACAACATGTTTATGATTCATGAATAAATCTGGCCAGCAAATCGGTCTTTCATTTTCCACAGAATAAAAAGAATGATAATGTTATCCCGCTGATAATTGCAGGCGCGTTTCACCCCTGGCACTGGCTGGAGACACAGGCAAAAGGCATACAATCTTATTGAGGTACAAAAATTATTCCATCTACTCTGCACTTCTGCATAACTTCCATCATAGTGCCAGTTTTTGCGGTCAGCAAGTTTATTACTGTAAGCGCCTCCATAGTAGTGCCTCTGAGGAACTGAACCGGACTTCCGATAGTGTCTCTCACATGTACATCATACATATATATATATATATACACTCACTCTCTCCGGGTTTTTCACATGATATGTGGTCAGCCACTATATGGGAGGGATATTCAGGCATAAATTAAGGGCATATTTACAAGCCGCACTAGTGTACCTATGTAACTGGTCATTCCCTGCCTATACTCTGCATTGTGTTTTGGGGTGTTATCAGGTGTGTGTGGGGTGCAGGAGGAAGGGATATTACAGACGCCGTTGTCGTTCCTGGATTTTATTGAAACTGTTGGGAACAATAAGGAAAGGGGTAAACTTCATATGCTCTGGCCCTCTCGCTCTCTCTGCACAAAGTAAAACAATGTATATACTTATGTATAGATGTGTTTTCTATCCCCTGCTTATGATGAATAATAAATCAAATATAATATATATGGGTCATAATTATACAATTGATTTACTAACTCGGGGGACCCTGCCACTAGATCCTCACCTCTTCCCACGTGTGCAATACACCAAAGGGAAGAGGAAATGAGGTCGGGACCCTTATAAAGGGGAAAAGACAGAGGGAGGGGCGATGCAGGACAAAAGCATCATGGGAAAGTTTAAAGGATATTGTACCCATCAGGTTAGACAGAAGAAGGAAAACAGAATCTTGTATAATTATAAATTAAAAGTAAAATAACAACCTGTTACACGTCACCTACACTTCAGACTTCATCCTCAAAATCAAAGCAGTATTAACACAAGCAACATGTTCCATCTCTTAAATCCAATCTAACATTTAAAAATAAAGTCTGTTTCAACTGGACTTTTATCTAAGAAAAACAAACATTTTATGTTCGAGTTGTTATAAAACTACTGAAACAAATAATTGGCTATACTGCAGTTCCGCTGTCTTGTTTGGCACCCTAAATTATGTCCTGCATTCTGTGGAAACAAATGAAGGCTGAGGAATGTTACGTAACACAGCTAGAATGCAAAAACTCTACCTGGTGTAATTCAGTGCATAAAACCAATGGTCTTAAGTGTGGTGTCTTCTTCGTAACACTCCCTGACTTTTGTATCCATGACCATGAGATAGGGTGGGCTGCTTTTCTTCCTTCCTTTGACTAGTATTCCTCCCTTTCCTCCCAGCCTTGGTTGGTGGGTCAGGCAGCATCACCTTCTTTTAATAGACCCAGGTGTCATTTATCTTGAAATTAGGTTCAAGTGCAGAAAATGATCTAGCAGAAGTCTTAGACAATCTCTGAATTACAGAGAAATCTGATTTATTCTGAAACTGTGAGAAATTGTTCATCTGTATTTTACTGCATTGCTAATTGTTGATGTGTGTGCCCTCCTTGTGCAGTAAAGGGGAGATCACATGCAAGCCTGAATTAAAATAAAATATTCTCTTCATATAGGAACCAAGTCTCTGGCTGGAAATTTCTACAAAAGGTCCATCTTCTTTTGCCGTATCAACACTTAAATGAGAAAAGCAGACAGGGACAGTATAGGTGACAGCAGTGACTGTCCTTCCATGCCATCCATATGTACAAGGGGTATGACCAGAGTACACATGTACAAAAAATTATATATCAAAAGCAAGTACCTTTGTTGAAACGTGAAGGTAATCGTTTACAGCATAACAATTCCATCCTAAAAAAAAGAATTTGTCTGTGTATTGCCTAGGAACTGCTACAATGTTAAAATGGTAAATCCCAACCAAACAGAGCAAAAACTGACACGTTATTTAAGAACTGAAAGAAGGAGAAAATTGAAAACTTTCTTCGAGGGATCAATAACATATATGTTTTGTTTCCCACGGTCCTGTTACTAATTCAAATCTTAAATCCTGTACTTTGATATTTTGGGCTGAATGTAATGACAGCAAACGTAACAGCTGCCTCAATGCAGGTGAAGGCAGCCCAGAGGGTCCAAGAGGTCAGTGGTCAATTACTGCATAGGGATCAAATCTGCAATCAGAAAATTACTGCATACATGCCTTTATATTACGGTCAAGCGGAGAGTCAGAGCAGTTTCCATAGAAACAACGTAAACAAACTTTACCGTTTGAAGCACAACAAACTCTGAGTGAAAATGGCGCAGAGGTGAGTAGCTTGTTAGCTCTCCAAAATGTCTTTGAATTCTTCAACTGATGTTGTGCTACTTTGATTATTTAGCCTTTTATACTATAATGACATAGTAAATGTCTATAATACAATAAAAAAACATAAAAAAATTTTTAATATTACATATTTTTTAACGTCATTTAAAGTGCAGTGGTTTTTATTGCTACTGTGGTTGCTAATATTTAAATAATGACAGACTATTTGGTTAGTAAATTCATCTCAAACATGCTAGTTTAGTAGGGCTTCCCAACCTTTCGATGTCCGTGGATCGGTTTCCGTCGTAGAAAAGTGTCACGGATGGGTAAGACGGCGGTATAATTTGGGGGTTCCCTCGCCGAGCGGCGGGAGATTGACGGTGTATACGGACATGCGGGGCTAATGGCGTATTTCCGTACATCAATACGGGCAGCTTTCTTTCCAAAACGGCGCGATCCCCTAATAAACGGGACGGCTGGCTCCTCTACCCCCGGTTGTCTGCCGCCCGGTGCAATACTCCGCGCGGACGGTACCGGAACACCGACCGGAAGTTGGGACCCCCTACTGTACAGGGTGGTAGGTAAATTGTAAAAAAAAAATTGGGGCATTACTTTCAGAGTAGGCTAGATGCTTCTAAGTTTATCATTACATCTATTTACATTGTTACACAGGATTAACACTTTCAAATATTCTTAGCTTGGTTAGTGTTAACTCAGTTCTTGGTAGTATTCATCTGGGTATTCATTTGATGTGGAGCACAGTTGTTTCGTATTTGATTCTAGTTATAATTTGGTGACATTACTGTTTAATATGCTATTGCACTTACAGTATCGTGCATTTTACAGTAGATTTTTTTTGCAATCTTGCTCACTGTTTCTTTTATTCTTTCTTTTTTATATATGTGAACCCTGTAATTATTTATTATAATAATTCTAACAATTGTATTTTCTGTATGGTTGAAGAATTTCCAGCTCTTTATTTTATTATCTCTCTTAAGTGCTGGTTAATCTCTCATTTATTCCCCAGAGAGCGAATTGAGAGAGCTGATCGATGGACCAACACCCAACACTGGGAAGCCTGGAACCTGTGGGATGAAGTGATCAACTGGGGAGGTGTGGAGGAGTTCTCACCAGTGACACTCCCCACTGTCCAGGTTGGGGGGGTTAAAGGGGGATTGGGGGGGTCTACTGATTTGGGTAAGGGAGGGGAGAGTGTGGAAAAGGATGGACTGCTAGCCAGCACTAGTATTTCATCTCAAAGTCTTCAGAGTAATTACGGCCTTTCATCTGAAGACTGGGAAATTTATAAAACTTGCTACCTAAACAAAAAAAAGAAAGTCAGGAAGGACCGGACAAGCCGGGGGGAAGGTGAGGTAAGGGGGCAGAGTAGTGAGGAATATGTGGAGGTACCAGAGTGGGGAACATTTGAGGGGAAGGCCTCCAGGGTTGTGATGGAGGGGACAGAGGCTGGTATTAGTATGATGGATATGCTAAATGGAGGTGAGGAGAGTGGATGTGAGGTGGGAGTGAATGTGGAGGAGGTTAAGGGAGGAGGAGGGAAAAGTACAGGGAATGCTGTGGAGTATGTAGTGTCACAAAGAGGCAGAACTTGGCTAGAACCCATCCAGGAGGAAGACCTTGAGAAGGATGAAGAAACAGATGAGGAGCTTCAGGAAGCAGAAGACACTGATGCTGCCACAGTGGACAGTTGGCAGTGCATGGCGGCATATGTAGCCAGAATATGGCTGCAGACTTTACAGGAAGATGGACCTGAGGAAAATGAAGAAGCTGATGTGGTATTCCAGCAGGCAGAAGATGCTGATGCTACCACACTGGTCAGGTTTCAGTGTATGGTGGCATCTGAAGACAGATCACAGCTACTGACTATACCAGAAGAAGGACCTGAGGAAGAGGACGAAACTGAAGTGATGAAGACAGATGAAACAAAAGAAGATGCTGATGCTGCCGAGAAGATCTACAGTGAAGAAGAAGTATCATTCCATGTGAATGCCGAAGATCTTTCTGAAGATGATACTGAGAAGAGCCACAAGAAGAAGAAGAATAAGATGAAGTGGTGCTTCTTCTGCTGTCCCCAGCCTTTCAGAAGAAGTAGCAAGAGGCAGTAATTATAAGGCTGTGAATTCAGGTTTACAAATGACTTAAAGCAGTAATATAACTATATTATTGACACCTTCACAATGCACTGTAATGCATCCATAAATATATTATAGACATGGGTATAAATATTGAAGAAAAAAAAGCATAACACATTATAGCCATGTTTATTATGGATTAATGGCCGATATAATGTATTATGAAGATATTTATTGTGTATATATAGATCAGAGCATTCATAATGCATTATCAAGATAGCTATAATGTGTTATGCCTTTGTATAAGTATTTACAGCCGTGTTTTTAATACTTTTATAAATTATTTATAAGGCATTAATTGGGTATGTATAATGCAGTTATATGACTGCTTTAAGTAAAGTTAAGTAAAGTGTTTATTTTCTTTTTCTTAGAATACCCGTGTTAGAGCCCTGCATTGGGACTGGGATCCCGCGGGACCCAACGGAAAGTGATACTGTTTAAGTGTTAATGTAGCTATAAGATACGATAGGATAAGATATGCTAAGTTAAAATATAAGATAGGCTAAGACGAAATATATTAATATAAGCTAAGTTGAAATATAATAAGATAAGATAGGTTAAGTTATATGATAAGATAGGCTAAGTTAAAATATAATAAGACAGGTTAAGTTAAGATATGACAAGATAGGCTAAGATAAAATATGATAGGCTAAGTTAACACATGATAAGATAGGCTAAGTTAAAATATTATAAGATAGGCTAAGTTAAAATATAAGATGGGTTAAGTTAACATATGATAAGGTAGGCTATGTTAAGATAAGAGATTTGCAATAAAACATATTTACTTTTCAAACTGTGTCTTTGTCATCTTTTCAGTGTTGTGTCTGTCTTTGTTTGATAATTTTGAATTGTTAATTTATATCTGACACTCTCCTAAATGTCAATAAGCAGAGACGGAGGAATGGGAGGAAGGTACAGTTAAGTATAAATGATAAAGTATCAAAATCACAGTGTTGCCTTATTTTGACGCAGAAAAAGTAATTTCATGTGTTACTGCCACCTATGCGTTAATGGCTGCAAATGTTGGTGTTAGAAGTGCTGGTAAATAACGCAGCGTAAGTTTAACTCCGGTGTGTTTCTGAAAAACGCTATCATTCGGCGACCGTATAGGAGAGGATTCTGGTAAGTAGCTGGCAAAGTTGTCATTTAACGTAATGCTAACGTCATCACGCACCTTTCGTCCTTTATAGTTTTAGTCCGGTGCACTCTGTATCCATGCTAACTAGCTAGCTAATGTTAACATGACGCAGTACAGTCTTCCAGCTTGGGGATTCCCACCCCTGTCCGCGGCCAGTATTCCGCAGGGGGGTTTGCGGAGGTGTTGGTTGCAAATACAAACGATCCCTTCATGTTCATGCGTTGTGTTCTAATGTGTAAATAAAAGATAACTATCAAATTCAATGTTTATGTCCTATTATACTAGATAAGACTGTAAAATAGTTTGCCCTGCAAATGGATGCCATGCAGTCAGAGTATGATCAAGATAGGGTGTGAGTGTGGAAAAAAGACAAATGTAACAGTATTTGAGGGATGGAGGGATGAGAAGAGTGGGATGGAGGGAAATGTAAGGAGAAGGAGGTTCCTCGGAGCTCCGAGATGTGTTTGGCTGTAATAAATCTGGAATATAGCTATATGACATAGTTTTTGATAACACCAGCATTTATTTTTTAGGTTTGTCGAGCTCCGTCAAAACAATTAGAACGAGTTCATTATGTAACTGGAACCCCTCTCACATGTAAACACAGTGACACGCTACAGCGTTGGTTTGTTGTCTGAGGATATGATACTGACCACAAACACATTCTCAAATTTCACTGCACCAATCACAGCATATGCAGGCAGAAAAATGATCGCAAAAAACATTCAGCATTAGACTCTAAAACCGTCTGTAATGTCTGTGTAAATTAAATTAATATAAATTAAAATAAGCTTTCCTATTTCAGTTTCTTTTAGATGTTATAAAGTAATAAATAAACAATCATAATAGTCAGTAATACATGGTTTAATTATCAGACAACTTCAACAAGTTACCACATGGATGCAAAATCAAAGATATTCATTTGCGCCTGGCACTAACCATGTACTCCTTCACAGTACTAAGCCATAGAAAGGGCCCCAATGAAACCCCTGCATTCCTGCATCGCAGATACTCTAATCTCAGCATTTATAAGATTATATTTGTACTACCTGCCAATTTTTATATTAGATGAGACTAAAAATTGAGAAATATCTATATGCAGAAGTAGTTTTTCCTGATAAGAAGGATAATATCAAGACTGTCAGCATTTACAAATCGAATTATGACATATCTGAGTAGCCCAGACTGTCCGGAAAACAAAGCCGTACAGCATATGTGGCTGACTAATGTACATACAGTGTAATAAGCTTATAATCAAATGGATAGAAGAACGCTCAATAATGGACAGGAGTCAAAGGGTAAATAAGGTGCATCATGTGGAAGAGAAGTTAGGTGGCGTTGTGAGTTTCATCTGGTAGCTAGAAGGGAACAAACTGGGCTTTTGGGGGGGGGGGGGGGGGGAATTCTCCGGCGGCTACATCGTTCTACCTTTTTTTTTTAAATGATTTATTTAAAAAAAAATCTTTTCTCCTTACACTATAATGGCAGGTTTAGGACTAATACAGTACAGTCATAACCAGTGTCAAGGATTCTATGCATCGCTACACAGAGACAAGTCCAGATATTGAGCCCAAGGCTAAAATTGTGGTTTACTTACAAGTGCACTTTGCTGGGCAGTGGGGGTGTTTGTCCTTCTCTGCTCACATTTTCCCCTCTTATCCTGTCTTCTCCTCCGCAGCCCTTCCTCCTTCTCTCTGTTGCTCCTATATTCCCTCCCCTCCAGTCATCTATGTTCTCTGTAGTCTCTCCTCTTCTCCCATTCTTCAGTTAAACTGTCTTCTCCGCTTTCCCTGTATCCCTCCTGTCTTCTGGTCCTGTCATCTCTTCTCCAGTCATCCCCTGCTTCTCAGTCATCTCTGCATCTTTTCTCTCATTTGTTTGCTTATTCTTTGATTGTTTGTGTTATTCGTTAACCCACCACCCCATGCTGGATGAGTCTTGATGTTTTTTGTTCTTTTTAAAGTTAGGCTTCTTCCTTTGTTTTTGTGCCATATCTTCTGCCCTCTTCTGGTTGCGGCAGTGCATGACACGGGTGGAAAAATAGGGTTTATTACAACACACACATCAAAACCAAAAGGATCAGGATGGATCCAAAATAAACTGCAAATGACCAGGAATGAACTAAATGATGGAATAAATACAACTAGAGAACTATATACATACATACAACATACAGCTATAATGAACCATCAAACAACAGAAGCAGAACAGGCACTTAAATACACAGCTAACAAGACACAATGCAGGACAGTGAGAATCATAACCAATAACAAGGACTGAGGGCAACCCAGGAACAGGTGTTACAATTAAACAGCACTGGTGTAATCAAAATGACCTTTCAGCCACATGGTCAGCTCTGCAGCGCCCTCTGCTGTTTGCATTAGAAGCTGCTTGAAATTCCCACTCTCCTTACCAACACCTCGAAAAGCCAGGCCTTGCTGTGCCAAGTACTTAACTTCAGAAGATTTTTCCTCACTTGCTGCTGCTCTTTCCAGCTCATCTGAAGGTTGAATATTAACAGGATTGATCTTCTGAATCCATGTCATCAGTGCTAATCTGTGGCACTGCCTGTCTTTATGTGCACTGAATTTCCCCAGTGCCTTTTCCAGTTTCACATGCCAGTCTTCACAAGAGCTGAATGTGTCTTTCATGCCAGTTTAGACATTTGTGTTACAAATTATTTTGCACAGTAGAAACAAAGAACCCCCCTTAAGATGAGGGGGGGCTGTAAGGGAGCCCAGTGTGATCTTTAAACCATTTCTCCAGAAAGCAGGGTCTCCTGTTTGATAGACGTGACATTTACATTTGGCTGATTTGGTGAAGGCCCAAGCTCCTCCCCCCTCCTCCCTAATACACCTTCATCTTCACCTGCCTGTCTGCTCTCTCTCTCTCTCTCTCTCTCTCTCTCTCTCTCTCTGCCATTGACTCACACTCAGTCTCCCTGATTAAATGATGTATCTGAAATACACACCACAGGCCAAACTAAGAAGCATATTAAACTAATATCAGGACCAGGCTGCTGTGACGTCATTATTCACTCTTAACCATCAATATTTGCTCCTTTTCTCACTCCCCTCCATGTCGCCTGCATTCTCTGCCGGCAGCAGCCTCTTGCTGTCTCTCCCTCTTCATCTTTACTCTCAGCACAGCAGAGTTTACATGAAAGCAGTTATCAGTAAACAAGTGGTGTTTCTTGGCATGATGCTCAGGAATGGATTTCTAAGGATTTGTTACCTGAATGGGATGATTAATATATGAAGAACCTTTGACTCACATACTGTATACATCTATCATCTGACTGGCACTAATTATCTCACTGTCTCTACTTACTTTCCTGCTTTTCTGTGGTTGCCCAAAACCTCACGATTGTCACACTTCCTCTTCATGATGACAAGCTACTCACTGTGAATAAAAGCTGACTGTAATAAAACTACCTGCATTTAAATCACACATTAATAACGTAAAATACCTTAAGTAAGCAAGTATAGCTTTCTACAGTAATGGAATATAAAATTAATTAAACCTATTACTGTCTACAAAATAACACATTCAGCACTATATCAGACTTTACATCAGCTTTCTGACCATTATAAATATACCTGAGTGAGCACCGTTGTTAGTTTCTAGGAGAATGTGAGTTAATAACATTTCCAGATAATTTAACCAGCGTAACTGCACATGAGGCAATTATTATAATTATAAACGTAGTAGGGGTAGGGGGCGCTATAGAGCGAAAGGGTGACTACGCCACTCTGTAACTGTCGCTAAGACGGTTATTTTATAATCACCTTTTGCTGGTTTGATTTAATATAGAATGTATACTGTGAAATGTATGCCAGTGCCCTCTGCTGACTATTTAATTGATCCGTGTTAACCCTTGAATACATGGTCAGGTGACGGAATAGGGTACGAGTAAATGCATGCTGGGAGATTCATGGAGTCAACTTGTGGTTTGTCGGCTTGTCACGGCAGGATCTGTAATAACTCCTAAGCATTTGGTCAGAAGGCGCACACGGTAATTTATATTTATTGTATTTACTTGTTGTCTTGTATTGAAAAGTGGAATTGCGGTGATGTATGAGCCGCTGTTTAGCGGTAATATCATGGATCTTTTAGAATGTCTTGTAAGATTAAATGTAATGCAGGAATTTAATAATATGTTTATTTTATAGTTTTTCACGGTGTCTAGAAGAATAAAGACGGAATAAACTTCAACATCTGTCAGCCGTATGTTTTCTGTACCAGATGAAGAACTTTGTAAGCTGTTATATCTTCTATAGTAAAGGTAACCTTACAGTAAATGACGTCTGCTGTCATCTGACGCTATATAGAAAATGTAATTAAATAAGATTAAATTTACCTTCTGCGAGGGGCACCCTAATATAATGATATATATAATAATTATAATATAATATAATTATATAATTATAATAAATATAATATAATTATAATATAATAATACACTGCTGTCTGTCTGCCATAAAATAAATAAAAGGGGGAATTGGAATTGCATATGACTATGGAGATTTTTACTAATTCACATAAGGGACAGCATAAAGGGTTGTTTAATTCAGTATCAGAGGAATTCATATATTTGTGTGATTATGATAATCACACTATTATAACTTGATAGTACATCTCTTGAATTGAACTAATTACAGTGTCATGTATAACACTGCACTTTTTAATACATTGTTTGGCAGAACAGACTGCAAAACTAGTCTCAATGGAAAGCTGGATGAAATTCCTAGGGTGGCGTAGTCAGCTGTCCACTGAGTCTACAGTTTTGTAGTTCGGTCTGTCACAGTCTGGCGCAGTTGGCAGGACCATCGTCCTGAGAGCAGAGACGCGTGTTCAGTGTGAATGACTCTTCGGTTGTTTTTCTACTTTTAATTACCTTTTTATTCCTATCCATGTCTTTTTTTCTTTTTGTATGCTCATTATTTAGCCAGTACAGCTGTTTTTATTGTAGTCGAAAACAACAGTGAGTGCCAGTCACTGGCAAATCCCTTGGTTCCCGGTTCCACTCCATCTGTCCTCTGGTGGTCCCCTTGAGCTGTGGACCCCTTTCCAGTGTTCTGCAGCCAGATCCTCCTGAGCCGCACGGAAGCGGAAGTTGGCAAAGTGAGACGCGGCAGTAGGCCTATGCATGCAATTGACTGGAGTATGGAGAGTAAAGCCTTTCGTTTTGTTTAATAAAAGTTATCCGTGTATTTTCTCATATGCGAGAACATCACAACTGCCACTGCACTTGTTGATGTGTAAGTGTGCCCTATTCAAACAATAAAGAGAAACTACATGCAGCACTGAAAAACTATTCCACGGCCAAAAAAAATTTAAACATTCTTTCTATATCAGAAGCTAGTCTCTGACTGAAATTTCTATAAATCTTTATATAAACTGATAGCAATTAACCTAAGAGTGCATGCTTGGATTGTAGTATCTGCATGTACTGTGGAACTAAAAAGAATCATAATCAACATATATAATTACGTAAATGAAAAACAAATACACTGTATTTTCCTTAATAGTTTCGCACGTTGCCATAATTTATATTTAATTTAAAGTATGAAGCACCCAAGCAAAGTTTATGTTGAAATAATACTCAAGATTCTTAAGTCTTAGCTCTGGCACAGTGGTGGATCTAGAAAATTTTACATGGGGTGGCAAGAGATTTTAACAGAGTGGCATGGAGGTTCAGTGAGAAACCGACTATCATTCAGAATCGTGGAGCTCAGGAGCATACTTACACTGAAAAAGTGACAATTTATCTAAGCATTTGGACTCTCATGGTTAAAACAATGCTGATTGTACTTTTCATTATCACTGACCAGTTGTTTTTCTTTGTTGTGCTATGCAGCAGAACGTTTCACAAACATATCCAAATTAAGAGCCTTTGCACGCTGATTCTCAATGCTCAGCAGAGTTTCCAGGTCCGCAGTGTTCATGCCCAATTGTGCTATTTTGAAAACATAGTTTCGGGTAAATATTAGGAGGTCATGGGTTGCGGATTTTTGGGCTGATTTCATAATGTTATACAGCAGCAGACTGCAAGGGGAAAAAGAAACTAATTATTATCAGTGCAAGTGGCTCCTAATCCTGAGTAATGCTGGATCTCTAGCCACCTAAAGTAAGAGACAGATGCACACGGAAAGCAGGGCTGCCGACTACCATGCATCTGGCATGACTTTCACGCTCTCAGACACTCACCAAGGAATCTTCCACTATATTATTCCACTATAAGCCTAAATGTAGCTACATCAGAAGCGTTGGTGTAGTTTGCAAACCCTACATACCATTTAGAACAGGGGTCACCAACATGGTTCCCACTGGCACCAGGATGCCCCCAAGGACCACATGAGTCACCCACGGACCTGTTCTAAAAATACCACAACTCACCAGTGGGCAGCAACTAAAATTTCATTTTATCTTGTTGCTATTCTTCTTTAATCACATTTGTATTTATATAGATTTGAAAATGACAATATCCAAAAAAGCATTTAAAACGTGTTTATTCTACATGAAGTTTAGATAAAGTCTGTTCTGGTAGCCTTTGTATGGCTCAGTACCCGTGAAGTAGCTCTCAGTTTCAAAAAGGTTGCTGACCCTTGATATATAGTATACCCCAATCTTGGGTGATATATCCTAATCAGTAAAATAACAGTCGGCTAAATTCCGCATAGTGATCTCATTAACTGCATGTTGTTGCTGAAATACATCACACAGACGTCGGGGGAATGTCAAATCATCAGAATATGTAAGATTTATACATTTGGTTAAGTTGAACGCATTTGCTGTTGAATGCAATTCCTATCACATTAACAATTACTGGTTGAAAAATTGCTGTTAGTGTCTTAAATCATACTGCTGTAAAAGTGAAATTTACAACAGAAATCAATATGCTTAGAATATGGGTTAAGATGGAAAATAATTTTTCCATCCCAATCCTAATCATGTTAATGCAAATTTACAGCAGTGTGGATTCTCAGAAAAAAAGGTACTCTGACATAAAGATCAGCAATACAGTGCAAATAACATTTAATTTCACATTTATACAAAAAAAGGACAGGGCATTTCGATGATAAAATCTGTAGTGAACAATAAGTCGCATCAAAACAAAACCTGGAATTCGGTCATGCTACCTTAAGGTTAAACATTACTTTGTGCAAAGTTCCTTGTTCTGAAATAAATACTTTCTGCAATAGCACATCCAACCATATTCACACAGTCTTTATCGTTATTTATTTATTCAGCCGTTTTTTTCTTACTGCCAGCATCTCATAAAAAGGGTCAGTGCTCACAGCAGCAGTGATGCTCTGTATCCACTTGTCCTTCTCCTCAGGGGTTGGCGCCGAGATGCGGTACACCACATGATTGCCCTCTACCAGGCGGCCGTCCGCCTCCGTTTTGCAGGCTTTCATCAGCTGTCTGCTGTTGTTAGGGATGTACAGTTCAAAGCAGTTAGGCTTCCTGAGATCCTTCACCTCACGGATGCTCAGATTCTCCAGCGGAATGATCACCCTGGGTTTCTTATCCGTAGTATGTTTGAAGTAATAAAGGCAGTTATCCATCAGGATGAACCACCGCCTTTTCCATGTTTTCACCCGTCCTCCTCCCAGTTTGAAGAGCCAACCCTCTCTGTCAGGGCTGAAGAAGGCATTGTTCCCATTGCCTTCAGGAATCTTGAATGGCTCATTCTTTATGCTCTTATAAAGATTTCGGAGGAGTTCATCTGGCAGGTTGCCTCCATCATTGATTCCTCGATTCATGGAGATGAACCTGTCCACACTGGGCTTGTCTCTCACATTTGGATTATGAAGGCTAGTGTTTAGCATGATTATGGAAAATGAAAGTACATAGCAGGTGTCAATGTTTTGGAAGACTCCAGGATTACATTGACAGTACCTCTGCACAAAGGCCTCCATCATCCTGTCAATCTTTTGTGCTTCTCCTGGCAGACGGAAACTCCAGAGGAACTGCCTGAGAGCCTGTACCAGGTTGAACCCTGCGAATTCATGAAGCCCAAGAAATGTTTGGAGGACTTGGATATTGAAGTCGTCTCTCTCACCCAGGTAATCCCCAATGGCTGTTTTGTTCAGCCCCTCTCCCTTGTATAGGAGCTGGGCGATGTCCTCAGACGTGTGCCGGAGAAGATTGTTTTGTACCATGAACAGGATACCCTTCTTAGGGTCCATGTTGAATTTCTTTCTTCCCATGGCGACATGCCTATTCTTTTCTAAGATTTGGCTGCGTTTGGTGCTGGATTCAAGGCCCTCCACTTCCATGAGGGCCTCTTTCAGCGCCTCCCGCAGCCTCTGGATCTCCAGCAGAAGGGCTCCTTTCCTCAGCCGGATGTCCTCAAGTTCAGAGTGCTTCTCTGGACTCAGGTCCATGGAGACTGCAGCAGACAGGAAAAGGAGATCGTCAGCGGGTGTGGAGCTCAGCAGGTTGGCCATCTCTGCCAGTTTGGTTGTTGGTTCAACTCCCATGGCAGAGTAATCGTAACATTGTTAAGCCCTTGAGCAAGTCCCTTAGACCCAAGTGCTCTGACCCCAAACTCTCATCACTTCGGACAAAAGCATATGCTGAATATATGTAATCCCAAAGGGCAGTTACAGAAGACCCCAGGACCGGAGTAACGTGGGAAGCAATTACTGATGCCTGGAAGCTTTGGGGCATGCAAATAAACTGCATCCAAAGGCAAATGGCTAATAAAGAATGCTCTGAATGCCAGGCATTCGTCCAGCAGTGAGATCGTAGAGATAATGAATAAAGATAGAAAGTGTGAATAAAGATAAAACATTTCGATTGTATTTGCGAAGCGATGCTGGATGCGCTGAGCTCGCCGGGAAGGTCATGTGGTCCGCATTCCCTCCCCATGCACACGTGATCAGCTCAATCACACCGAAATTGTCGGTTTGCTGCCCTTCAGGGAAACAATCTAAAGGGTGTTACGGGAAAAGTAATCGATGCAAGAGCCAATGATGTTCTCCTGGTGCCTACCCTTGTTTATGTTATCGTTACTGACACAAACAATGATGAACGATAATAAGCATTTATAAGCCATGATGACCGCACCATTAACGTGGAGTTGCACTAACATCTGTTTTTATAGCTAACCAGCAAGTCAACCTCTCACCCTAGTAATGCAGCAGCGCCGGTTAAACAATACGTTTACACAGAGTGCTTGTGATCAGTGGCCTATACTACGAATCAGGGTTACTGGCTTATCGAGGTAACTTGACGGATTTAAGGTACCACAGTTTAAATGAACTTCATATTTGTTCATCGGGATGTCTGAATCGGTGCTGATCAGTACTACGATGCCAGTTATGCAATGTAGTTTTGATAAAACTTTTCTGTCATTTAACATAAGAGGAAAAAAATAATTATACTGTAGTCAAATTGGCTGATATAAAATCGTTTAAAACTGTGACAAATTTTGCCTTTTTTTACAGTGTATACTTCCAGTCACAAGGTAGCAGATACGGATTTCTGAAATAGCAAAGGTAAAGGTCAATGATTAATATCCCTCATCTCTTTTAAAACTATAGGTGTTAGGTTGAAGAAACTGTTATTAATCATTTTGTTATCACTCCTGTATGATCAGCAATGAATGTAAATATGTATATATATTATTTTGTTTTCCCCTAGCCTCATACTTTAGATTATATTAATAATAGCATTCCCACCTTAGCAAAACCAGAACTTTCTCTCACCTCCCTATTACTCTTGCGCCTCCCACTGACTATAAATAAAGGAGTCAAGGGGAACCACCCTTTGTAACACATTCTGCTGTAGTTTGCATTGCAGAGAGTGTGGGTACCCTTGCAAGTAAAACTGTAACCTGTGTGTGTCTCATAAATGTGGAGTTGGGGTGGAAACGCCGGGCGCTTTCCCCAACATAGAATTTGGTCCTTCGAGCCGGATCCGAGGAACCCCGAAGACGTCTCCAGTACGCCGAGAGAAGCGACACCGAAGTCTGTCGACAGCCACTCGAAGTCGGGTGCAAGAAAGACCTGTGATGTGAATTCGTCATCAGGCCGGTGGTTAGAACTGCGCTCGACGTCTGGTGATGTCTGAAGGACCTCGGTGACGGAACAGAGAGCACACTATACAGGTGAGAGATATGGCACCTAAGTGAGTAGGTGGCCAAGTGAGAGATACGGCACCTAAATAAGTAGGTGGCCAAGACATGCATGTGGTTGAGGTTAGCCGAAATTAACCGGGAGAGAAAGTAGGCGTTATTGGAAATATATATATTGATGTATGTGGATGTGTTTTTATAGGTTTTAGATTAACCTACACGATCCACCCTAAAAGCAACAACATACTGGTGACTGAAGGATAAAGGACGGGTTTCATCCCTGAAAACTAACACCGCTGCTCTAATAGTGAGCAGTAGAAGGCCGTGTTGGTGTCCTCCTGAGGTCTCATGCCAGGGACTTGCTTTTAGGATTTTTTATGTTTTGTAGTGTATTCAATAAAAGGTAACAATGGGAAAAAATCTGAGTAAACAAATCAAATTAGAGGGAGATGAGAAGTTTATGGAAGGATATAAACCAGGATCAGGACAAATAAGTAGTCAGAGATGGAGGAAAAAACATGGGTTTGAAGGAAAACTCCATACTCCAGACATATTAAAGTTACAGGGAAACTTAAAACTGGAGATGTTACAGACTACCAATAATAAAAAAGGCCAAGATAGAAAAAAGGAATACGTTTTCTCTGATGCATGGTTAGAACAGAGTAAACTAAGAGATAATAAGAGACAACAGAAAAAGAGAAATAAGGAGAAAAAACTGCAGGTGGCTTTAATCACACTAGACGAAGAAACGGCAGCAAGACCTTCTGCCCCTCCAGCTCCTCCACCGCCCCCACAAATTCCGGTGCCTGCACCGGCGCTGGTTCCAGCCACAGATAGACAAGAAGCAAGGGGGGGGGGGGTGGAACCATCTCGCATGTTAACTCGAGGGTCTGATCCCTCTCTATATCCTGTAAAAGATTTGGCCACAGCTAAAGTACAATGGCATCCAAAAAATAACACAGAACAAGAGGAGGTAGAATGGCAGTGTCCCCTCGTAGAAGTGGCAAATCCAAATCGAGGCCCAAATAATGCAGGACCCGAAACTATGTTAGTATATAGACCCTGGACCGTTGAGGATAGAACAGCGGCTTTAAAAGGAATACCCCCGGTTGAAGAAGGGGTACCCGAGTTTTGGACTGCCATCCTAGAATTACAAAGTAGTTTTCATTTGAACGGCAGGGAAATGTATAGATGTCTCAGACAGTTGTTTACCCATAAATGGGGACGTGTAGCGGGAGACTTCACAGGACATGGTAATAATGATGAAGTCTTAGCACATAACTCACAGGAACTCATTCAAGCATTACAACACCTGCGAGAGAGGATAGACACAGTCTTCGTAAGACGTGCAGATTATGGGCGAATAGCGCAGTGCAAACAAAAAGATGGAGAGGAACCTGAGGATTTTATGGATAGGATGCGAGTGGTGTTCAGGGGAAATTCAGGAATTCCTCACGACGAGGAAGACGGAGGAGTGTATCAGCAACAATTAAAACGAGCTTTTGTCGCAGGCCTAAAGCCTGAATTGCGAAAATATCTCGACAAACATTGGGTACATCAGAATACTGGCTCAGTCCAACAAGCCTTAGAATATGCCCAACACGCACAGAAAGCGCAGAAACAGCAAAAGACAGATACAATATTCAGCGCCTCTGACGTGGTAGCGCTAGTGCAAACGAACCCTCGGGGACGCGGGGGATTCAGAGGTAGAGGAAGAGGAAGATTTAGAGGCCGAGGAAGATTTAGAAATAAACAAACAGGAGGGTTTTCACAGGAAACAGAGTGTTGGACATGCGGGAAACCTGGACATTTAAGCAGGGACTGCAGGTCAGGGAAGCGACCATTTAATCCAAACTCCACCGAAAATGACCAATGACCCTCCTCGGAGACCCCTGTTGCCGACACTATCCGAGGTGAAACAGAGGTCATTTTAAGGGAAGAAACGGAGGTTACCTTACAAGACCTCCTGGATGAGGAAATAGATTTGCAAGCAGTATGTCAGCTATTAGCAGAAAGGCAGTGGGGAACTTTGCCAAGTCGGAAATTAATCATAAATGGCAAAGTATACGAATGCCTGTGTGATACTGGAGCCTGTAGGACTGTCCTAACCTCCAGTCCTCCTGAAGTCACATACTCCTCATCTGTCATAAATATAAAAACAGCAGGAGGCCAAACAGACAGTCATCAGCTAACAAACCCAGTTGCAGTAAAAGATAAGGAAACTGGGATTGAATGTCAAGCACAAGTGTTAATAAGCCCTTCTTGCCCTGTCAATCTGTTAGGCTGTGACCTTATGGTACAAATGGGCATTAGTGTAGTTGCCACAAACTCTGGCATGAAAGCAATCATAAATGAGGAAGCCTATGTTGTGCAAGGAACCGGAGCACCACAATATTACTGGTCACTGGACCTAGGGAGAACTGCACAGACACGAGAATTGTTGCGAAAAACTAGAGAAAAGCAGTCCCCTAAACAAACCCAGTTCATGCCTGACGATGCCTTACACGTCACTATGTGGTACAAAGGCACCCCAGGACCAGATTATGCCTATGACAAAACGTTTCATGCCCTCCAAGACACTTGTATTACCTTACAACATTTGTATGTTAACTCCACTACTGGCTTTTCTGCTGCCTCAGTCATCTTATCTAACAAACAACAGGTTGTGTTCAGAGGGGAAACACCACACGTATCTCTATCAAAATCACCTCAGATGCAGTGGAGGGATGTAGAGATGTTCTTACGAGATTCCATGCACAGTTACAATGACTACCAACCCGTACCTGGCTCCTGTTGGAGCTATGACAAAAAACACAATGTGTGGCGGTTCCCTTTGGGATGGAGAGTTCAAACCACTCTCACCACACACTTGCAGGACCCAACCTGACAAATTTTTTCTGTTCTGGAGGGGGGATCATGTCCAGATCTAGATCACCTCCCGGAAGGGTTGTGGTCGTCCTCCCCCACTGATGTAGGACTGGTAAAGGGGTTCCCACCATACAAAGTAATTGTGAAATCAGAACACCGCCCGGTAGTTAGACAATACCCGTTAAAACCTGAGGCAGAGAAAGGTATAGCCCCTGTAGTGCAGGATATGTTGGCATCAGGAATATTGCGAGAGGCTCCTGAGGCCACTTGCAATACTCCTATCTTCCCTGTCCAGAAGGGACATACAGGGAAATGGCGCATGGTGCAGGATTTAAGACCAGTTAATAACATAGTGCAACACGCAGCACCAGACGTGCCCAACCCGCATTTATTGCTCAACTCATTAACCCCTGATAAAAGTTACTTCTCAGTAGTTGATCTCAGTAATGCATTTTTCTCAGTACCATTGCACTCTGATTCTCAACATTTATTTGGTTTCACCTATAAGGAAAAAAAATACACATATACTAGACTCCCTCAAGGGTTTTCAGAAAGTCCACATGTATATACCATGGCCCTTAGATATTCTATGAGTACCTGTAAAATACCATCCCATAGTCAAGTGCTACTGTATGTAGATGATATATTAATTGCTTCAGATACAAAACAGCATTGTAAGGAAGCCACACTGTTGGTGTTACAGCATTTATATGATACAGGACATAAAGCATCAAAACAAAAATTACAATATTGCAGGGAGGAAGTTATATATTTTGGACATAAACTCTCCCAACAAGGTCGATCATTATTAGAAACTATAAAACAGGCAATACAAGAGGCACCAAAGCCAAAGACTAAACAGCAAATGATGTCCTTCTTAGGACTTTGTAATTATTGCAGAGAATGGCTACCTGATTATGCCGCACTCGTTCAACCTCTGCAAACCTTAATTTATGGGAAAGACATGGCCTTAAAAGATAAAATTCAGTGGACAAAAGAAGGAGAATTGGCATTCACAAACTTAAAAATGATGCTACAAACAAATGTGATACTTGCCTTACCAGATTATCAACAACCATTTACCTTATGTGTTGATGCTAATCAAGGTTATATGAAAGCGGTATTAACACAGCCGTTCGGGACAAAGGAAAGACCAATAGCATTCTATTCTAAACGATTAGATGCAGTAGCAGCTGGTTTTCCACAATGTTTGCAAGCATGTGCAGCTGCTGCAGAAGCAGTAAAATTATCAGCAGAATTAGTGTTGTGTCACCCACTCACCCTGAAGGTGCCACATTCAGTTTCATTAGTTTTACTGCAGACGCCGCTTCCGTTCCTCACACATGCTAGACATCTGACCTTAGTCTCACTCCTGCTTTCACAGTCAAACATTACTATACAGCGATGTGGTCCTCTTAACCCTAGCACCCTTCTTCCGACAACGGAAGATGGAGAGCCACATTCGTGCAAAGCAGTTGTGGAAGAGCAAACAAAACCCAGAGCAGATATTTTACAGACCCCAATATCAGATTCAATGGTTGTTTATGTAGATGGATCAGCATCAAAAAATGATATGGGAAAAAATAAGGTCGGGTATGCTGTAGTTACATCTACTGAAGTGTTAGAGGCCAATGCACTCCCACCTGCTTGTTCAGCACAAGCGGCTGAACTCTATGCTGTAATTAGGGCATGCGAGCTATTCAAAAATAAGTCACTTACTATATACACTGATAGTCAATATGTGTTTGGAGCTGTTCATCACCATGCAAGAGTGTGGAAAAATAGAGGTTTTAAAACATCGCAGGGAACGTCTCTAACTCACACAAACTTACTACTTAGATTATTAGATGTTGTACAATTACCGACTCGCCTTGCACTGTGCAAATGTAAAGCACACCAAACCGATGCTTCCACAATAGCTAAAGGAAACAACTTTGCAGATAAAACTGCCAAAGAAGCGGCCCTGAAACAGCCCACCTTATCAGTGGCAGACATTCTTTTCATAGATAGTGATGTGCTGTGTGATGCACAGATTCATGCTCCTAAAACAGAAATACAGAGTTGGATCAAGAGAGGAGCAATACAGCAAGGGAAAGTTTACTATATGAATGACAAGCCCATCCTACCAAAAAACTTATACAAAACAGCTGCCTTAGTGAGCCATGGAAATACTCATGTCTCAACAGGAGGGATGGTACATATTATCCAGCAATACTTTTATGCTATAAATTTTTCTGATTATGCAAAGCAATTTTGTATAACATGCTTAATTTGCTGTAAACATAATGCACAGGGTAACATGAGACCAAAACGTGGCCAGTTCCCTGTAGCTGAGTACCCGTTTCAAGTTGTACAAATGGATTTTATTGAATTATCTTGGTCACAAGGGAAGAAGTACTGTCTAGTCATTATAGACACCTTTTCTAAGTGGGTAGAAATATACCCTGTAAAGCACTGTGATGCAATGACTGTTGCAAAATGTTTGGTAGGCCATTATTTCCCTACTTATGGCATACCTCATATTATAAGATCAGACAATGGGACTCATTTTGTAAATCAGACCATGTCCCTTTGTTCACAAGCATTAGGTTTTACGCTTAAGAATCATTGTGCTTATCACCCTCAGAGTGCAGGCTTAGTGGAGAGAACTAACGGCACTATTAAAACAAGGCTCAGAAAAACAATGGAAGAGACAAAAAGGCCGTGGCCAGAATGTTTGTCTCTAGTAAAATTGTGGATGAGAATAACTCCCATTCCTGCAGGATTAACACCTTTTGAGATAGTGTACGGAAGGCCGTTTCCTCTAGCAACCGAAATGAGTGATATAGGGAAAGCGGACAGAGAAAATACATTGGCTAATTGGATGCGAAAGTTGCTATCATCACAACAAAAACATAGCCCCAGTAGTCTGCCAGTAAATTCTGTTTCTAACCAACAGGATAACTTGCAGCCAGGGGATTGGATCCTGGTCAAGGTCCTGTTGCGGAAGGAGTGGAGCACACCCCGGTGGGACGGTCCTTATCAAGTCCTCCTCACAACACCAACAGCTGTGAAAATAGCAGAACGACCTTCCTGGATACACAAAAGTCACTGTAAACCCATCAAGCCCTTATCAGAGGCCTCAGCGACAGAGTAGCAGTGGAAGTCCGCTACAAAGGCACAGTAACCAATAGGGTGCTGCTGTCAGACCGGGTGAAGAAAACAACTGAACTGCACTCTATTAGGATGGCTCTGACGGGGTGGGGATGTGGTAAGGTGACTCTAGGGGTCATTCTTGTTGTTGGACTTGTATGGTTGTCCTTGCTCCCACTAGCTCCATTGCAACACCTACGGCGATGGACCCATGACGACTTCCATCTGCGCCCGTTGCCTGCTGACCACTCACACCCGTTCATGAAGAACTACTGGTATCGATATGTACATGACACTGTAACAGCAAAAAATGTGACGAATTGCTATGTTTGTTCTGTGATGCCTACTCATAGTGAAGGACCCACTGTATATGGAAAACTCATGAATATGTCCCAGGCCAAATGTGCTGCATCTTTTGCAGGTATAGGGTACCAAAGTATTGTTTCACTTATATTTTCCGTAGATGGAGACTATGTTAATATCACCACTAATGGGTTAGGTAATATAACCGTAAAAACTGTTGTGCAAGATGCCACAGGAATATACCCAGATGACCCTGGGTTCCAAAACGGCACATGTCTCCAAGACTTTTGGGTGGATTTCACCGTAACTAAAACCAATGTATCATTCCCCTTTTCTGTCCTAATATATCAAGACCCAACCACATATAATCATTCAGTCTGCTACAAACAGAATAATGGCACTAGGTGGATCGGAGGCAATACCACGAATTGTGACACGACCTTCGTTAGCAGCATGTACGGCTCTCCTGTCTCGTTCTTGGGGCCCAGTAATGGAACTTATTGGGTGGACGGTGTGGCTTGGTTATGCGGACCTCGTGCATACTTTGTCCTACCACCGAACTGGTTTGGAGTGTGCGCTCCTATTTTTGTTTCAGATCACACCTTCCTGATAGCACAGGGAAGTAAGGTTTCCATCAGAAGCAGGAGGAAGCGTTCGATATCAATACAACCCCATGACAGTTTGTGGGGAACAGACGTACCCCCTGAACATAAACTGTGGGGAACAGGCAGTAAAGTTGCGCTGTCCCTATTCCCCTGGGCAGGAGTCGGAAAGCTCATGCTGCGAGTAGAAACTCTAAATTATAGACTAGGTCTTTTCATAAATAGTTCGATACTAATTGATCAACAACAAAACGAACAATTGGACATAACCAGACAGATGGTTATCCAGAACCGTATGGCATTAGACCTACTGACAGCTGCACAAGGAGGAGTATGTGTCCTCCTGAATCAAACGTGCTGCACTTACATTCCTGACAACGTGCACTCACCTAATATGACAATTGCCCTTGACCGCCTCCGTGACTTACAAAAAGTGATGACCATGGACAGTCAACCGCAGTCCTCCTGGCTGGACTGGTTTGTTACAGGAACATGGTGGTCCATACTGATGAAAATGTGCCTACCTTTTGTTTTGTTTTTTATTTTGTTTTTCTGTTGTTTTATAACTGTTATACCATGTTTGAAAATGTTTATTAATCAAGCTCTTAATGCTGCTTTTCGGACACACAGTACAATGTTTCTCTCCCTTACTCAGAATATGGAGACAGAGCCTGTTTCCAGCGATAGCGATGAAGAAGACATGTAATTCATAATGACGGCTGAGCCGAAAGCACCCGTGCAGGGCTTGGACCTGAAGTAACGGAATTAGATGGTTTTCTATGATAAACAGGAGGAACGACTCCTGATGGTTTTCTGTACTCCACAGTTAGGATGATGATGATGTGATCTAAATGACAGTTGTACTGGAAATGCTTTTGCAACTTGTACAATACTGATGTTTTTGATCATACTGTCATGATAAACAGGAGGGACTGTTAGGTTGAAGAAACTGTTATTAATCATTTTGTTATCACTCCTGTATGATCAGCAATGAATGTAAATATGTATATATATTATTTTGTTTTCCCCTAGCCTCATACTTTAGATTATATTAATAATAGCATTCCCACCTTAGCAAAACCAGAACTTTCTCTCACCTCCCTATTACTCTTGCGCCTCCCACTGACTATAAATAAAGGAGTCAAGGGGAACCACCCTTTGTAACACATTCTGCTGTAGTTTGCATTGCAGAGAGTGTGGGTACCCTTGCAAGTAAAACTGTAACCTGTGTGTGTCTCATAAATGTGGAGTTGGGGTGGAAACGCCGGGCGCTTTCCCCAACAATAGGTAAGATGCTGTTTTGATATCCTGTCTAGGGTTGGAGTGTAACAGTATTCACGGGAAAGGGGAATGGGATAAAGGGACAAACGGGGTGAGGGCAAGAAGGGAACACCAGTGGACAAAGGGATATTTTTTGTATTTTCATTTTTTTTCATGTATAATACTGACACTGAACAAATAACCCGGTGCAAAAGACTTTGGGAGTGACCACAGCCAAAATAACAAACAAAATCCCTGTTGTAATCTAAATCTGTAATGTATGTATGGGTCAATGTTGCCACCTAGTGGGAAAACTGTATAGTTTTTGTACAGCAAATGTTAACAGAGTTTCCGGTCAGGTGTCTAGATTATTTTCAATAAGTTTTGGTTACGATGCTAGAAGGCACATGTTATGTAGCTCCTGCCATCCGTTTGTGTAAGTGTACAAATGCGTGCATATAAAGTGTTCTTAAACACGTTTCGTGGTCAGGTGCTTATTTATTAAGTAAAGTTACCACATATTTTGGCGACGAGGTGAATTTTTTTTTTCGCGCGGAGGGAGTGCTGGCAAGATGACTACTTTCGGGACTGTGGGTGAATTCGTGGAGGGAACCGAGGATTGGACAGAGTACGAAGAAAGGTTAGGACACTTTTTCTCTGCAAATGGAATTTCTGATGGAGACAGAAAGCGCTCCATTCTCTTGAGTGCGTGCGGTGCTAAAACTTACAAGCTAATACGGAATTTAGCCACGCCGCGGAAACCGGGAGAGATTCCTTATGACGACCTCGTCCAACTCGTGGCGAATCACCACAATCCGAAACCATCTGTGATAGTCCAGCGTTTCAAGTTCCACAGTCACTTCAGGAAGCAAGGTCAGTCTGTGGCTAACTTCGTGGCGGAGCTAAGGCAGTTGTCGGAGCACTGTGATTTCGGAGCAGTGTTGGATGACATGCTTCGGGACAGACTTGTTTGCGGTATTAATAATGAGGCTATTCAAAGACGGTTGCTGGGAGAGACACCGCCATTAACCTTCAAGAAGGCTTTTGATATTTCTCAGGGTATGGAAATGGCTGACAGTAATGCAAAAGACATTCAGAGGGGACATGCGGTTTCACAGGCAGCAACGGTGCATCAGGTCCGGAAAGAGACTGGTAAACAGCCTAAAATCGTTGAATGTTTTCGCTGTGGGGGGAAGCATTATGCAAACGAGTGCAAATTCAAGGAGAGTGTTTGTCATTCCTGCAAAAAAGTTGGACATTTAGCTAAACAATGTAAGACTTCTAAGTTTAAACGCAACCCTGGACAGAAAAGTGCAAAACAGTTTAGGGCAGCAACGAATCATTTGGAGAATCAAGCTGAGGAATCGGCATGTGCCTACAATATGTATGGAATACGAAGTGGTGATTTTCCTCCTGTACCTTATTACGCCACTTTGGACGTAAACGGACAAGACATTACTTTCGAGATTGATTCAGGGGCTTCTACATCAGTCATTAGTGAAGATACCTACAAAAGCACTTGGAGGTCAGACCCTCCCACACTTAGACCTACAAATTTGAACCTCAGGACATATACAGGGCAATCCATTCCACATCTGGGGGAGTTGCACGTACACATGTGTACTGGAGGTCAGAGAGCTGCTGTTAGATTGGTGGTAGCTAAAGGTAGCGGTCCTAGCCTTTTGGGACGTGATGTGCTTAGAAAACTTCAGTTAAATTGGCAAGAAATTAAATTTGTACGCACTGTAGAGGACATTCTGCAGAAATACTCTGATGTTTTCCGAGATGAGCTGGGTACTTTAAAAGGGGTGACAGTAAAATTGCATGTTGACCCAAATGCCACCCCACGATTTTTCAAACCAAGGTCAGTGCCCTATGCAATGAAAAGCAAAGTGGAAGAAGAGCTAGAGAGGTTGCAGAGACTGGGCATTATAGAAACGGTACAATTTTCCAAGTGGGCAGCACCTATTGTTCCAGTTTTAAAACCAGACAAAACTGTGAGAATATGTGGGGATTATAAACTCACTGTAAATCAAGTCTCAACCTTGGATGAATACCCACTGCCAAGAGTGGAAGACCTGTTTGCTACCCTGGCTGGAGGTAAATTCTTCACAAAACTGGACATGAGTCAGGCTTATCAACAGCTGATGCTAGAGGATGAATCTAAGGAATATGTAACCATTAACACTCACAAAGGGTTATTTAAATACAACCGCCTGGTTTTTGGTGTTGCATCCAGTCCAGCGATTTTTCAAAGAACTATGGACATAGTGTTGCAAGGCATTCAGCAAGTGGCTGTATATCTGGATGATATATTGATCACAGGAGCCACTGAGGGAGAACATTTAGCAAACTTGGAAAAGGTTTTAGAAAGACTTTTAAGAGCTGGGTTAAGGCTGAAGCGGGATAAGTGTGTATTCCTGGCACCAAGCGTGACTTACTTGGGTCATGAAATTACATCGGAAGGACTTAAGCCAGTGGAAGGAAAAGTCAGGGCTATAAAAGATGCTCCAAGCCCTAAAGGCATCACTGAACTTAGATCATTTTTAGGAATGGTAAATTACTATGGTAAGTTTCTACCTGACCTTTCAACTGTGATGTCCCCTTTGTACAAGCTACTGAGGGGTGACACTGCATGGCATTGGAAAAAGGAGCAAGAGCAGGCTTTCAAGGCTGTGAAAGAGCTGTTACACTCAGACAGACTGTTGGTCCATTTCAATCCTGACAAAGAGATCATATTGTCCTGTGACGCATCCCCGTATGGAGTAGGGGCAGTCCTTGCTCACAAAATGGACGATAGGTCAGAAAGGCCTATTGCATTTGCTTCGCGTACTTTGAGTACAGCAGAAAAGGGATACTCACAATTGGACAAGGAAGGTCTGGCTGTGGTTTTTGCTGTGAAGCGTTTTCATCAGTATCTCTATGGTCGGACATTCACAGTTTTCACTGACCATAAACCTCTGTTAAGTCTGTTGGGAGAGAAGAAAGGCATTTCACCACAGGCCTCGCCTAGAGTACAGCGATGGGCACTCACATTGTCAGCTTACCAGTACAAACTGGTGTACAGAATGGGTGTGGATAATGCAAATGCTGATGCCCTGAGTCGGTTGCCGTTACCTGAACTTGCGGCTGTTGCACCTGTACCTCCAGAAACTGTGTTTTCATTGGAATGGTTAGCTGACATACCACTGCAGGCTAAACAAATTAGTCAATGGACTGAGCGGGACCCGTTGTTGTCGAAAGTTAAGATGTATCTGTTGCATGGATGGCCAAGTATTTTGGAGGGGGAGGAGATGAGACATTATGCAAAACGGAAGCTAGAATTAAGCCTGCAAGGAGGCTGCATTTTTTGGGGTGCAAGAGTTGTTGTACCACCCCCTGGCCGTTCACAGATCATAGAGGAAGTACATGAGGCACACCCAGGGGTGTCACGAATGAAAAGTTTAGCGAGATCCTATGTATGGTGGCCAAAAATGGATCAGGATTTGGAGAACAAAGTGAAGTCCTGTAGACAATGCCAGCTGAATCAGAACTCCCCTGCACCTGCACTTTTACATCCATGGGAGTGGCCTGCTAGACCTTGGTCTAGGTTGCACTTAGATTTTGCGGGACCATTTTTGGGACAAATGTTTTTGATTATGGTGGATGCACACTCTAAATGGATAGAGGCACACATAATGCACAACATCACGGCAGCTGTAACAATAGAGAAACTACGGCAGATTTTTGCAGTGCATGGATTCCTCGACAAGCTTGTCACAGATAATGGTACCACATTCACAAGTGAACTGTTCCAAGAGTTTATGAAGCAAAATGGAGTTCATCATATCCGTACAGCACCTTTTCATCCTGCCTCAAATGGGTTGGCAGAGCGAGCAGTACAAACAGTGAAAGAAGGTCTGAAAAAGATGACAGGAGGTTCACTGAGTACTCGTCTCTCACGTTTCTTGTTTCAGTATCGTCTCACGCCACAATCCACTACAGCACGCTCACCAGCCGAGATGCTCATGGGACGCAGGCCCAAATCAAGGTTGGATTTGCTGCGCCCTAACATGGAAGCAAGGGTGGAGAGAAAACAAGAAAAGCAAAAGGAGAAATTCAACCAGCAAGCACATAAGAGAGAATTTAAACCAGAGGATAAAGTCTATGTGAGGGATTTCAGTAAAACAAGCAGTCAGAAATGGTTATCAGGGACTGTATTAAAACCAAGTGGTCCGGTCTCATATGTTGTGCAGCTAGCGGATGGACGTGTAGTACGCAGACATGTGGATCACGTGAGGACACAACATGATTACGATGCGAGTACTGAAAATCTCTGTGATACAAACTTGCCATCTCTAAGTCATTTCCCAGGAAGTGAAAATGATCCTGAGACGGAGCCAGAGAGAGCTTCGCACACCGAGATGTCTGTGTCCCTTGCAGAAGTGGAGACACCAATTAATGTTGGACCCATACCAGTAGATTCTTCCAAAACCGCTGAACTAATTATAACCGAAGTTTCACCAAGAGTTGTGCGCAGATCACAGCGTCCTCGCAAACCTCCTAATAGATTAAACCTTTAAGAAAGAGGTGCAGTTATAATGCACCTAAGTTCTGGAAGAAGATATAGTTAGTTAATGCAAGAGATTTAACATTGTTAATATGGTTTCTATGTATATAGAGAAAACAAGTAACCTGGAAAATGTGAAGCAGTTGTAAACTTAAAGGGGGAGGGATGTTGTAATCTAAATCTGTAATGTATGTATGGGTCAATGTTGCCACCTAGTGGGAAAACTGTATAGTTTTTGTACAGCAAATGTTAACAGAGTTTCCGGTCAGGTGTCTAGATTATTTTCAATAAGTTTTGGTTACGATGCTAGAAGGCACATGTTATGTAGCTCCTGCCATCCGTTTGTGTAAGTGTACAAATGCGTGCATATAAAGTGTTCTTAAACACGTTTCGTGGTCAGGTGCTTATTTATTAAGTAAAGTTACCACAATCCCCAACTATCAAGTGCGACCCACAGCTAATCTCACCTAAGTGCAAAAGAAAAGGAAACCAAAAGACAAACACTCCACCTCACTCCCTGACCAAATAAACAGAGTCCAACACACACTTGCAAAACAAAATAGCTAGGGGTGCAACGGATCGCGGTTGATCCGTGATCCGTACGGATTACAACCCACGGTTCGGAACGCACGTGATCCGCGGATTAACTCGTTTTTTAAACTTTTAGATAAATAAAAAAAAAATAACCGCAGATAAAACAGTGTTTTCTGCTGATATTGCTTAAATAATAAATAATTAATTACACAGAAGTCGTGTTTACGTCAGCGGAACATGTGACTCAGTCAACAACGATGGCTAGCGGCGGAACAGAGGAACTCGAAAAGCCTCCCGCGTCATTCAAATCTTTTGTATGGGAGCATTTTGGCTTTCCTGTAAAATATAATGATGACGGAAGAAGGGTGGTGGACAAAACAGTTACAGTGTGTAGACACTGTGGCACGAGAAAGCCGTATGAAAGTGGCAATACATCGAGTATGGCCACGCATCTGAAGCGACATCACCCCAGTGTGCAGACAGGATGCAAACCGAAGCAACCACAGCAACAGCTGCTCACCGCTGCATTTAAGCAGCACTTTGCACCAGAATCAGAGCGGGCTAAAGCTATTACCAAATCTATCGGGATGTTTATCGCGGCAGACATGAGGCCATACTCTGTTGTTGAAAACAAGGGTTTTAAAAACCTCCTAAAAGTGCTTGAGCCACGGTACGAAATACCCTCGCGCACACATTTCAGCATGAAGGTCATGCCTGAACTTTACGAACAGGAAAAAAGCAAAATCGTCGCAGACTTATCAGATGCATCCTCTATTTCGATCACCACAGACGGGTGGACATCAAGGGCTACCGAAAGCTACGTGACTGTGACTGCCCATTATATAACAGCGGGATGGGAGATGCAAAGTCCGGTGCTACAGACACGCCCCCTCTATGAGACTCACACAAGCACAAATCTAGCGCAAATCCTGATAGAAGCAGTAGCTGAGTGGAAGTTAAAGAGACACAATGCATGTAGCAATATCCCAGTCACCACAGATAATGCCAGAAACCAAGTAAATGCAGTGACAGAAGCTGGACTAGGGCCACAGATATCTTGCTTTGCACATGTGATAAATTTAGCATGCCAAAGAGGAATCTCAGTTAACCAGATGGATCGCCTTCTTGGGAGGATTAGGAAGGTGGTTTCTTTTTTCCACAGAAGTACAACAGCAGCTCATGTCCTTAAAACAAAGCAAGAAATGCTACAGCTACCAGCCCACAAGCTCATACACGACGTCACTACAAGATGGAATTCCACATATGACATGTTGGAGCGCTATCTTGAGCAGCAGGCAGCAGTATACTCTGCACTGACAGAAAAGACACTGAAAAAAAATATCAGAGACATTGTCACCTTGTCTGATGATGATGTGAAAGTAGCAGAGGAGGTCCTTCAGCTCCTCAAACCTCTCAAAACAGTCACAACCCTATTGAGTACTGAAAATGCACCATCTGTGTCCATGATCCTACCTCTGAAAACCAGAATTATACAATCCATGTGTGCAAATGAGGAAGACACCAGCATTACCAGAGATGTTAAGGCTGCCATAAGAGGGGACCTGATTTCCAGATACACCAACCCCCCTGAAATACAAGATTATCTTCACAGATCTACTGCACTTGATCCAAGGTTCAAGTCCCTGACTCACATAGAACCAGCCCTACGCGAGAAGACATACACTGATCTCACAACTGAGATTGTGGCTACTGAAGAGGTAAAAAATAATACAGTTATTCATGTTATTTAATATTAATATAATTAAGTTATAAAATATTTTAACTATTATTTATGTGAATATTTGATCTTAATTTTGAAAATTACCAGCATATGTTATTGATTGCCTATGAAATATATAACAAGAAATATAGTTAAATAACTCAGTAATTTTTTCTGCAGGGTCAAGCCACAGAGCCAACACCCTCTGAAGAAGACACAGGGCCAAATGCATCTCCTCCACAAAAGAAGTCTGCCATAGAAGAGCTTTTTGGGGATACATTTGTGAAAGAGTCAGACACAGAGAAAACTTTTTACAACACAATCAAAGAGGAGGTAGCATCATACAGGGCAGCAAGCAGTTTGCCAGTGGATGGTGGTAATCCGCTGGCGTGGTGGAAACACAATGAGTGTAAATACCCTCACATTGCAAAAATGGCAAGACACTACCTTGCTGTGCCTGGCACTTCAGTTCCTAGTGAGAGGGTATTCTCCACAGCAGGTGACATAGTGACAGCTAAGAGGTCTACTCTCTCCCCAGAGAATGTAGACATCCTCATCTTTTTGAAAAAAAAATTGTCATTATAAGGTTTGGCCTGTTTTCAGTTCTCAGGTTGTTTTTCAATTGTTGCATTGAAGTATTCAAGTATTGAGAATTTTATTTAAAAATTGTATTTATTCAGCTTTTTCAGTTATTTCTTGGTTTTATTTTTGTAATTTATTTTAGTTATTTTTGATAAAACCAAAAGTTCCTTGCCATACTGTTCTTGTAATAAATGAGAAGCAAATTACATTTGACTCCTCCCCTTTTTGCTGATCCGAAAATTGATCCGATCCGTGACTCAAAATCCATGATATGATCCGAACCGTTAGTTTTGTGATCCGTTGCACCACTAATGAAGACTAGGAGGTGAATTTAGAGGATGAAGAGGTGAAGAGGAAGGAGGAAGGGTAAGAAGAAATAGAATAACTGATGTCATCAGAGCTACAACAGTGGATCATGTGATCAACCATGGAATGACCCTGAGGGAAGCTGGCCAATGGGTTCAGCCTGACCTGAGCCGCTACGCTGTAGCAGGCATCATAAGGACGGTTCCAAATGAGAATCGGTTAGTACAGTTACTTCACAGTACGTTTTGTAGTGGTACCATACTGTAATGAGAATCGGTTAGTACAGTTACTTCACAGTACGTTTTGTAATAGTACTATACTCTAATGAGAAACACAACAATGCTGTACAGGTAAAAACTGAAATGGTTACTCTACAGACCTGCTAGACATCCAGAATCTGGGGGCAGAGGAAGAATGTTCACTGAAGAACGAGAGACCCATATAGTTAATATGGTGATCACAAATAATTCCATTAGGCTACGAGAAATACAGCAGCGTATAATAGAGGATGACACCACCTCCCAAAACATGAACAATGTGAGCATCTCTGCATTATCTCGTGTACTGGCATGCAACAGAATCAGGATGAAGCACATTTACAGAGTCCCTTTTGAACGAAACAGTGAACGCGTTGGCATGGCAGGAACATTACTGGACACGGTGCCATAACCAATGTCCCAGGACAGCGTGGTGGTAACATAACTATGTGTGCAGCTATAAGTCAGAACGGTGCTGTTCACCATCATGCAACCCTGGGCCCATGTAACACTGCACACATTATTACATTCCTGGACAGTCTACATCATATGCTCACTAATGTTCACAGACCAGTTATGTCATCATATGGGACAATATTAGTTTCCATAGGACTGGTTTACAGTCGCCCACTCTTCACTGTACTCAACCTCCCGCCTTACTCTCCATTCTTGAATCCGATTGAAGAATTCTTCTCTGCCTGGTGCTGGAAGGTCTATGATCATCATCCCCATCAACGCATGGCTCTTTTACAGGCAATGGAGGAGGCATGCGAGAATATTGACCAGGCATCATGTCAGGCCTGGATGAGGCACTCCAGGAGAGTTTCCCCGGTGCCTTGGACTAGAAAGCATTGCATGTGATGTTGATGAAATTCTGTGGCCGGACCCAAAGAGACGACAAGAATGATTTTTTTTTTCTCTCTCAGTGAAATTGTATGTTGTCTTATGTTTCTTTTGATGCATGTGAATAAACATTCATACTTGAAATTTGAATCTTGAATTGTGTTTACAGAACTATTTATGACAAAAGTATGACCTCAAATTGACATACCTCGTGCACAGAGAAAGCAAAAGCCAGATGTGTTTTCCATTCCTACCATAAGTGTGTAGTTGGCACATTGTGTGCTTATTAAGATGATGGTTTGTGTTAACTGATTGGTACAAAAATACAATTTTTCCAAAGGTTTGAAGAGTTAAGCACGATTTATTAGCTTTTGCAAGAGACCTACAATGTTTTGCTGATTTGGTGGTTTTTTTATTTGTGTGCAGAGTTTTTGCAAAATAGCCAGTAGTTACAAAAATGTGTTTAAGCCACCAGTAAAAAACGTGTGTGCTTTGGTGCACATCCATCCATCCATCCATTTTCCAAACCGCTTATCCTACTGGGTCGCGGGGGGGTCCAGAGCCTATCCTGGAAGCAATGGGCACGAGGTAGGGAACAACCCAGGATGGGGGGCCAGCCCATTGCAGGGCACGCTCACACACCAGTGACTCTCACACACACACACCTACGGGCAATTTAGCAACTGCAATTAGCCTTAGCATGTTTTTGGACTGTGGGGGGAAACCAGAGTACCCGGAGGAAACCTCACGATGACATGGGGAGAACATGCAAACTCCACACATGTGACCCAGGCAGAGACTCAAACCCGGGTCCCAGAGGTGTGAGGCAACAGTGCTAACCACTGCACCATCATGCCGCCCCCCATAAATTCATTTTTCCATTTTTATTTTCAATAATACTGATGTTAACTCAGCATCTTATTTTCAATGTTGAAAAAGTCACTTTATATCAAGGTTTCGCCACCATTAATTTTTCAATATTAAACATCTGACCAAAAATCAATTCAGTTTCAATGCTGATAATTTATCACTGACCATAATTCAATGGATTTAACTATACTTCAACGCTGAAACAATAACATGATGCTATCTGGGCTATGAATAATTATTTCAATTGATATACAGATTCCAAGCCCATATAGGTGATACACAGGTACGTAATGGGCGTCTTATGTCTGAGGTAGCCAGCTACTGTGTTTGATAACCCACCATCATAATAATAGTTTCCTTGCACCAGTATGAAAGTAAACCAATTGATCCCTCTTGCAATAACCTGTGGTATGAAACTGAATAAAATGTATCGTACCAGTCTTGGGGAAAACCAGTGAGAATCCACTGTGAAACAGCACTGCGCAAATTCTCATGTGTTCCTAATGACAAGGGCAAGACTGGTAATCAAACTATCCTCTCAGCAGGAGTGTTAGTGTAAAAGCAGGGCTTATTGACACAGATAATAAAGCTTGTTAGAATGCGTAACATAATTATTTAGCTGGGCCCAGAAGAGGTGAGAGCTCCCCTAGTGGCTACAGGAGTGCATTTTCCCCAAAGCAGATATAATGGATGGTGGTCTTATTGCTTTTAGACCACAACTTGGGATAGAAGAACAAATCAAATTATTTTCCTCATTTAATATTCAGATTTTAATTGGGCTTAAATTTTAGAGCACAGTGTGTTCTAGGATGGTACGTTATGGATATTAGTCTCTACCACATTCTAACGCTATAAATCCGGACCTTTTCCTATGTTTGATTTGGTGGCTGCCAGGCGTTCTGAGTAGTATAGTGACTATGGTAGGCGAGTGATTCCCTAAGGAATTTTTTGTTCTGTTCTGTGTGGCAAATACATATAATGCTGACATTTTTCCTGGAAGATTTGGGATTTTTCATCCCGTGCCTTAAGGTATTTCTCTCCAGCTCTAGGGAGTCTCCCCCGAAAACACCAGTCACTCACTATCCTTACACTTATGCTTGCTGACTTATTCAACACCATGAATGGATTAACAGAAAAACAGAAACCTATTAAAAGGCTGCACCATATCATGATATGCAAATAAACATCCAGCATCATTGTTTCACAGGGAAGTACATTATTTATTGATAATTATAACCCTAACCCTTACTTCTCAGCTTGACAAACATAAGGTGCGGTGTGTGAACATGTGAACTGGTTGAAATGCAAGTGTCTCACAGTCAATGCATAAGACTTGAGAGCCTTGACTTTACTTATATAGCCCACAACATGTTTATGATTCATAAATAAATCTGGCCAGCAAATCGGTCTTTCATTTTCCACAGAATAAAAAAAACGATAATGTTATCCCGCTGATAATTGCAAGCGCGTTTCACCCCCGGCACTGGCTGGAGACACAGGCAAAAGGCATACAATCTTATTGAGGTACAAAAATTATTCCATCTACTCTGCACTTCTGCATAACTTCCATCATAGTGCCAGTTTTTGCGGTCAGCAAGTTTATTACTGTAAGCGCCTCCATAGTAGTGCCTCTGAGGAACTGAACCGGACTTCCGATGGTGTCTCTCACATGCACATCATACATATATATATATATATATACACTCACTCTCTCCAGGTCTTTCACATGATATGTGGTCAGCCACTATATGGGAGGGATATTCAGGCATAAATTAAGGGCATATTTACAAGCCGCACTAGTGTACCTATGTAACCGGTCATTCCCTGCCTATACTCTGCATTGTGTTTTGGGGTGTTATCAGGTGTGTGTGGGGTGCAGGAGGAAGGGATATTACAGATGTCGTTGTCGTTCCCGGATTTTATTGAATCTGTTGGGAACAATAAGGAAAGGGGTAAACTTCATATGCTCTGGCCCTCTTGCTCTCTCTGCTCAAAGTAAAACAATGTATATACTTATGTATAGATGTGTTTTCTATCCCCTGCTTATGATGAATAATAAATCAAATATAATATATAATATATGTGTCATAATTATACAATTGATTTACTAACTCGGGGGACCCTGCCACTAGATCCTCACCTCTTCCCGCGTGTGCAATACACCAAAGGGAAGAGGAAATGAGGTCGGGACCCTTATAAAGGGGAAAAGACAGAGGGAGGGGCGATGCAGGACAAAAGCATCATGGGAAAGTTTAAAGGATATTGTACCCATCAGGTTAGACAGAAGAAGGAAAACAGAATCTTGTATAATTATAAATTAAAAGTAAAATAACAACCTGTTACACGTCACCTACACTTCAGACTTCATCCTCAAAATCAAAGCAGTATTAACACAAGCAACACGTTCCATCTCTTAAATCCAATCTAACTTTTAAAAATAAAGTCTGTTTCAACTGGACTTTTATCTAAGAAAAACAAACATTTTATGTTCGAGTTGTTATAAAACTACTGAAACAAATAATTGGCTATACTGCAGTTCCGCTGTCTTGTTTGGCACCCTAAATTATGTCCTGCATTCTGTGGAAACAAATGAAGGCTGAGGAATGTTACGTAACACAGCTAGAATGCAAAAACTCTATCTGGTGTAATTCAGTGCATAAAACCAATGGTCTTAAGTGTGGTGTCTTCTTCGTAACACTCCCTGACTTTTCTATCCATGACCATGAGATAGGGTGGGCTGCTTTTCTTCCTTCCTTTGACTAGTATTCCTCCCTTTCCTCCCAGCCTTGGTTGGTGGGTCAGGCAGCATCACCTTCTTTTAATAGACCCAGGTGTCATTTATCTTGAAATTAGGTTCAAGTGCAGAAAATGATCTAGTCTTAGACAATCTCTGAATTACAGAGAAATCTGATTTATTCTGAAACTGTGAGAAATTGTTCATCTGTATTTTGCTGCATTGCTAATTGTTGATGTGTGTGCCCTCCTTGTGCAGTAAAGGGGAGATCACATGCAGATCTGGTTTTCTGTAGTTTCTTAGCCTGAATTAAAATAAAATATTCTCTTCATATAGGAACCAAGTCTCTGGCTGGAAATTTCTACAAAAGGTCCATCTTCTTTTGCCGTATCAACACTTAAATGAGAAAAGCAGACAGGGACAGTATAGGTGACAGCAGTGACTGTCCTTCCATGCCATCCATATGTACAAGGGGTATGACCAGAGTACACATGTACAAAAAATTATATATCAAAAGCAAGTACCTTTGTTGAAACGTGAAGGTAATCGTTTACAGCATAACAATTCCATCCTAAAAAAAAGAATTTGTCTGTGTATTGCCTAGGAACTGCTACAATGTTAAAATGGTAAATCCCAACCAAACAGAGCAAAAACTGACACGTTATTTAAGAACTGAAAGAAGGAGAAAATTGAAAACTTTCTTCGAGGGATCAATAACATATATGTTTTGTTTCCCACGGTCCTGTTACTAATTCAAATCTTAAATCCTGTACTTTGATATTTTGGGCTGAATGTAATGACAGCAAACGTAACAGCTGCCTCAATGCAGGTGAAGGCAGCCCAGAGGGTCCAAGAGGTCAGTGGTCAATTACTGCATAGGGATCAAATCTGCAATCAGAAAATTACTGCATACATGCCTTTATATTACGGTCAAGCGGAGAGTCAGAGCAGTTTCCATAGAAACAACGTAAACAAACTTTACCGTTTGAAGCACAACAAACTCTGAGTGAAAATGGCGCAGAGGTGAGTAGCTTGTTAGCTCTCCAAAATGTCTTTGAATTCTTCAACTGATGTTGTGCTACTTTGATTATTTAGCCTTTTATACTATAATGACATAGTAAATGTCTATAATACAATAAAAAAACATAAAAAAATTTTTAATATTACATATTTTTTAACGTCATTTAAAGTGCAGTGGTTTTTATTGCTACTGTGGTTGCTAATATTTAAATAATGACAGACTATTTGGTTAGTAAATTCATCTCAAACATGCTAGTTTAGTAGGGCTTCCCAACCTTTCGATGTCCGCGGATCGGTTTCCGTCGTAGAAAAGTGTCACGGATGGGTAAGACGGCGGTATAATTTGGGGGTTCCCACGCCGAGCGGCGGGAGATTGACGGTGTATACGGACATGCGGGGCTAATGGCGTATTTCCGTACATCAATACGGGCAGCTTTCTTTCCAAAATGGCGCGATCCCCTAATAAACGGGACGGCTGGCTCCTCTACCCCCGGTTGTCTGCCGCCCGGTGCAATACTCCGCGCGGACGGTACCGGAACACCGACCGGAAGTTGGGACCCCCTACTGTACAGGGTGGTAGGTAAATTGTTAAAAAAAATTGTGGCATTACTTTCGGAGTAGGCTAGATGCTTCTAAGTTTATCATTACATCTATTTACATTGTTACACAGGATTAACACTTTCAAATATTCTTAGCTTGGTTAGTGTTAACTCAGTTCTTGGTAGTATTCATCTGGGTATTCATTTGATGTGGAGCACAGTTGTTTCGTATTTGATTCTAGTTATAATTTGGTGACATTACTGTTTAATATGATATTGCACTTACAGTATCGTGCATTTTACAGTAGATTTTTTTGCAATCTTGCTCGCTGTTTCTTTTATTCTTTCTTTTTTATATATGTGAACCCTGTAATTATTTATTATAATAATTCTAACAATTGTATTTTCTGTATGGTTGAAGAATTTCCAGCTCTTTATTTATTTTATTATCTCTGTTAAGTGCTGGTTAATCTCTCATTTATTCCCCAGAGAGCGAATTGAGAGAGCTGATCGATGGACCAACACCCAACACTGGGAAGCCTGGAACCTGTGGGATGAAGTGATCAACTGGGGAGAAGGTGTGGAGGAGTTCTCACCAGTGACACTCCCCACTGTCCAGGTTGGGGGGGTTAAAGGGGGATTGGGGGGGTCTACTGATTTTGGTAAGGGAGGGGAGAGTGTGGAAAAGGATGGACTGCTAGCCAGCACTAGTATTTCATCTCAAAGTCTTCAGAGTAATTACGGCCTTTCATCTGAAGACTGGGAAATTTATAAAACTTGCTACCTAAACAAAAAAAAGAAAGTCAGGAAGGACCGGACAAGCCGGGGGGAAGGTGAGGTAAGGGGGCAGAGTAGTGAGGAATATGTGGAGGTACCAGAGTGGGGAACATTTGAGGGGAAGGCCTCCAGGGTTGTGATGGAGGGGACAGAGGCTGGTATTAGTATGATGGATATGCTAAATGGAGGTGAGGAGAGTGGATGTGAGGTGGGAGTGAATGTGGAGGAGGTTAAGGGAGGAGGAGGGAAAAGTACAGGGAATGCTGTGGAGTATGTAGTGTCACAAAGAGGCAGAACTTGGCTAGAACCCATCCAGGAGGAAGACCTTGAGGAAGATGAAGAAACAGATGAGGAGCTTCAGGAAGCAGAAGACACTGATGCTGCCACAGTGGACAGTTGGCAGTGCATGGCGGCATATGTAGCCAGAATATGGCTGCAGACTTTACAGGAAGATGGACCTGAGGAAAATGAAGAAGCTGATGTGGTATTCCAGCAGGCAGAAGATGCTGATGCTACCACACTGGTCAGGTTTCAGTGTATGGTGGCATCTGAAGACAGATCACAGCTACTGACTATACCAGAAGAAGGACCTGAGGAAGAGGACGAGACTGAAGTGATGAAGACAGATAAAACAAAAGAAGATGCTGATGCTGCCGAGAAGATCTACAGTGAAGAAGAAGTATCATTCCATGTGAATGCCGAAGATCTTTCTGAAGATGATACTGAGAAGAGCCACAAGAAGAAGAAGAAGAAGATGAAGTGGTGCTTCTTCTGCTGTCCCCTGCCCTTCAGAAGAAGTAGCAAGAGGCAGTAATTATAAGGTTGTGAATTCAGGTTTACAAATGACTTAAAGCAGTAATATAACTGCATTATTGACACCTTCACAATGCACTGTAATGCATCCATAAATATATTATAGACATGGGTATAAATATTGAAGAAAAAAAAGCATAACACATTATAGCCATGTTTATTATGGATTAATGGCCGATATAATGTATTATGAAGATATTTATTGTGTATATATAGATCAGAGCATTCATAATGCATTATCAAGATAGCTATAATGTGTTATGCCTTTGTATAAGTATTTACAGCCGTGTTTTTAATACTTTTATAAATGATTTATAAGGCATTAATTGGGTATGTATAATGCAGTTATATGACTGCTTTAAGTAAAGTTAAGTAAAGTGTTTATTTTCTTTTTCTTAGAATACCCGTGTTAGAGCCCTGCATTGGGACTGGGATCCCGCGGGACCCAACGGAAAGTGATACTGTTTAAGTGTTAATGTAGCTATAAGATACGATAGGATAAGATATGCTAAGTTAAAATATAAGATAGGCTAAGACGAAATATATTAATATAAGCTAAGTTGAAATATAATAAGATAAGATAGGTTAAGTTATATGATAAGATAGGCTAAGTTAAAATATAATAAGACAGGTTAAGTTAAGATATGACAAGATAGGCTAAGATAAAATATGATAGGCTAAGTTAACACATGATAAGATAGGCTAAGTTAAAATATTATAAGATAGGCTAAGTTAAAATATAAGATGGGTTAAGTTAACATATGATAAGGTAGGCTATGTTAAGATAAGAGATTTGCAATAAAACATATTTACTTTTCAAACTGTGTCTTTGTCATCTTTTCAGTGTTGTGTCTGTCTTTGTTTGATAATTTTGAATTGTTAATTTATATCTGACACTCTCCTAAATGTCAATAAGCAGAGACGGAGGAATGGGAGGAAGGTACAGTTAAGTATAAATGATAAAGTATCAAAATCACAGTGTTGCCTTATTTTGACGCAGAAAAAGTAATTTCATGTGTTACTGCCACCTATGCGTTAATGGCTGCAAATGTTGGTGTTAGAAGTGCTGGTAAATAACGCAGCGTAAGTTTAACTCCGGTGTGTTTCTGAAAAACGCTATCATTCGGCGACCGTATAGGAGAGGATTCTGGTAAGTAGCTGGCAAAGTTGTCATTTAACGTAATGCTAACGTCATCACGCACCTTTCGTCCTTTATAGTTTTAGTCCGGTGCACTCTGTATCCATGCTAACTAGCTAGCTAATGTTAACATGACGCAGTACAGTCTTCCAGCTTGGGGATTCCCACCCCTGTCCGCGGCCAGTATTCCGCAGGGGGGTTTGCGGAGGTGTTGGTTGCAAATACAAACGATCCCTTCATGTTCATGCGTTGTGTTCTAATGTGTAAATAAAAGATAACTATCAAATTCAATGTTTATGTCCTATTATACTAGATAAGACTGTAAAATAGTTTGCCCTGCAAATGGATGCCATGCAGTCAGAGTATGATCAAGATAGGGTGTGAGTGTGGAAAAAAGACAAATGTAACAGTATTTGAGGGATGGAGGGATGAGAAGAGTGGGATGGAGGGAAATGTAAGGAGAAGGAGGTTCCTCGGAGCTCCGAGATGTGTTTGGCTGTAATAAATCTGGAATATAGCTATATGACATAGTTTTTGATAACACCAGCATTTATTTTTTAGGTTTGTCGAGCTCCGTCAAAACAATTAGAACGAGTTCATTATGTAACTGGAACCCCTCTCACATGTAAACACAGTGACACGCTACAGCGTTGGTTTGTTGTCTGAGGATATGATACTGACCACAAACACATTCTCAAATTTCACTGCACCAATCACAGCATATGCAGGCAGAAAAATGATCGCAAAAAACATTCAGCATTAGACTCTAAAACCGTCTGTAATGTCTGTGTAAATTAAATTAATATAAATTAAAATAAGCTTTCCTATTTCAGTTTCTTTTAGATGTTATAAAGTAATAAATAAACAATCATAATAGTCAGTAATACATGGTTTAATTATCAGACAACTTCAACAAGTTACCACATGGATGCAAAATCAAAGATATTCATTTGCGCCTGGCACTAACCATGTACTCCTTCACAGTACTAAGCCATAGAAAGGGCCCCAATGAAACCCCTGCATTCCTGCATCGCAGATACTCTAATCTCAGCATTTATAAGATTATATTTGTACTACCTGCCAATTTTTATATTAGATGAGACTAAAAATTGAGAAATATCTATATGCAGAAGTAGTTTTTCCTGATAAGAAGGATAATATCAAGACTGTCAGCATTTACAAATCGAATTATGACATATCTGAGTAGCCCAGACTGTCCGGAAAACAAAGCCGTACAGCATATGTGGCTGACTAATGTACATACAGTGTAATAAGCTTATAATCAAATGGATAGAAGAACGCTCAATAATGGACAGGAGTCAAAGGGTAAATAAGGTGCATCATGTGGAAGAGAAGTTAGTGCATTGTGAGTTTCATCTGGTAGCTAGAAGGGAACAAACTGGGCTTTTGGGGGGGGGGGGGGGGGGGACTTCTCCGGCGGCTACATCGCTCTACCTTTTTTTTAAAATGATTTATTTAAAAAAATATATTTTCTCCTTACACTATAATGGCAGGTTTAGGACTAATACAGTACAGTCATAACCAGTGTCAAGGATTCTATGCATTGCTACACAGAGACAAGTCCAGATATTGAGCCCAAGGCTAAAATTGTGGTTTACTTACAAGTGCACTTTGCTGGGCAGTGGGGGTGTTTGTTCTTCTCTGCTCACATTTTCCCCTCTTATCCTGTCTTCTCCTCCGCAGCCCTTCCTCCTTCTCTCTGTTGCACCTATATTCCCTCCCCTCCAGTCATCTATGTTCTCCTTCCTCTGCAGTCTCTCCTCTTCTCCCATTCTTCAGTTATACTGTCTTCTCCGCTCTCCCTGTATCCCTCCTGTCTTCTGGTCCTGTCGTCTCTTCTCCAGTCATCCCCTGCTTCTCAGTCATCTCTGCATCTTTTCACTCTTTTGTTTGCTTATTCTTTGATTGTTTGTGTTATTCGTTAACCCACCACCCCATGCTGGATGAGTCTTGATGTTTTTTGTTCTTTTTAAAGTTAGGCTTCTTCCTTTGTTTTTGTGCCATATCTTCTGCCCTCTTCTGGTTGCGGCAGTGCATGACACGGCTGGAAAAATAGGGTTTATTACAACACACACATCAAAACCAAAAGGATCAGGATGGATGCAAAATAAACTGCAAATGACCAGGAATGAACTAAATGATGGAATAAACACAACTAGAGAACTATATACATACATACATACATACAACATACAGCTATAATGAAGCATCAAAGAACAGAAGCAGAACAGGCACTTAAATACACAGCTAACAAGACACAATGCAGGACAGTGAGAATCATAACCAATAACAAGGACTGAGGGCAACCCAGGAACAGGCGTTACAGTTAAACAGCACTGGTGAAATCAAAGTGACCTTTCAGCCACATGGTCAGCTCTGCATCGCCCTCTGCTGTTTGCATTAGAAGCTGCTTGAAATTCCCACTCTCCTTACCAACACCTCGAAAAGCCAGGCCTTGCCGTGCCAAGTACTTAACTTCAGAAGATTTTTCCTCACTTGCTGCTGCTCTTTCCAGCTCATCTGAAGGTTGAATATTAACAGGATTGATCTTCTGAATCCATGTCATCAGTGCTAATCTGTGGCACTGCCTGTCTTTATGTGCACTGAATTTCCCCAGTGCCTTTTCCAGTTTCACATGCCAGTCTTCACAAGAGCTGAATGTGTCTTTCATGCCAGTTTAGACATTTGTGTTACAAATTATTTTGCACAGTAGAAACAAAGAACCCCCCTTAAGATGAGGGGGGCTGTAAGGGAGCCCAGTGTGATCTTTAAACCATTTCTCCTGAAAGCAGGGTCTCCTGTTTGATAGACGTGACATTTACATTTGGCTGATTTGGTGAAGGTCCAAGCTCCTCCCCCCTCCTCCCTAATACACCTTCATCTTCACCTGCCTGTCTGCTCTCTCTCTCTCTCTCTCTCTCTCTCTCTGCCATTGACTCACACTCAGTCTCCCTGATTAAATGATGTATCTGAAATACACACCACAGGCCAAACTAAGAAGCATATTAAACTAACATCAGGACCAGGCTGCTGTGACGTCATTATTCACTCTTAACCATCAATATTTGCTCCTTTTCTCACTCCCCTCCATGTCGCCTGCATTCTCTGCCGGCAGCAGCCTCTTGCTGTCTCTCCCTCTTCATCTTTACTCTCAGCACAGCAGAGTTTACATGAAAGCAGTTATCAGTAAACAAGTGGTGTTTCTTGGCATGATGCTCAGGAATGGATTTCTAAGGATTTGTTACCTGAATGGGATGATTAATATATGAAGAACCTTTGACTCACATACTGTATACATCTATCATCTGACTGGCACTAATTATCTCACTGTCTCTACTTACTTTCCTGCTTTTCTGTGGTTGCCCAAAACCTCACGATTGTCACACTTCCTCTTCATGATGACAAGCTACTCACTGTGAATAAAAGCTGACTGTAATAAAACTACCTGCATTTAAATCACACATTAATAACGTAAAATACCTTAAGTAAGCAAGTATAGCTTTCTACAGTAATGGAATATAAAATTAATTAAACCTATTACTGTCTACAAAATAACACATTCAGCACTATATCAGACTTTACATCAGCTTTCTGACCATTATAAATATACCTGAGTGAGCACCGTTGTTAGTTTCTAGGAGAATGTGAGTTAATAACATTTCCAGGTAATTTAACCAGCGTAACTGCACATGAGGCAATTATTATAATTATAAACGTAGTAGGGGTAGGGGGCGCTATAGAGCGAAAGGGTGACTACGCCACTCTGTAACTGTCGCTAAGACGGTTATTTTATAATCACCTTTTGCTGGTTTGATTTAATATAGAATGTATACTGTGAAATGTATGCCAGTGCCCTCTGCTGACTATTTAATTGATCCGTGTTAACCCTTGAATACATGGTCAGGTGACGGAATAGGGTACGAGTAAATGCATGCTGGGAGATTCATGGAGTCAACTTGTGGTTTGTCGGCTTGTCACGGCAGGATCTGTAATAACTCCTAAGCATTTGGTCAGAAGGCGCACACGGTAATTTATATTTATTGTATTTACTTGTTGTCTTGTATTGAAAAGTGGAATTGCGGTGATGTATGAGCCGCTGTTTAGCGGTAATATCATGGATCTTTTAGAATGTCTTGTAAGATTAAATGTAATGCAGGAATTTAATAATATGTTTATTTTATAGTTTTTCACGGTGTCTAGAAGAATAAAGACAGAATAAACTTCAACATCTGTCAGCCGTATGTTTTCTGTACCAGATGAAGAACTTTGTAAGCTGTTATATCTTCTATAGTAAAGGTAACCTTACAGTAAATGACGTCTGCTGTCATCTGACGCTATATAGAAAATGTAATTAAATAAGATTAAATTTACCTTCTGCGAGGGGCACACTAATATAATGATATATATAATAATTATAATATAATATAATTATATAATTATAATAAATATAATATAATTATAATATAATAATACACTGCTGTCTGTCTGCCATAAAATAAATAAAAGGGGGAATTGGAATTGCATATGACTATGGAGATTTTTACTAATTCACATAAGGGACAGCATAAAGGGTTGTTTAATTCAGTATCAGAGGAATTCATATATTTGTGTGATTATGATAATCACACTATTATAACTTGATAGTACATCTCTTGAATTGAACTAATTACAGTGTCATGTATAACACTGCACTTTTTAATACATTGTTTGGCAGAACAGACTGCAAAACTAGTCTCAATGGAAAGCTGGATGAAATTCCTAGGGTGGCGTAGTCAGCTGTCCACTGAGTCTACAGTTTTGTAGTTCGGTCTGTCACAGTCTGGCGCAGTTGGCAGGATCATCGTCCTGAGAGCAGAGACGCGTGTTCAGTGTGAATGACTCTTCGGTTGTTTTTCTACTTTTAATTACCTTTTTATTCCTATCCATGTCTTTTTTTCTTTTTGTATGCTCATTATTTAGCCAGTACAGCTGTTTTTATTGTAGTCGAAAACAACAGTGAGTGCCAGTCACTGGCAAATCCCTTGGTTCCCGGTTCCACTCCATCTGTCCTCTGGTGGTCCCCTTGAGCTGTGGACCCCTTTCCAGTGTTCTGCAGCCAGATCCTCCTGAGCCGCACGGAAGCGGAAGTTGGCAAAGTGAGACGCGGCAGTAGGCCTATGCATGCAATTGACTGGAGTATGGAGAGTAAAGCCTTTCGTTTTGTTTAATAAAAGTTATCCATGTATTTTCTCATATGCGAGAACATCACAACTGCCACTGCACTTGTTGATGTGTAAGTGTGCCCTATTCAAACAATAAAGAGAAACTACATGCAGCACTGAAAAACTATTCCACGGCCAAAAAAAATGTAAACATTCTTTCTATATCAGAAGCTAGTCTCTGACTGAAATTTCTATAAATCTTTATATAAACTGATAGCAATTAACCTAAGAGTGCATGCTTGGATTGTAGTATCTGCATGTACTGTGGAACTAAAAAGAATCATAATCAACATATATAATTACGTAAATGAAAAACAAATACACTGTATTTTCCTTAATAGTTTTGCACGTTGCCATAATTTATATTTAATTTAAAGTATGAAGCACCCAAGCAAAGTTTATGTTGAAATAATACTCAAGATTCTTAAGTCTTAGCTCTGGCACAGTGGTGGATCTAGAAAATTTTACATGGGGTGGCAAGAGATTTTAACAGAGTGGCATGGAGGTTCAGTGAGAAACCGACTATCATTCAGAATCGTGGAGCTCAGGAGCATACTTACACTGAAAAAGTGACAATTTATCTAAGCATTTGGACTCTCATGGTTAAAACAATGCTGATTGTACTTTTCATTATCACTGACCAGTTGTTTTTCTTTGTTGTGCTATGCAGCAGAACGTTTCACAAACATATCCAAATTAAGAGCCTTTGCACGCTGATTCTCAATGCTCAGCAGAGTTTCCAGGTCCGCAGTGTTCATGCCCAATTGTGCTATTTTGAAAACATAGTTTCGGGTAAATATTAGGAGGTCATGGGTTGCGGATTTTTGGGCTGATTTCATAATGTTATACAGCAGCAGACTGCAAGGGGAAAAAGAAACTAATTATTATCAGTGCAAGTGGCTCCTAATCCTGAGTAATGCTGGATCTCTAGCCACCTAAAGTAAGAGACAGATGCACACGGAAAGCAGGGCTGCCGACTACCATGCATCTGGCATGACTTTCACGCTCTCAGACACTCACCAAGGAATCTTCCACTATATTATTCCACTATAAGCCTAAATGTAGCTACATCAGAAGCGTTGGTGTAGTTTGCAAACCCTACATACCATTTAGAACAGGGGTCACCAACATGGTTCCCACTGGCACCAGGATGCCCCCAAGGACCACATGAGTCACCCACGGACCTGTTCTAAAAATACCACAACTCACCAGTGGGCAGCAACTAAAATTTCATTTTATCTTGTTGCTATTCTTCTTTAATCACATTTGTATTTATATAGATTTGAAAATGACAATATCCAAAAAAGCATTTAAAACGTGTTTATTCTACATGAAGTTTAGATAAGTTTAGGTAAAGTCTGTTCTGGTAGCCTTTGTATGGCTCAGTACCCGTGAAGTAGCTCTCAGTTTCAAAAAGGTTGCTGACCCTTGATATATAGTATACCCCAATCTTGGGTGATATATCCTAATCAGTAAAATAACAGTCGGCTAAATTCCGCATAGTGATCTCATTAACTGCGTGTTGTTGCTGAAATACATCACACAGACGTCGGGGGAATGTCAAATCATCAGAATATGTAAGATTTATACATTTGGTTAAGTTGAACGCATTTGCTGTTGAATGCAATTCCTATCACATTAACAATTACTGGTTGAAAAATTGCGGTTAGTGTCTTAAATCATACTGCTGTAAAAGTGAAATTTACAACAGAAATCAATATGCTTAGAATATGGGTTAAGATGGAAAATAATTTTTCCATCCCAATCCTAATCATGTTAATGCAAATTTACAGCAGTGTGGATTCTCAGAAAAAAAGGTACTCTGACATAAAGATCAGCAATACAGTGCAAATTACATTTAATTTCACATTTATACAAAAAAAGGACAGGGCATATCGATGATAAAATCTGTAGTGAACAATAAGTCGCATCAAAACAAAACCTGGAATTCGGTCATGCTACCTTAAGGTTAAACATTACTTTGTGCAAAGTTCCTTGTTCTGAAATAAATACTTTCTGCAATAGCACATCCAACCATATTCACACAGTCTTTATCGTTATTTATTTATTCAGCCGTTTTTTTCTTACTGCCAGCATCTCATAAAAAGGGTCAGTGCTCACAGCAGCAGTGATGCTCTGTATCCACTTGTCCTTCTCCTCAGAGGTTGGCGCCGAGATGCGGTACACCACATGATTGCCCTCTACCAGGCGGCCGTCCGCCTCCGTTTTGCAGGCTTTCATCAGCTGTCTGCTGTTGTTAGGGATGTACAGTTCAAAGCAGTTAGGCTTCCTGAGATCCTTCACCTCACGGATGCTCAGATTCTCCAGCGGAATGATCACCCTGGGTTTCTTATCCGTAGTATGTTTGAAGTAATAAAGGCAGTTATCCATCAGGATGAACCACCGCCTTTTCCATGTTTTCACCCGTCCTCCTCCCAGTTTGAAGAGCCAACCCTCTCTGTCAGGGCTGAAGAAGGCATTGTTCCCATTGCCTTCAGGAATCTTGAATGGCTCATTCTTTATGCTCTTATAAAGATTTCGGAAGAGTTCATCTGGCAGGTTGCCTCCATCATTGATTCCTCGATTCATGGAGATGAACCTGTCCACACTGGGCTTGTCTCTCACATTTGGATTATGAAGGCTAGTGTTTAGCATGATTATGGAAAATGAAAGTACATAGCAGGTGTCAATGTTTTGGAAGACGCCAGGATTACATTGACAGTACCTCTGCACAAAGGCCTCCATCATCCTGTCAATCTTTTGTGCTTCTCCTGGCAGACGGAAACTCCAGAGGAACTGCCTGAGAGCCTGTACCAGGTTGAACCCTGCGAATTCATGAAGCCCAAGAAATGTTTGGAGGACTTGGATATTGAAGTCGTCTCTCTCACCCAGGTAATCCCCAATGGCTGTTTTGTTCAGCCCCTCTCCCTTGTATAGGAGCTGGGCGATGTCCTCAGACGTGTGCCGGAGAAGATTGTTTTGTACCATGAACAGGATACCCTTCTTAGGGTCCATGTTGAATTTCTTTCTTCCCATGGCGACATACCTATTCTTTTCTAAGATTTGGCTGCGTTTGGTGCTGGATTCAAGGCCCTCCACTTCCATGAGGGCCTCTCTCAGCGCCTCCCGCAGCCTCTGGATCTCCAGCAGAAGGGCTCCTTTCCTCAGCCGGATGTCCTCAAGTTCAGAGTGCTTCTCTGGACTCAGGTCCATGGAGACTGCAGCAGACAGGAAAAGGAGATCGTCAGCGGGTGTGGAGCTCAGCAGGTTGGCCATCTCTGCCAGTTTGGTTGTTGGTTCAACTCCCATGGCAGAGTAATCGTAACATTGTTAAGCCCTTGAGCAAGTCCCTTAGACCCAAGTGCTCTGACCCCAAACTCTCATCACTTCGGACAAAAGCATATGCTGAATATATGTAATCCCAAAGGGCAGTTACAGAAGACCCCAGGACCGGAGTAACGTGGGAAGCAATTACTGATGCCTGGAAGCTTTGGGGCATGCAAATAAACTGCATCCAAAGGCAAATGGCTAATAAAGAATGCTCTGAATGCCAGGCATTCGTCCAGCAGTGAGATCGTAGAGATAATGAATAAAGATAGAAAGTGTGAATAAAGATAAAACATTTCGATTGTATTTGCGAAGCGATGCTGGATGCGCTGAGCTCGCCGGGAAGGTCATGTGGTCCGCATTCCCTCCCCATGCACACGTGATCAGCTCAATCACACCGAAATTGTCGGTTTGCTGCCCTTCAGGGAAACAATCTAAAGGGTGTTACGGGAAAAGTAATCGATGCAAGAGCCAATGATGTTCTCCTGGTGCCTACCCTTGTTTATGTTATCGTTACTGACACAAACAATGATGAACGATAATAAGCATTTATAAGCCATGATGACCGCACCATTAACGTGGAGTTGCACTAACATCTGTTTTTATAGCTAACCAGCAAGTCAACCTCTCACCCTAGTAATGCAGCAGCGCCGGTTAAACAATACGTTTACACAGAGTGCTTGTGATCAGTGGCCTATACTACGAATCAGGGTTACTGGCTTATCGAGGTAACTTGACGGATTTAAGGTACCACAGTTTAAATGAACTTCATATTTGTTCATCGGGATGTCTGAATCGGTGCTGATCAGTACTACGATGCCAGTTATGCAATGTAGTTTTGATAAAACTTTTCTGTCATTTAACATAAGAGGAAAAAAATAATTATACTGTAGTCAAATTGGCTGATATAAAATCGTTTAAAACTGTGACAAATTTTGCCTTTTTTTACAGTGTATACTTCCAGTCACAAGGTAGCAGATACGGATTTCTGAAATAGCAAAGGTAAAGGTCAATGATTAATATCCCTCATCTCTTTTAAAACTATAGGTAAGATGCTGTTATGATCTCCTGTCTAGGGTTGGAGTGTAACAGTATTCACGGGAAAGGGGAATGGGATAAAGGGACAAACAGGGTGAGGGCAAGAAGGGAACACCAGTGGACAAAGGGATATTTTTTGTATTTTCATTTTTTTCATGTATAATACTGACACTGAACAAATAACCCGGTGCAAAAGACTTTGGGAGTGACCACAGCCAAAATAACAAACAAAATCCCCAACTATCAAGTGCAACCCACAGCTAATCTCACCTAAGTGCAAAAGAAAAGGAAACCAAAAGACAAACACTCCACCTCACTCCCTGACCAAATAAACAGAGTCCAACACACACTTGCAAAACAAAATAGCAGTCACTCCCTATGCAGCAATACAATCACACATGCATAACTTACACACAAGTCAAAGCAACGAGGGGGCTAGTGAAGACGTAAACCAAAGAAAACCAAGCGGGGAAGACAGCAAGCCAAACTGAGGTCGCGGGGGGGACCGGAGCCTGTCCTTGGAACAACAGGCGTAGGCAGGAACCAACCCTGGGCAGGAGTCAACACTCTGCAGGGCGCAAACACTCACAACTCAGATTTGCCAATTAACCTACCCTGCGCACTTTTGGACTGTGGGAGGAAACCGGAGCCCCTGCTGGAAGTCTTTCCCCATTCACCAGATTATATTGCCAGAAGACTGAAAATTAGATATCAAATACTACAGTGACATAAAAACAAAAAACAAGTTTGCTTGTAATGAGACGCAAAACAGAAGATTATCTCTTTTTATATTTTGAGAAAACATTTTAACATTTATCCAACCGGTCAAATGGTTTAATACTTCACAGCATTTCTAAACTCATTCCTCAGCCCACCAGACAGCTCCACGTTTTTGCTCTGTCCCAGATCCCTGCATGCATGAACCAAACAGTCACCTTTTACTGCTGTGCTGAGAGCTTGGACAGAGCAAAACTGTGGATCTTTGCAGTGGGGTCCAAGGACTGGGTTGAGAAACCCTGGCATAGAGGAGACTGCAGTGAGAGCCAAGAAAAAAAGAGATTAGAGAGGAAGGTAAAATGCTTCCATTAGCATGGCAAATAAGCTGCAAGTACAGACCCTGTGCTTCCATTACAAATAAAAATGTATGACCTGTATGACCCTCCTAAACACACAAGTCAGATTAACTTAACCAGGGGAAATAAGCATAAAACTTGGCAAAGACTAGACTATGAAAAGGGAAGGTGAACATCATACTTACACAAACTTCTGCTAAAGCAAATGGACAAACCCTTTTTAACTGAATCAAGTTACTTTAAAAAATTAATAATTCAAAAATAAATCAATAAAAATTAAGAAAAACACAATCATGCTTTGAACTAATACTGCAGTCAGTCCTAAATGTTCCCATGACATTCTTTTCGTCACGACGCACACTCGGTACATACTGGTTAAAAACCATTTATAATCCTTCATGTACCAGTCTATGATGGAGCACCCCAACCTGGGCCGCCCATCCAACATGGCAGATTTCTGCCCCCTGGCCCCAGAGACTAGCAGACCAACCTCTGGAAACAGGGAACCAGGGGGACATGGGCCGCTGACTGGATGGGCGACTCCAGAATGAGGTGAAGGAATGTAAGGAATGTAGACCAAAACCAGGGAACCTGAAGTGGCAAGAACACAAAGCAGGACAGACATATAAAACCCAAGCAAAGGCATCAGTGGCACAGGCCACCAGCTTGTGAAAGATGGCTACCTGGCATCATGAATCCCTTAATCAAAAACCTTTGTGATGGCAACTTTGCCACCCAGGACTGATCCCTCCTAAAGACTTCAAGTTTCAATGCAAGGTTTCCGAAACGTTTTGAAACATTAGTCCATGTGACTGCTGTGGTATTGTTCCAGGCAGGGAAAACAACTTAGGAGAAAATTTCCGTGCATGTTGAGTGTTTGTGGTACTGTTGGGCTGAGGGGGTAATTGAGTGACTATTAACCTTTGAAATCCAATTATATTATTTAATCAGGTTAGTAGTTAGACAGTGTGATTTAGATGAGGATAAGGATGTTTTATTGTCATTACAAAACGTGTTCTACATGAAGGGAACAAAATGAGGCACTCAGATCCGGTGTATTAATAAAATCGAAAGAACAATACAATGAATAATATGGTAACAATTAAAATAAAATAGAATAAAGACATTAAGATAAATTCCATTAGGAGAATTTAACCATGGATGTAAAGTGAGCAGGTGTGAGTGTAGCAGAGATTACTGAGGTCTGTGTGAAATAAAGTATATGTGACACTGACTGAGGAAGCAGCAACGTGTGTGTGTGCAAAGTCACAGTAATAACCTGCAGCACTGAGGGATCTATTGCAGCGAAGCCCTGACATGTAACACTGGTGATGAATAGCAGTGTTAGATATAGGTATAGTGAGGTACTTATAATTATAGTAGGTGTAGGATCAAGGCCTGGATTAGATTTAGTTAGAAACATACAGGGCAAATCTAGATAACACATACACACACAGATTACATATAAATATAAATTTAGGGGCAGTGTGTAGCTCAGTGTGCTAAGCCTGTGATCAGAAAATAGCCCACTTTAGCCCAGCCTGGGCACATCTGTGGGTCCTTCAGCAAGCCCCCCAGCTCCCTGGGTGCCACTATGACTGGCTGCCCGTCACGGCCAGCTCGCTCTGAGCAAGTTGGGGGAGGCAAAACGAAAATATCTTGATTGGGATCAATAAAAAGCATTTATTCTTATCCTACGGTCTGAGCATTCGGTCAATCCAAGTACAGAGAGCGGTAATGTGGACAATGCTGCTTGCATTTCCGGCCCAGCAAGGCCTGCTGCTGCTCCACAGCTATATATATTCAGCACTGACCTTTTTCCATTCAGTGGTTGTTAAAATAACTTTGTGTAGCCTAGTAATGGTGTAGTGCAATATTCTTTGGTTTGTAATATAAGGGATTAAATAATATCTTCCAAGTGACATACAGGCCCTCCACATTTTCAGTGAAAGGAGACCAGACAGCATGAAAGCTCTTCTTACAGTTGCCTCTGCTGTATCTCAGATTTTCAATAGGTAACATAGAAAACACATCTTTAACCTATTGTCTGAAGGCAGGGGGTCTGGAGGACTTCCACTGCGTGAGAGTTGTTCTTCCACCCAGCAGAGAGGAGAAGGCTGTGGCTCTGGCCTGTGAGGCGGTGTATTGTTTTTCTGCGGGGAGACGTGAGCATCGGGTGAGACTCGACTCAAATGCAGCCGCTTTGAGACAGACGTGGACTTTAAGGAAACACAGACTACACATGGAACAGCAATGACTGAGCTGGGGAACGCAGTGAGGGCAGGCATATTTATACACAGCACACTAATCAGCGACAAAACAGGTGTACAGGGTTAGGATGGAGAACTATAATGGGATACAGGAGAATTAGGAGGGTTACAAAGGGCCAGCAGCGACCTCTGCTGGCATGAGTGGGAGGAGACATGAAAAAATAAGAGATTACAGATCATGACAGGAGCACCAAGCACAGCAACAGTGGGGTCATGCTCAATTATCACACCACATATATGAGAAAACATTATGAAAATCTGTTCCCAAAAATTGTTCAAACATCAGCATGAACGAAACATACGACTGGTTGGATCTAGGCTACACTGGCACTGACAGCAGAGTGTAACAAATTACCAGCTACGACACATATGCGATGATTCAGAAGAAAGACAATTTGAAGAAACAAAGTGGTTAATTGACTATTGTATAATAATCAAATCACTTCATAATCATGTAATACATAATATGTCACGATGGGAAGAGGGACAGTCCAAGGGCAGCCTTGTGGTTTTTATTGCTGAACCAAAAGACATGAATAGAACCCAAGAGGAGGAGGAGAGCACAAATAGGAGGGAGGGAGGAAGGAATAAGCAGGAGGAGTCGGGGAGAACCTACTAACACGGGGAGCAGAGAGGGGTCCTCCTCCTTTTTGGGTGAAACTAATTGCTTGTGACATGGTAAGAGGCAACTTCTTTCTTGTGAGAATTTCTTTAAAGGGCAAGACAACCAAAGCTGTTAATCCAACAGGAAAAAATAGCCTTTGTAGAATTCTATGTGAAGACCCTCTGGGTCAGGTGCTCTGCTGCTCTGCATTGTTTTCTTTGCATGTACAACTTTGTACTCCATAATTTTAATATTTTATCACGAAGCCTGAAGAGCAATATGAACTATATCATGCTTTAAGTAAATTGTCTCATCCATTATTAGATTTAAACACAGTCATAATCCACAGCAAACTGTACTTACAGCCTTCATCCTGCTCTTCAGTCTCTGACGTGCTGCATCTAAATGGGGACTCGTCAAAAAGCCAAGTGGAGCTGTCATGAATGAAGGCCTTATTGAAGCTTCCCCTGCCTGACAGCAGGTTAGTCTCTCATTTGACTAAAGTATATTTAACTTCTACAGAACTTTGCAGGCTCATCTAGGATGGAGAATTTCTGCTGCTGAGCGCCTTAGAAAAGATTCTCAGAGGGAGATACGAGTCCTAGGTGCCTGCTGGGTACATATTCAAGACAGAGTTAGGACCGACTCCAAAAATTCTGCACTGTCTCCCAGATTGGGGGAAAAATTTGTATTTTACTGAAAATTTCATTTCTAATAGATGGAATCTGATTTACCTTAGACTTGGTCAGCAGTCATGTGGATAAATTTCAGAACAACAGACAGCCTGTGGGCTGGGGGGGACAGGCAGGTTGGCAGGTGGGGGCACACTGAATGCTCCTGGGGGTGTGGTGGGTGTGCTTATATGATTTACAGGAGCCGAGGCTAACAAAGGCACTAAACTGCACAAACAGCCTCATGTACAAAGTTTTACATGAAAAGGGGCCATGGGCTTGTTGGCGCTATAATTCTTAGCACTCTGATTTGCTCTCTGGGGCTTTGGGTTTTTGAGACAATATGAGAAGGGCAGGTGCCCTTTGGCGTGGAATGTCTCCCATTCCTGTTATTCCTTCTTCCTCTTTTTGTTTTCTTCAAGGGCCAACAAGAGAAATTAATATGACAATGCCAAAGCATCTGTAATTGCAACAATTTTCTGGGAGAAGGGGTGTGTTTTTGACATAAATGCAGGGGTGCCAATATTTTTGGCGATAACTTTTTTTTTCTTATTTTTCAAACCAAAAAGTTACAGCACTTCAGCCATTCACATTTATAAAACAATATGACCAATCACTAGTTCAACCTCCCAGCCATTTATCCTTCAAAAACATGGCCCTAGAAACGTTCCCACATTTTCATCATATCTTTTTTCCCATTTAGTCTGTCCAACATTTTTTCATATGAAGCTGCCTTAATCATCTCATTGGTCCGTTCCTATATATTGGGGATTGTTGAGGATTTCAAATGCCTTAATATTACCCTCATGGCAGTTATGAGTCCCACCATCACAGCCTTAAACTGTTTATTATTCCCCTTTGGCAATTCCACTCTATCTCCTAGCAGACAGAGTCGGGTTTGCGGGGTAAAGTAAAGCCTAGCCATTTGTCCAGGAGACCAAGAACTCTACCCCAAAATGGATATACCTGAGAGCACTGCCACAGCATGTGTAAATAAACCCCCACCTGCCTTCTAAAGTTCCAACACTGATCAGTATTAATTAGTCCAGTTCTATTTAGTCTAACTAGTGTCCAGTACTATCTGTGTATAATTTTATACTGAATAAATTTACCTTTTACTTCCCTATATTTCCCCACTCTAGAAAGTATTTTTAACCATTCATCTTCTCTATTTTAACACTCGTGACTCAATGCCTCAGTTGCAAAAACTTCCAAAAACTCCCTCCTCCTCCTACATCATACTTACTCTTGAAGTCTGATTATGACATAAACATCCCATTTACGAATAAATCCCAAAGAGTTTTCACCCCTTTGGGTTGCTATTGTTTCCATACTTTTTCCTATTTGTATTTCAGGATTGTGCCAAATTGAGGAATATGGCTGCATGTAATGTGATACTTTAAGCTTCTTATGTATTTTTGATCCATATATTCCTCAAAAAAGATATTATCGGGTTTGTGTTTCTTATATTGTCCCCCCATTGTGACAGAATGTGCAGAGGTTGAAATAGTGAAGCCAAATCGCTCTCGATAGCTATCCAGTCCACATCAGAATTCACATTCTTCCAGTGATAGTAGAGTTTGGCTATTTCAAATGACATGCTATATAATCTAACATCTGGCAATCCTAGACCTCCCTTGGCGAAGTAATTTTAATCCTATAGGTTTTTTTCTTTCCCAACAAAAATCTTTTACTATACTCTCGTACTGTTTAAATATCCTTTCCGGAATATTAAATGGAAGCATCATAGAGAGATAATTAACTTGAGGCACCACAACCATTTTAGTAACATTAACTTTCTCCCCATAAGGATAATTTTAATGCTTTCCATTTGTCCATATTAAGTTTAATTTTGTTCAATGAGGGTTCAAAATTCTGAATTATTATTTTGTCAATATATAAACAGATTTAAACTTCATGTTTATAGTTCAATTTTATGTTATATAAACAAAATCATTTTTAATACAGTGCATTTTTTTATTAATTCAACAGCACCCATGTTCAATCCACTTAAGTTTGGAAGGTGTATTGGAAGGTAACGCAGATATTTCTTAAGTGGGCATCCAGAGATATCGTCCCCCCTCCAAGCACCCCTTTTCTCCACTAGTTCAGTATGGAGCTCGACAGGAGGAATGGAGAGGTAGAGAAAGGGGTTAGTCTCACACATAATGTAATACAAAATAAAGAGTAAATACAAGTGCCATGAAGCAGAATTGAGCTCCAGCAGGCCTCGACTTACAGTAAAGGAATTGTAAGGCAGACATGCTAACAAAACAGCTTTACATTCCCAATTCCAAACCATTAATGGGCAACCTTAGAGTGACGAGGGCTAAAAAAAACCTTAGCTATAAGTAGGAATGAAACATTGTGAAAAGCCAAGACTCCACATGAACATGTTCTCCCCTTGCAGAGTCAGATCACGCATTTGAAGTGTTCCCAAGTGTTTGTGTGTTTTAGGTTCCTGTTAGTGAGGGGTCCTTTGCCGTTCTGTCTGACATCCAACAGAAAGTCCACTGTGTCTCTGCAACTTAAGCTGAGTCAGTGTAAGTGTGTGGCTCAGTAGCTCAAGTATTTGGGCTTATAATCCAAAGTTTGCTGGTTTAAATCCAGCTTCAGATGGATAACTGTATGTTTATGGGCCATTGAGTTATGAAAAATAATCAATGCAGTGAATCACTATATTCTCAAATTACTTGTTGTACTTTTACGAACAACACCGTTTATTAAACAAACAAACATGCATTGGCAGAATGAAGAATTAAAAATGAAAATAAACTATCATTTAAGAAACTGTGGAAAACTGAATTTACAATATTTGTAAATTGAAGGAAGAGTCCATTAACGTAACGGAAAATGTGCTGGTAATTTTCTGCCAGTACATTTTCCATTTTTTGGTGGATTTTTTTTTTTACAGTGTATGACACGCTTGAATTCACTGAGCTCAAGTGTATGTGAAAATTAATATATTTACATCTAGTATATTTCATGGCTTCACTGTATTTCCCACTGCAATGATCAGTTTCATCTAACTGGTGATGTTAAAGGCAGAGCTGAAATTTAGTTTAGTCATGACCTCAAAATTTAATTGAATAGGTATTCTATACAACCAGACGGAACTGCTGGTTGGGCTGGTCATCACCTACATTTTCTAAGTGAGGTCTAAATGTAAAGTTTCAAATTGCACAATATATATTAATCTGTTTTTAATGTTTTTACAAAATATTTTTTATGTGTTTGCATCTTATATTTTGTATAATGGGCTTGTACATTTGATTCTTCCTTGATTTCGGTGTAATGAAGTGTAACTAGTGAAAAAGAGAGAAGCTTTTGGGAAGCATTATTGAACTTATTGTCCAGAGTCACTTGGGTGACAATTAAGGTCAATATAAATCACCCATTACCCACTGTAATCCTTTGTATTCCCCCCGCACACTCTGTTAACAAAATAAGAGGGTTGAAGTCAAATCAGGTTAAAAATGTAAATTTGATCCTCCGCCTATCGCGGAAGATGCGTTCCAGACCCATCAGCGATAGGTGAAAATCCACGATACAGAAAGACCATATAAATAATTTTTTAAGTTTAAGCCTTAAAATACCCCTCCCACATGCTTTAAACACATGTAAACTCATTAAAACAACACATATATCTGTTTGTCGGGCTAAGGATATGAGTAACATAATAATAATAATAATAATAAAAATAAAATAATAATATGTAATATATATATACACACACACAACTTTCTCTCTATATATGTAATGGAATATATAAGAATAAAAACACATATGGCTCTTACACATTCTTTTCATCCTTCTTCATGCAGCGTACTGTTGATTCATTCAAGCCATAATGGCGAACGCCGTCCGCCGTTCGCTTTCCTTCCCGAAGCACATCCAGAAGTTTTACCTTCTCCTGAATGGTCAACGTCTTCCATCGTAGGGCTTAGAACAAAACGAAAACAATCGGACCACAAACAATGTACGGGATACGCAGAGAATCGTGAGGTGTTGGAGGAAAATCCGCGATATAGTGGGGGAAATCGCTGTAATGTGAAATCTGCCAATCCTGGTTTTCAGCACCATGGACAGAAACCTGTCGTTTATAGGGACCTATTATGCCCATTTTCACTGTTCATAATTGGATTTTTATGGTCTGCTAGAATAGATTCACCCTTTTAATAGATGATATCCTAGAATCCAATATATTATTGCAGGGCTGTTTTCATTTGATGTTAACCAAACGTGATATATTTATTTTTACTTTTGATATCTCATCCTTTTCCCCTTATCTGATAAAAGCCGCTGTCCGCTGAGACAAGCTGGTGTGTTTTTACTGCTCATTGAAAAGTGGGTGGTGCGGACATTGTGTATTACATCACACTCTGAGACAGTCACTGATTGGTGGGCTCTGAGGGGGCGGTGTGACCTGTCTCATGAATCATCTATCAATCAACCCAGGATGGGGGGACAGGCAAGTGTAAGGCAACAGTGCTAACCACTGCACCGCTCCTGAAAATCATGAACCATTTTAAATGTTGAAGTTTTTTTGAAATATTTATTAAATTTAAATATTTATTAAATCAAAACATTGAGCAGTATACATGATATAGCGACTCATTAATGAATAAACAATATAATAAGATTCAATTTTGCTTTCACTACTTAAAGCGCCAGAACAACGCATTTGAAAAAATCAACAGCTATATCTCTTACCAGAAATCAGGAACAGGTTAAGAAAATCCACAGACTTCGTCGCGAGCAGTTTAATATACGAACTATTTCCTTCTACCCAACTCCACACACCAATAATATCACTGCGCAGCAGATATCGCCAGGGAGCTCGCGCTCGTGTCTAATGCGCAGTGATACGAGTAGTGTACTTCGATAGAAGCCCGACATTTCTACGACTGATATTTCCAAATCTGAACAACTCCCAGCACAACTTTGATGGATAGATAGCATTAAGGCCCCTCTAAAATATCTTTTTATAGTTTTGGGGTGAACCTCCCATTTAAACGAAGTACATCGTGGTGCTCATGAATTTGAAAGCCTAGATGCCTCATCTCGCTTTTCCACAACGTGTCAGCAGCGCCACTATCTTGGAGCGATAATTAGACATAAACAAGCAACATGTCAGGGTGTAGATGGAAAGATCTTTTAGCCATAACTTCTTTACTAATTAACGCATTTATATCTTACAATTATGTAGAATAAATAAACAAGCCCACCACTACTGCCCCCCCAAATTTATGTAGTACTGCTCATAGTATTCTCAACAAAAACTAATCATGCTAGTATCCCGTCAGTATCACAGGATAGTAAACATGTTATGTATCTTATTTGACCGTACCGCAGATTTTTTTACCTGTGAAATGTGGTTCCCTGTTTTCTAGTTTTAACATTCCTCATGTTGTTGCAGTTTCGAAAATAGTCGGTTCACTAAGTCATATCTATGAATCCTCTATTTCACAATTACCATGCCAATATGGCGTATCACCCAATGAGGTATCCAGGCTTTCAAATCTATGGCGATGCTGCCTACGCTACTACCAGTCACATGACACAGGAGCTACCAAATTCCCGCCAATCGGGAGCCGGCTAGATCAACCAAGCCCACCCGTCACATAGAGAAGAGTGAGGCGAAAGAAGCGAATCAGTTTAAAAATGTCACCATCAACGCAGTGTTCAGTAGTCTGAAGATATTTTACTTTAAGCAAGGCACAAAATAAAGTTGTAGTATTTGTAATAAAATTTGAAGATTAGCTGACAGGAAAGCCAGGTACAGGTTTAGTCCTCCTTAATCAGCTTGTCGGTTACTAAATGTCGGCAAATAAGCTTGCCTTTTTCTGTGATTTTTTTTTCAGTTAAATTGACACTTAACGAAGTAATCTGAGACCTGAGATATAACATTGGCAACGATGGTCATTTTTTACAATCATAGATTTTAACATTGAGGACGTGTGTCTCATGTCATTTTCACATAGAGGGAGTTTAATTGTTTTTATCTGTGTCTGTGTGTCAACATATGTCTATTTAGTTATGTCACTCAAATGTATGATTAGTATCGACATTTCGGTAGACTACTATGTTGTAATAAAACTAATAAATAATAAAAGGACTGCATGGTCCTCTGGGAGTTGGGCAATAGAACGGAATTGTAAAGTATCAATAAGAAATACTATTAATGAAGTAGCCGCCCTAACCTTTTACTTTGTATGAAGTGTGCATACAAAACACAAATAATGCAGTTGTACTGTTATGTATGTAATTTAAAAGGTATACTTGCCAGCAAAAGATTGAGTTAATAAAATTAAATGAAAAGTATTAAGACCCCTTGTCATTAATAGTATTATATACTTCTTAATTTTACAAAGACTTTATTTTCTCTCATATATTTAAGTTTTTGAAATTGATAATCTGGAAAACTGCTGCCTGGGATCCACTATCCATTCTTGACTCTTGGAATAGGAATTGAAGTCGAATCAAACAGCCTTACAGCACCCTCTTGTGACATACAGTAATATGAATGAAGTGTCCCGTTTTAAAAGGCAGACATTGAGGCCGAATTTAAGTTGGTCACAAATGTATTTTTCTTCTGCAGCTAGAAGCGTCATCTGAGCCTGATTTTAACTGGTATGTAGGTGTGGGATTCTTGTAGTAGAAGTTATGTGAATTGCGGTACTCTGAAATTAAGTGATATGTGTATTAGAATCGTGAAGTGTCATCTTCCTTTTGTTTTAGGTTCGCCCCGGGCATTTTTATGAACGATTAGGTTTTCTGAAGGGATGTTATATATGACCATTTCTTGGATACGTCTCTTGTACAGTAGTTGCAGTTTGTCAGGCCTAATGTGACATGGTGAACAAGTCCTGTGATTAAAGCATGTCTGCTGCTTAAAACATTGAGTTGTATGCTGAAGGTTTCTTGCCGGTACACGTTGAATTACCGTTCCATTAGAATATTCAAGTGTTATTTTTAAAATCATTTAATGAAATAGGTATTTATCTCATCATTGATGACTGTGGTCCACCTGTGTGACAAGTAACCTATCCCGGACAGAGGTTTCTTCAAGGCCTATTGTAGGAACCCCATGGTGTAGCATTATGAGAAAGTATACAGGGAGTAGTACAAATGAGCAGTCGCCCTGCCCCTCTTTTACTCATTTTGGATGCTTAAATTACTAAATTGTGTCTTTAATGCTAATCTGTATGATTCTATGGTCTGAGTGAGTCTCCAGTACTACATGAATGGTAAACCTAAAAACTCTACTTCTCTTAGCTTAATAATATTTTCTTTCTTGAGTTGAATTAGTTTGTGTCTAATTTTCATTTTATTGATTTTCTGCACGGGGGCGGCATGGTGGTGCAGTGGTTAGCACTGTTGCCTCACACCTCTGGGACCCGGGTTCGAGTCTCCGCCTGGGTCACATGTGTGTGGAGTTTGCATGTTCTCCCCATGTTGTCGTGGGGTTTCCTCCGGGTACTCCGGGATCCCCCCACAGTCCAAAAACATGCTGAGGCTAACTGGAGTTGCTAAATTGCCCCTAGGTGTGCGTGTGCGTGTGAGAGTGAATGGTGTATGAGTGTGCCCTGTGATGGGCTGGCCCCCCATCCTGGGTTGTTCCCTGCCTCATGCCCATTGCTTCCGGGATAGGCTCCAGACCCCCTGCGACCCAGTAGGATAAGCGGTTTGGGAAATGGATGGATGGGATGATTTTCTGCACACTTGGATTATTTATTTGCCCCCCTTGTCTTTTGTACATCTTACTTTGAAAAACTTTCATGTCACATTTTAAAACATTTGTACATCTTACTTTGAAAAACTTTCATGTTACGTCTTAAAACATTTGTGTAACTAAAAAACTATGGCCAAGTTATATTACCAAAAAAACCTCATCTGATAAATTTATACAATTTGTGCAACATGTTTGAAAAATAAACAATGTACAACTATGTTCAAGTTAGATTAAGAACAACACATTTGATAAATGCATACATTTGGTATAACATCTGTAAAATGTTACACTACTTGATAATGGTTGTCCGTTCTTCCCCATTGCTAGCATTCCGATCTTTTGCTCACCCCAGACATGGATATTACATTACAAGTTTTTTCAACGCTTGCATCTCCTTACGCCCCTGACTATCCTTGAACAGCGAGTGGAAGAAATCCCCCTTTTCTTCAAACATCCGCATCCAAATCACAAACGGTATTCTCAGCCCAAAACAGTCGCATTTAGGCCGCTGACATATATTCAGCATTCTGTCCCCAAGCTCCCCGGTCGCGTCCCACTTTATAAAGGTCCTCCGATCATTACCTTCGTCAGGATTTTTAAACTGCATGGCCATATTGTAGATGTTCCCCCGATTGTCATGGTTGGTGGTCACTTTCATCATCGGGACGCTGATAGACTTCAGGTTTCCCCATTCATCTTCAGAGAAACTCAGTAGATGCGGGTCGTCTTTCGCGGGGTCTGCGCCGTCTACGGCGATCTGAAACATGTGCAGTTCCTCCTCATCGTAGTCAAAGAGCCAGATCAGTTTATCCCCGTTGGGCATCTCGCAGGTACAGATGTAGCCGCTTGAATTTTCCCCTCCCAGCCGGCTGCCTGCCGGTTGCCTGCCAAAAGCCAGCCAAAGGGACTGACCCCCCTCCTTATGGGGGTGAGCCTAAATTATCGTCTAAACCCGCCCATCTATTCACTTGCACTTGTTACCATGAGATAGCGCTTTCTTTACAAAAACACATTTTAGTTGTGGTCACAAGTTTACATACAACAGGTATCAACCAGAATCTTTTGGTAGCCATTAGCAAGCCTCTGGCATAATTCTGGCTGAATATTTGACCACTCTTCTTTGCAGAATTTCTAGTTCATTTAAACTAGTTGGGTTCCAGGCACAGACCTGGCTTTTCAGCATAACCCACAACTGTTTTGAAGCTTGGCATCCTGATCAGGAGTGACAATTTATATAAAAACATAAGAACATAAGAAATGCATAAACGAGAAGAGGCCATTCAGCCCATCAAGCTCATTTGAGGAGAACTGTAATAGCTCAGCAACTAATAGCTAACTAATTTGTTGTTCTAATATTCATTTATTGTATTGTATTATTCCTGTAATATAATGTGATTGCACATTTTATACTTCAACGTTTAATCTGTTGCATGTTATTAACTGTGAAAAGGCTAGTATTGTGTGTTTTCTTACAGTTTTTTTTTCAATTGCTAAGACAGTACCATAGATTCTACTCTGTCTCTTCACATACATGATCCATACTTGGCATTGCTCTGGAGAAATATCTTGGCATCCAGCATTCATTGTTTGATCTTGTGTGAATTTACATAATTTGTTTATTTTATGTGTTTTTTACAATCTATTTTAGAAAGGGTCTTGATAGTAATTTAGTAAAATTATATATTTCAGTTTTGACTGTTTTACTAGCAGTTTTAGGGTCAGTATGTACTTATGTGCAAAATGGCCTCTGATAAATGAATTGAAGAATAAATTTTGAAGAATTTAGTTATTGATTGCATTTTGTATGACAGCAAAGCAAAATGCTTAACAGTTTAGCTCACATGAGCTAATGTTGTGGTGAAGAGTTTTGAGAAAGCAACTTCAGTATTGCAGTATCTGTCTTAGCAATTGAAAAAAAAACTGTAAAATTCACACTGCCTTTCCAAACTGATTGGTGTGAGGAGCAGTGACAGACATTCCACACTGATGGGCCACTGACAGTATGCAAAGGTCTGGTGACTCCAAAGTCACTTCAAAGTTGTAACACTTTAGTAATCAAACCTCACACAATTCTTTGAATATCTCATTCACCTTTGTGTAGCCAGCCCCTATGTCTATAAGCTTCAGAGCTCAAACGTCTTGGCTAGAAATGTTTATAATGTGATGTTTTACAATTTGTCAGCACCACTGAAAATAGGTTTCGAAAAGTGTATGTTTAAAGTTGATTTTAACAAAAAAATAGAATAATCACATTCAAAATGATCTCAGATTATTGATGCTGTGTTTGTGCTGAATAAAAGCCTTTGAGATAAATATTGTTTAGATAAGTGAAATATTTTACAGTTTTTCTGAATTGCTGAAATATTAGAAATCATTTTGGGAACAAAACTGCATGCCAATTGCCAAAAGCCATGTATTGAAACAATCACTTTGGCAAAACTTTAAACCATGCTCACCTAATTAGATACAATTTGAAGATCTCAGTCACCCTTTTTGCAAAACTTGAAACACATTCTCATTCATCAAAACACATTTTGAGCTAAGGTGAACTTTGATGAAAAATTGAAAACACAGGCCGCAGAAGAGAGAGGAGTAATACCGCTTCCATCAAATTGACAGGTCGGGTCAAAAGGTCACTTGTGGGCGGGGCTTGTGTAGGCGGGGCTTGGTTGTGGTGGTACGATGTGACGTCACGGGAGTTGGATTTATTTATTTATTTATTTATTTATTTATTTATTTATTATTTAAAATTATTATTTATTATTATTATACATTATTTATTTATTTTAAATTATTATTTAATTATTATTTTATTTTTAAATTATATTGAGGAGAGTGCTATATTGAGGAGAGTGCTTATGAGTGTGTGTGTTATTTTAATAAGTTATTATTTTGTCGGGCACCGCCGGGGCTGAGCGGGGGTGGGTTACCTGATGGAGCGTGAGCGTACGGCGTGTCTGGTGTTGCGGAACCGTGGTAAGGTCCCAGGCTTTGGAGAATCACCAAAGGACTTAGAACGCTGTGTCTGGTGCGGTACTGCGCTAAGGTCCCCACGGTTTTGGATAATCCTCGGAGAGAGCGATGCCGGAGAGCTGAGAGCCGTGCCATTGCGCGAGTCTGATGCCGGAGAGCTGAGAGCCGTGCCGCTGCGCGAGTCTGAGAGAAACTCTGAGAGCCTGAGACTCTGGGAGAAAATGATAAAGTTGGAGCAAAGAATGAGAGGAGGAGGCGGAGGGTCTGTCGTCCAATAAAAACGCTTGGCGGTAGTTTTGACAGTGTATGTGTGTTTCTTCTTCACGCAAGCGTTTGTATTACATCAGCGTATGGGGCCACACTTTTGAAGGCCGTCTCTAACAACTTGGGCCATATATAAAATCTGTTTGAAGTTTTGTTTTTCATATATGACCTCGCACAAGTACAGATATGGGTTAATAGAGACACGATATGAGCGCACCTGGTTAATAGCAATTAAATAATCTAGTAAAGACACGCAAGCGTTGTATTACATCAGCGTATGGAGCCATACTTTTGAAGGTCATCTCTAATGACTCGGGCCATACATCAAGTTGGGTAAATCCTGTTTTTCATACATGACAGTACAGATATGGGTTAATAGAGAAACGATATGACTGCACCTGGTTGATATTACGGCGAGCGGGGGTGCCTTTTCCTCCTAGGGTAGAGGCACAAGCATCTTCGAGGTCTTACCCTTCCTGCCAGCCAAAGAGGTTCATCCAGGCCTTACCTGGTGAGTATATTATTTCTTTTATTCGTGTGATAAAAACGCTAATTAATTAAATAAATAAAAAAATAACATTCTAATAATAGGTATTCTCTGTTTTTTTTCTATGTACAAGAGAGAGACTGCGCTGACCGGTCAAGAGAAAATCTACAAGAGACCTAAATCAGCAGTGTTATAAAGCACATAGCCAACGCTAATTAATAAAGAATTTAAGCATAATAGCCCAGACGTACCATGGCCTATAGCTGGTAGAAATGGAGCTATCCTACGGCCTACAAGATAAAAGCATATGGCACCAAATTGGAATCAGTAGTCTTTAAAAGAATAAATGGACTAGCAACTGTCTCTGGGGGAGCACCCCCGGTTAGGTACTATTAAGCAGCATTTAGTGACATGCATCAAAACACATTTTTAAAAACTTTGACAGAATAAAGTCTTAGTTATTTTAATAGATACGTTTTTCAGTAAATGTTTATTCACGCGCATGCGGAGAAACACACACCCCGGAGGTCAAACTAAAAAAAAGTTGATACAAACTACAGTTGTATCGGACACGCACACAAAAACACAAAAGAGTTTGCTCAATCAAAAAACACCAAACATATATAGTTCACGTTTTTTATTAAAATGTATAAGGATTGTTTTGTTATAGCGAAATTTTAAATTAATATGAGTGGGATATAAGTCATTTAGGCAACAGTATTTGAGTATTTGAACGGCTAGAAATGACCGACCAGGCAGGCAGAAGTCTGCTTTTCTTATCTCACAAGTCATGGAAGAGTGGGAGGGGGCCACATAAGTGTGGGGTAGGAACTGTGGAATCAGGCAGGGGTGTAAGAATTTAGGATATAGTCTTGTTATTTTAAAGAAGGTGTACATGATTATTTAATTATATTTAATAGGAACCAGTAAGCTGCATTTAGCACCATGCTGCAAATACACATTAAAAACTTTAAAGAATAAGGTCTTAGTTATTTTAATAAATATGTTTTTTCAGTAAATGTATATTCATGCTCATGTGCACAAGCACACACACACACACACACACCAGTGGTCAGGGGCTTTAGAGTTTAACTTTAGGTCTGTGAAAGTATAGGACCGCGATGTGTATACAGACCCCAAAACATACTAACTTAGTCGTTCATGAGTCTTATTGTGAAAAACCACACAAAATAGACTTGTAAATTTTAAAGAAAAGACATTAACAGCTTTTGTTAATGTTTAAATGTATAAAAACTTTAGATGTGTTTGTTAAACAGTCAAACAAAAATGTGTTATTTTAAAGTAGTATAAAATATAACCTTAACTTTGGACGCAAGATGAACAACCTACACACACACACACACACACACACACACACACACACACACACACAGCAAAACCCCAAGCATGCGCACAAGCGCACAACCAAAGGTTGGGAAGTGTGCTTTCCTTATCTCACAAGCCATGGAAGGGTGGGAGGGGGGCCACATAAGTGGGGGGTAGGAACTGTGGAATCAGGCAAGGGTGTAAGAATTTAGGATATAGTCTTGTTATTTTAAAGAAGGTGTACATGATTATTTAATTACATTTAATAGCAACCAGTAAGCTGCATTTACACATTAAATGCAAATACACATTAAAAACTTTAAAGAATGGTAATATAACTTGACCATAGTTTTTAGTTACACAAATATTTTAAGACGTAACATGAAAGTTTTTCAAAGTAAGATGTCCAAAAGACAAGGGGGACAAATAAATAATCCAAGTGTGCAGAAAATCATCCCATCCATCCATCCATTTCCCAAACCACTTATCCTACTGGGTCGCAGGGGGTCCGGAGCCTATCCCAGAAGCAATGGGCATGAGGCAGGGAACAACCCAGGATGGGGGGCCAGCCCATCGCAGGGCACACTCATACACCACTCACTCTCACACGCACACCTACGGGCAATTTAGCAACTCCAGTTAGCCTCAGCATGTTTTTGGACTGTGGGGGGATACCGGAGTACCCGGAGGAAACCCCACGACAACATGGGGAGAACATGCAAACGCCACACACATGTGACCCAGGCGGAGACTCGAACCCGGGTCCCAGAGGTGTGAGGCAACAGTGCTAACCACTGCACCACCATGCCGCCCCTGTGCAGAAAATCAATAAAATGAAAATTAGACACAAACTAATTCAACTCAATAAAGAAAATATTATTAAGCTAAGAGAAGTAGAGTTTTTAGGTTTACCATTCATGTAGTACTGGAGACTCACTCAGACCATAGAATCATACAGATTAGCATTAAAAACACAATTTAGTAATTTAAGCATCCAAAATGAGTAAAAGAGGGGCAGGGCGACTGCTCATTTGTACTACTCCCTGTATACTTTCTCATAATGCTACACCATGGGGTTCCTACAACAGGCCTTGAAGAAACCTCTGTCCGGGACAGGTTACTTGCCACACAGGTGGACCACAGTCATCAATGATGAGATAAATACCTATTTCATTAAATGATTTTAAAAATAACACTTGAATATTCTAATGGAACGGTAATTCAACGTGTACCAGCAAGAAACCTTCAGCATACAACACAATGTTTTAAGCAGCAGACATGCTTTAATCACAGGACTTGTTCACCATGTCAGATTAGACAAACAGTCTTGTCCTGACAAACTGCAACTACTGTACAAGAGACGTATCCAAGAAACGGTCATATATAACATCCCTTCAGAAATTCATGACACACTGTCTGATATTACAATACAGTTCATAAAAATGCCCGGGGTGAACCTAAAACAAAAGGAAGATGACACTTCACGATTCTAATACACATATCACTTAATTTCAGAGTACCGCAATTCACATAACTTCTACTACAAGAATCCCACACCGACATGCCAGTTAAAATCAGGCTCAGACGACGCTTCTAGCTGCAGAAGAAAAATACATTTGTGACCAACTTAAATTCGGCCTCAAAGTCTGCCTCTTAAAACGGGACACTTCATTCATATTACTGTATGTCACAAGAGGGTGCTGTAAGGCTGTTTGATTCGACTTCAATTCCTATTCCAAGAGTCAAGAATGGATAGTGGATCCCAGGCAGCAGTTTTCCAGATTATCAATTTCAAAAACTTAAATATATGAGAGAAAAAAAAGTCTTTGTAAAATTAAGAAGTATATAATACTATTAATGACAAGGGGTCTTAATACTTTTCATTTAATTTTATTAACTCAATCTTTTGCTGGCAAGTATACCTTTTAAATTACATACATAACAGTACAACTGCATTATTTGTGTTTTGTATGCACACTTCATACAAAGTAAAAGGTTAGGGCGGCTACTTCATTAATAGTGTTTCTTATTGATACTTTACAATTCCGTTCTATTGCCCAACTCCCAGAGGACCATGCAGTTTTATTACAACATAGTAGTCTACCGAAATGTCGATACTAATCATACATTTGAGTGACATAACTAAATAGACATATGTTGACACACAGACACAGATAAAAACAATTAAACTCCCTCTATGTGAAAATGACATGAGACACACGTCCTCAATGTTAAAATCTATGATTGTAAAAAAATGACCATCGTTGCCAATGTTATATCTCAGGTCTCATATTACTTCGTTAAGTGTCAATTTAACTGAAAAAAAAATCACAGAAAAAGGCAAGCTTATTTGCCGACATTTAGTAACCGACAAGCTGATTAAGGAGGACTAAACCTGTACTTGGCTTTCCTGTCAGCTCCTTGGGGATGGCTAATCTTCAAATTTTATTACAAATACTACAACTTTATTTTGTGCCTTGCTTAAAGTAAAATATCTTCAGACTACTGAACACTGCGTTGATGGTGACATTTTTAAACTGATTCGCTTCTTTCGCCTCACTCTTCTCTATGTGACGGGTGGGCGTGGTTGATCTAGCCGGCTCCCGATTGGCGGGTATTCGGTAGCTCCTGTGTCATGTGACTGGTAGTAGCGTAGGCAGCACCACCATAGATTTGAAACCCTGTGAGCCTCGTTGGGCGATATGCGATGTTGGCGCGGTAATTGTGAAATAGAGGATTCATAGATATGACTTAGTGAACCGACTATTTTCGAAACTGCAACAACATGAGGAATGTTAAAACTAGAAAACAGGGAACCACATTTCACAGGTAAAAAAATCTGCGGTACGGTCAAATAAGATACATAACATGTTTACTATCCTGTGATACTGACGGGATACTAGCATCATTAGTTTTTGTTGAGAATACTATGAGCAGTACTACATAAATTTGGGGGGGCAGTAGTGGTGGGCTTGTTTATTTATTCTACATAATTGTAAGATATAAATGCGTTAATTAGTAAAGAAGTTATGGCTAAAAGATCTTTCCATCTACACCCTGACATGTTGCTTGTTTATGTCTAATTATCGCTGCAAGATGGTGGCGCTGCTGACACGTTGTGGAAAAGCGAGATGAGGCATCTAGGCTTTCAAATTCATGAGCACCACGATGTACTTCGTTTAAATGGTAGGTTCACCCCAAAACTATGAAAAGATATTTTAGAGGGGCCTTAATGCTATCTATTCATCAAAGTTCTGCTGGGAGTTGTTCAGGTTTGGAAATATCAGCCGTAGAAATGTCGGGCTTCTACGAAGTACACTACTCGTATCACTGCGCATTAGACACAAGCGCGAGCTCCCTGGCGATATCTGCTGCGCAGTGATACTGCAGGTGTGTGGAGTTGGGTAGAGGGAAATAGTTTGTATATTAAACTGCTCGCGACGAAGTCTGTGGATTTTCTTAACCTGTTCCTGATTTCTGGTAAGAGATATTGTTGTTGAATATTTCAAATACGTTGTTCTGGCGCTTTAAGTAGTGAAAGCAAAATTGAATCTTATTATATTGCTTATTCATTAATAAGTAGCTATAGCATGTATACTGCCCAATGTTTTGATTTAATAAATATAAAAATTTCATAAAGATTTCAAAAATACTTCATACTTCAATACTTCAAATAGTTCATGATTTACAGGAGCGGTACAGTGGTTAGCACTGTCGCCTCACACCTCTGGGTTCCAGGTTCGAGTCTCGGCATGGATCACATGTGTGCGGAGTTTGCATGTTCTCCCCATGTCGTCGTGGGGTTTCCTCTGGGTACTTCGGTTTCCCCCCACATTCCAAAAACATGCTGAGGCTAATTGGACTTGCTAAATTGCCCGTAGGAGAGCATGTGTGAGTGAATGGTGTGTGAGTGTGCTCTGCGATGGGCTGGGCCCCCATCCTGGGTTGATTGATGGATGATTTTCAGGTCACACCGCCCCCTCAGAGCCCACCAATCAGTGACTGTCTCAGAGTGTGATGTAATACACAAAGTCCGCACCACCCACTTTTCAATGAGCAGTAAAAACACACCAGCTTGTCTCAGCGGACAGCGGCTCTTATCAGATAAGAGGAAAAGGACGAGATATCAAAAGTAAAAATAAATATATCACGTTTGGTTAACATCAAATGAAAATAGCCCTGCAATAATATATTGGATTCTAGGATATCACCTATTAAAAGGGTGAATCTATTCTAGCAGAAGATAAAAATCCAATTATGAACAGTGAAAATGGGCATAATAGGTCCCTATAAACGAAAGGTTTCTGTCCATGGTGCTGAAAACCAGGATTGGCAGATTTCACATTACAGCGATTTCCCCACTATATCACAGATTTCTCTCCGACGCCTCACGATTCTCTGCGTATCCCGTACATTGTTTGTGGTCCGATTGTTTTCGTTTTGTTCTAAGCCCTACGATGGAAGACGTTGACCATTCAGGAGAAGGTAAAACTTCTGGATGTGCTTCGGGAAGGAAAGCGTTATGCAGACGGCGTTCGCCATTATGGCTTGAATGAATCAACAGTATGCTACATGAAGAAGGATGAAAAGAATGTGTAAGAGCCATATATGTTTCTATTTTTATATATTCCATTACATATATAGAGAGAAAGTTGTGTGTGTGTATATATATATTACATATTATTATTTTATTTTTATTATTATTATTATTATTATTATGTCACTCATATCCTTAGCCCGACAAACAGATATATGTGTTGTTTTAATGAGTTTACATGTGTTTAAAGCATGTGGGAGGGGTATTTTAAGGCTTAAACTTAAAAAATAATTTATATGGTCTTTCTGTATCGTGGATTTTCACCTATCGCTGATGGGTCTGGAACGCATCTTCCGCGATAGGCGGAGGATCAAATTTACATTTTTAACCTGATTTGACTTCAACCCTCTTATTTTGTTAACAGAGTGTGCGGGGGAATACAAAGGATTACAGTGGGTAATGGGTGATTTATATTGACCTTAATTGTCACCCAAGTGACTCTGGACAATAAGTTCAATAATGCTTCCCAAAAGCTTCTCTCTTTTTCACTAGTTACACTTCATTACACCGAAATCAAGGAAGAATCAAATGTACAAGCACATTATACAAAATATAAGATGCAAACACATAAAAAATATTTTGTAAAAACATTAAAAACAGATTAATATATATTGTGCAATTTGAAACTTTACATTTAGACCTCACTTAGAAAACGCAGGTGATGACCAGCCCAACCAGCAGTTCTGTCTGGTTGTACAGAATACCTACTCAATTAAATTTTGAGGTCATGACTAAACTAAATTTCAGCTCTGCCTTTAACATCAGCAGTTAGATGAAACTGATCATTGCAGTGGGAAATACAGTGAAGCCATGAAATATACTAGATGTAAATATATTAATTTTCACATACACTTGAGCTCAGTGAATTCAAGCGTGTCATACACTGTAAAAAAAAAAATCCACCAAAAAATGGAAAATGTACTGGCAGAAAATTACCAGCACATTTTCCGTTAAGTTAATGGACTCTTCCTTCAATTTACAAATATTGTAAATTCAGTTTTCCACAGTTTCTTAAATGATAGTTTATTTTCATTTTTAATTCTTCATTCTGCCAATGCATATTTGTTTGTTTAATAAACGGTGTTGTTCGTAAAAGTACAACAAGTAATTTGAGAATATAGTGATTCACTACATTGATTATTTTTCATAACTCAATGGCCCATAAACATACAGTTATCCATCTGAAGCTGGATTTAAACCAGCAAACTTTGGATTACAAGCCCAAATACTTGAGCTACTGAGCCACACACTTACACTGACTCAGCTTAAGTTGCAGAGACACAGTGGACTTTCTGTTGGATGTCAGACAGAACGGCAAAGGACCCCTCACTAACAGGAACCTAAAACACACAAACACCTGGGAACACTTCAAATGCGTGATCTGACTTTGCAAGGGGAGAACATGTTCATGTGGAGTCTTGGCTTTTCACAATGTTTCATTCCTGCTTATAGCTAAGGTTTTTTTTAGCCGTCGTCACTCTAAGGTTGCCCATTAATGGTTTGGAATTGGGAATGTAAAGCTGTTTTGTTAGCATGTCTGCCTTACAATTCCTTTACTGTAAGTCGAGGCCTGCTGGAGCTCAATTCTGCTTCATGGCACTTGTATTTACACTTTATTTTGCATTACATTTTGTGTGAGACTAACCCCTTTCTCTACCTCTCCATTCCTCCTGTCGAGCTCCATACAGAACTAGGAGAAAAGGGGTGCTTGGAGGGGGGACAATATCTCTGGATGCCCACTTAAGAAATATCTGCGTTACCTTCCAATACACCTTCCAAACTTAAGTGGATTGAACATGGGTGCTGTTGAATTAATAAAAAAATGCACTGTATTAAAAATTATTTTGTTTATATAACATAAAATTGAACTATAAACATGAAATTTAAATCTGTTGAGTTTATATATTGACAAAATAATAATTCTGAATTTTGAACCCTCATTGAACAAAATTAAACTTAATATGGACAAATGGAAAGCATTGAAATTATCCTTATGGGGGGAAAGTTAATGTTACTAAAATGGTTGTGGTGCCTCAAGTTAATTATCTCTCTATGATGCTTCCATTTAATATTCCGCAAAGGATATTTAAGCAGTACGAGAGTATAGTAAAAGATTTTTGTTGGGAAAGAAAAAACCTAGGATTAAAATTACTTTGCCCAGAGACAAGGGAGGTCTAGGATTGCCAGATGTTAGATTATATAGCATGTCATTTGAAATAGCCAAACTCTACTATCACTGGAAGAATGTGAATTCTGATGTGGACTGGATAGCTATCGAGAGCGATTTGGCTTCACTATTTCAACCTCTGCACATTCTGTCACAATGGGGGGACAATATAAGAAACACAAACCCGATAATATCTTTTTCGAGGAATATATGGATCAAAATACATAAGAAGCTTAAAGTATCACATGACATGCAGCCATATTCCTCAATTTGGCACAATCCTGAAATACAAATAGGAAAAAGTATGGAAACAATAGCAACCCAAAGGGGTGAAAACTCTTTGGGATTTATTCGTAAATGGGATGTTTATGTCATAATCAGACTTCAAGAGTAAGTATGATGTAGGAGGAGGGGGGAGTTTTTGGAAGTTTTTGCAACTGAGGCATTGAGTCACGAGTGTTAAAATAGAGAAGATGAATGGTTAAGAATACTTTCTAGAGTGGGGAAATATTATAGGGAAGTAAAAGGTAAATTTATTCAGTATAAAATTATACACAGATAGTACTGGACACTAGTTAGACTAAATAGAACTGGACTAATTAATACTGATCAGTGTTGGAATTTTAGAAGGCAGGTGGGGGTTTATTTACACATGCTGTGGCAGTGCTCTCAGGTATATCCATTTTGGGGTAGAGTTCTTGATCTCCTGGACAAATGGCTAGGCTTTATTTTACCCCACAGACCCGACTCTGTCTGCTAGGAGATAGAGTGGAATTGCCAAAGGGGAATAATATACAGTTTAAGGCTGTGATGGTGGGACTCATAACTGCCATGAGGGTAATATTAAGGCATTTGAAATCCTCAATAATCCGCAATATATAGGAACGGACCGATGAGATGATTAAGGCAGCTTCATATGAAAAAATGTTGGACAGACTAAATGGGAAAAAAGATATGATGAAAATGTGGGAACGTTTCTAGGGCCATGTTTTTGAAGGATAAATGACTGTGAGGTTGAACTAGTGATTGGTCATATTGTTTTATAAATGTGAATGGCTGAAGTGCTGTAACTTTTTGGTTTGAAAAATAAGAAAAAAAAAGTTATCGCCAAAGATATTGGCACCCCTGCATTTATGTCAAAAAACACACCCCTTCTCCCAGAAAATTGTTGCAATTACAGATGCTTTGCTATTGTCATATTAATTTCTCTTGTTGGCACTTGAAGAAAACAAAAAGAGGAAGAAGGAATAACAGGAATGGTAGACATTCCACGCCAAAGGGCACCTGCCCTTCTCATATTGTCTCAAAAACCCAAAGCCCCAGAGAGCAAGTCAGAGTGCTAAGAATTATAGCGCCAACAAGCCCATGGCCCCTTTTCATGTAAAACTTCGTACATGAGGATGTTTGTGCAGTTTAGTGCCTTTCTTAGCCTCGGCTCCTGTAAATCATATAAGCACACCCACCACACCCCCAGGAGCATTCCGCGTGCCCCCACCTGCCAACCTGCCTGTCCCCCCCAGCCCACAGGCCGTCTGTTGTTCTGAAATTTATCCACATGACATGAATTTTTCCCCCAATCTGGGAGACAGTGCAGAATTTTTGGAGTCGGTCCTAACTCTGTCTTGAATATGTACCCAGCAGGCACCTAGGACTCGTATCTCCCTCTGAGAATCTCTTCTAATGCGCTCAGCAGCAGAAATTCTCCATCCTAGATGAGCCTGCAAAGTTCTGTAGAAGTTAAATATACTTTAGTCAAATGAATGACTAACCTGCTGTCAGGCTGGGGAAGCTTGAACAAGGCCTTCATTCATGACAGCTCCACTTGGCTTTTTGACGAGTCCCCATTTAGATGCAGCACGTCAGAGACTGAAGAGCAGGATGAAGGCTGTAAGTACAGTTTGCTGTGGATTATGACTGTGTTTAGATCTAATAATGGATGAGACAATTTACTTAAAGCATGATATAGTTCATATTGCTCTTCAGGCTTCGTGATAAAATATTAAAATTATGGAGTACAAAGTTGTACATGCAAAGAAAACAATGCAGAGCAGCAGAGCACCTGACCCAGAGGGTCTTCACATAGAATTCTACAAAGGCTATTTTTTCCTGTTGGATTAACAGCTTTGGTTGTCTTGCCCTTTAAAGAAATTCTCTCAAGAAAGAAGTTGCCTCTTACCATGTCACAAGCAATTAGTTTCACCCAAAAAGGAGGAGGACCCCTCTCTGCTCCCCGTGTTAGTAGGTTCTCCCCGACTCCTCCTGCTTATTCCTCTCTCCCTCCCTCCTATTTGCGCTCTCCTCCTCCTTTTGGTTTCTATTCATGTCTTTTGGTTCAGCAATAAAAACCACAGGGCTGCCCTTGGATTGTCCCTCTTCCCATCGTGACATATTATGTATTACATGATTATGAAGTGATTTGATTATTATACAATAGTCAATTAACCACTTTGTTTCTTCAAATTGTCTTTCTTCTGAATCATCGGATATGTGTCGTAGCTGGTAATTTGTTACACTCTGCTGTCAGTGCCAGTGTAGCCTAGATCCAACCAGTCGTATGTTTCGGTCATGCTGATGTTTGAACATTTTTTGGGAACAGATTTTCATAATGTTTTCTCATATATGTGGTGTGATAATTGAGCATGACCCCACTGTTGCTGTGCTTGGTGCTCCTGTCATGACCTGTAATCTCTTATTTTTTCATGTCTCCTCCCACTCATGCCAGCAGGGGTCGCTGCTGGCCCTTTGTAACCCTCCTAATTCTCCTGTATCCCATTATAGTTCTCCATCCTAACCCTGTACACCTGTTTTGTTGCTGATTAGTGTGCTGTGTATAAATATGTCTGCCCTCACAGCGTTCCCCAGCTCAGTCATTGCTGTTCCATGTGTAGTCTGTGTTTCCTTAAAGTCCACGTCTGTCTCAAAGCGGCTGCATTTGAGTCGAGTCTCACCCGATGCTCACGTCTCCCCGCAGAAAAACAATACACCGCCTCACAGGCCAGAGCCACAGCCTTCTCCTCTCTGCTGGGTGGAAGAACAACTCTCACGCAGTGGAAGTCCTCCAGACCCCCTGCCTTCAGACAATAGGTTAAGGATGTGTTTTCTATGTTACCTATTGAAAATCTGAGATACAGCAGAGGCAACTGTAAGAAGAGCTTTCATGCTGTCTGGTCTCCTTTCACTGAAAATGTGGAGGGCCTGTATCTCACTTGGAAGATATTATTTAATCCCTTATATTACAAACCAAAGAATATTGCACTACACCATTACTAGGCTACACAAAGTTATTTTAACAACCACTGAATGGAAAAAGGTCAGTGCTGAATATATATATATATAGCTGTGGAGCAGCAGCAGGCCTTGCTGGTCCGGAAATGCAAGCAGCATTGTCCACATTACCACTCTCTGTACTTGGATTGACCGAATGCTCAGACCGTAGGATAAGAATTAATACTTTTTATTGATCCCCATCAAGATATTTTCGTTTTGCCTCCCCCAACTTGCTCAGAGCGAGCTGGCCATGATGGGCAGCCAGTCATAGTGGCACCCAGGGAGCTGGGGGGCTTGCTGAAGGACCCACAGATGTGCCCAGGCTGGGCTAAAGTGGGCTATTTTCTGATCACAGGCTTAGCACACTGAGCTACACACTGCCCCAAAATTTATATTTATATGTAATCTGTGTGTGTATGTGTTATCTAGATTTGCCCTGTATGTTTCTAACTAAATCTAATCCACTAAATCTACCTACTATAATTATAAGTACCTCACTATACCTATATCTAACACTGCTATTCATCACCAGTGTTACATGTCAGGGCTTCGCTGCAATAGATCCCTCAGAGCTGCAGGTTATTACTGTGACTTTGCACACACACACGTTGCTGCTTCCTCAGCCAGTGTCACATATACTTTGTTACACACAGATCTCAGTAATCTCTGCTACACTCACACCTGCTCACTTTACATCCATGGTTAAATTCTCCTAATGGAATTTATCTTAATGTCTTTATTCTATTTTATTTGAACTGTTACCATATTATTCATTGTATTGTTCTTTCGATTTTATTTCTATTTTATTATTGCTAATACACCGGATCTGAGTGCCTCATTTTGTTCCCTTCATGTAGAACACGTTTTGTAATGACAATAAAACATCCTTATCCTCATCTAAATCACACTGTCTAACTACTAACCTGTTTAAATAATATAATTGGATTTCAAAGGTTAATAGTCACTCAATTACCCCCTCAGCCTAACAGTACCACAAACACCCAACATGCACGGAAATTTTCTCCTAAGTTGTTTTCCCTGCCTGGAACAATACCACAGCAGTCACATGGACTAATGTTTCAAAACATTTCGGAAACCTTGCATTGAAACTTGAGGTCTTTAGAAGGGATCAGTCCTGGGTGGCAAAGTTGCCATCACAAAGGTTTTTGATTAAGGGATTCATGATGCCAGGTAGCCATCTTTCACAAGCTGGTGGGCTGTGCCACTGATGCGTTTGCTTTGGTTTTATATGTCTGTCCTGGTTTGTGTTCTTGCCACTTCAGGTTCCCTGGTTTTGGTCTACATTCCTCGGTCCTCTGCTGTGGAGTCTACCTTCTGCTTCACCTCATTCTGGAGTCGCCCATCCAGTCAGCGGCCCATGTCCCCCTGGTTCCCTGTTTCCAGAGGTTGGTCTGCTAGTCTCCGGGGCCAGGGGGCAGAAATCTGCCATATTGGATGGGTGGCCCAGGTTGGGGTGCTCCATCATAGACTGGTACATGAAGGATTATAAATGGTTTTTAACCAGTATGTACCGAGTGTGCATCGTGACGAAAAGAATGTCATGGGAACATTTAGGACTGACTGCAGTATTAGTTCAAAGCATGATTGTGTTTTTCTTAATTTTTATTGATTTATTTTTGGATGATTATTTTTTTTTAAGTAACTTGATTCCGTTAAAAGGGGTTTGTCCATTTGCTTTAGCAGACGTTCTTGTAAGTATGATGTTCACCTTCCCTTTTCATAGTCTAGTCTTTGCCAAGACTTATGCTTATTTCTCCTGGTTAAGTTAATCTGACTTGTGTGTTTAGGAGGGTCATACAGGCTTTTTGTTTGTAATGGAAGCACAGGGTCTCTACTTGAAGCTTATTTGCCATGTTAATTGAAGCATTTTACCTTCCTCTCTAATCTCTTTTTTTCTTGGCTCTCACTGCAGTCTCCTCTATGCCAGGGTTTCTCAACCCAGTCCTTGGACCCCACTGCAAAGATCCACAGTTTTGCTCTGTCCAAGCTCTCAGCACAGCAGTAAAAGGTGACTGTTTGGTTCATGCATGCAGGGATCTGGGACAGAGCAAAAACGTGGAGCTGTCTGGTGGGCTGAGGAATGAGTTTAGAAATGCTGCTGTATGAAGTATTAAACCATTTGACCGGTTGGATAAATGTTAAAATGTTTTCTCAAAATATAAAAAGAGATAATCTTCTGTTTTGCGTCTCATTACAAGCAAACTTGTTTTTTGTTTTTATGTCACTCTAGTATTTGATATCTAATTTTCAGTCTTCTGGCAATATAATCTGGTGAATGGGGAAAGACTTCCAGCAGGGGCTCCGGTTTCCTCCCACAGTCCAAAAGTGCGCAGGGTAGGTTAATTGGCAAATCTGAGTTGTGAGTGTTTGCGCCCTGCAGTGTGTTGACTTCTGCCCAGGGTTGGTTCCTGCCTACGCCTGTTGTTCCAAGGACAGGCTCCGGTCCCCCCCGCGACCTCAGTTTGGCTTGCTGTCTCCCCGCTTGGTTTTCTTTGGTTTACGTCTTCACTAGCCCCCTCGTTGCTTTGACTTGTGTGTAAGTTATGTATGTGTGATTGTATTGCTGTGTAGGCAGTGACTGCTATTTTGTTTTGCAAGTGTGTGTTGGACTCTGTTTATTTGGTTAGGGAGTGAGGTGGAGTGTTTGTCTTTTGGTTTCCTTTTCTTTTGCACTTAGGTGAGATTAGCTGTGGGTTGCACTTGATAGTTGGGGATTTTGTTTGTTATTTTGGCTGTGGTCACTCCCAAAGTCTTTTGCACCGGGTTATTTGTTCAGTGTCAGTATTATACATGAAAAAAAAATGAAAATACAAAAAATATCCCTTTGCCCACTGGTGTTCCCTTCTTGCCCTCACCCTGTTTGTCCCTTTATCCCATTCCCCTTTCCCGTGAATACTGTTACACTCCAACCCTAGACAGGATATCAAAACAGCATCTTACCTATTGTTTTAAAAGAGATGAGGGATATTATTCATCGACCTTTATCTTTGCTATTTCAGAAATCCGTATCTGCCGGTGTGGTACCTTCTGACTGGAAGTATACACTGTAAAAAAAGGCAAATTCTGTCACAGTTTTTAACCATTTTATATCAGCCAATTTGACTGCAGTATAATTATTTGACATAATGTTAAATGACAGAAAGGTTTTATCAAAACTACATTGCATAAACATATTTTTACGCACAGTTTGTAAAATAACAGATAAACCCCTTCAGCGAAACTGGTCAATTTCTTTTCTGTATTTTTACAGAAATTAAACTTATGGTCATATGCTTTATCTGTAAAATTTTAATGGTTTTATTGTACCAACATGTGCCTTCGTTTTACTAAAATGCAACAGTTGTTTTCTATAATTTTGCTTTCATTAACTTTAATTTTACATTCAGTGTACATAAAATCTACATTGTTTTACTGTCATAAACCAGATATCCACCATAATTGTACTGTGTTGTTGCATATATTTGAAATGGTTTGCATAGAGCTAAGGTTATAAACATAAAAAATGACTTAAAATTAGAAAATATAGACCCTATATTATAGGGAATATGCGAGTCATCGAATTGATATCAAGTACAATTATTTTATTGTATAATTAGTTACAGAATGCCTAATTCGGAGAAGTAAGTAGATAAAGCAGTTGCCATAGCTCAGTTGACAGCGTCTATATCTGAACATGAACAATCAGGAGCGTTTATAGTGTACGCCTAGTGATTTATAAATTCACAAAAAGTTTAGTTTGTGTTGGACTGCACGCCACCGGTCGAAACTCGCAAATTCCAAGAAGACAGTGGAAAGTTTTTTCTATATAAAGACATAAAAATTTGCAGTTTAGAACTGATGGGATAATCTGAAAAATAATACTAATACAAGCAACTACAGAAAAGTACCAAAGAACATCAAGGTACGTATATTTAGACTTTTCAAAACCTAGTGGTCTATGCTTTGCTTGACAGTGCTGCTGTCAGTTGATACCGTGTCCTAAAACTGCGTGTGCACAGATGACAAAGGAAGAGGCCATTGGAAATCGTAGAAGTTATCAATCTGATAATTCGACGAAGAATAAAAGTACAACTAAACTCATAGGTCAGATAGGGACCGGGTGTCACGATCGGGGGGTAGCAGACGGGCGATCGTGCGGGTAAGGAGCAGGCAGGCAAGCGGGATACGGGGAAAACGGGGTTTTATTAGGGGAAACCGGAGCAGGACGGGAAACAGACATTGACAACATCAATGACGGACGAAGGACTCAGGTAAGACACGGACTGAAATAGACAGGACTGAGCAAATGAACTGGATACAGCTGGGTACAATCGGGAGAAAACACGTGGGTAATCAGGGGGCGTGGCACACAGGAGGAGCGGACGAGCCGGGCATGACAGAACCCCCCCCCAAAGGCGCGCTTCTCCGGGCGCGCCAAGGAAGGGGGCGACGGACGGGACACGGGAACCGGGACCTGGAGCAAAAAAACAGAACCATCAACGAGAGACGGGAAACAGGACCGAGGCACAGAACAGGGCAAGCGACAGGACATGAGACAGGAGCCGACAAAGGGCCGGGAAGGCAGAGAGACAGATCAGGAAGGGAGACACAGCGGGAACAGGAGGAACAAAAGGACCAGGAGTGAACGAAGGGAACAGAGGAGGACGAGAAGCAGAGACGGGAGGAACAAAGCGAGGGGGAGCAGAGACAGGCGGGACAAAGAAAGGGGAAGCAAATGAAGGAGGGACCAGGGCAGGAGAGAAGGCGGGGGAACAAAGGGGAGCCCGTGGGAGCCCCAGCGGGCGACGGGAGGCAGCCGGAGGGGCCGCAGACGGCCGGGAGGCCGGAGCCGGAGGGGACCGAGAAGGGGCCGAGGAGACAGGGCGAGGGACCCGCGGAGGGGCCAGGGAGGGAGCAGGAGGGAGCACCGGGGAAGGGGACGAGGGAGCAGGAGGGGCCCACGGCGAAGGCCCGGAGGAGGGGGGAGCCGCAGCAGGCGGCGACGTCCGGTGGAGGGCCGGAGGTAGGGGCCCCGCAGGCAACCGAGGAGCCGCCGTCGGGGAGCCCGCCGGCGACCGACCAGGCACCGGAGGGGGGAGCGAGGCAGGGCGACGAGGCACCGGAGAGGGACCCGCAGGCGACAGCTGACCCGGAGGGCCAGGAACCGCAGGTGCCAACTGAGCCCCAGCGCAGGCGAGGCAGGGCGAGCCAGGGGGCAGGGCGGGCGGGACCCTAGCCCTGCGTTTGTGTCCCCTTCCCCTGCGGGACACAGACAGGCCGAACTTAGGTCGGGGTCGACGTCGCCGGGGCGAGGGACAAGGGGTCACAAGTTCTGTCCCCGAGGGGTCCCATTCCAGCTCCTCCACCTCCAGAGAGGGAGGAGCTGCGGTGGAGTCTTCGGGGACCTCCTCGGGAACCGGGTCCAAGGGACTTGGAGCGGGAGTAGGAACGGGGCCAGGAAGTAAAGTCACTCGGGGCACCTCGGGAGCTGCTGCAGGCGGAGGGGGTGCCTCGGGAGCTGCTGCAGGCGGAGGGGGCGCCTCGGGAGCTGCTGCAGGCGGAGGGGGCGCCTCGGGAGCTGCTGCAGGCGGAGGGGGCGCCTCGGGAGCTGCTGCAGGCGGAGGGGGCGCCGGGACAGGAACAGGAGCGCGGTCAGGAACAGGAGCGCGGTCAGGAACAGGAGCGCGGTCAGGAACAGGAGCCTGCCCGGGAGCTGCAGGTTGCTGCAGTGGGGGCGCCTGCCCGGGAGCTGCAGGTTGCTGCAGTGGGGGCGCCTGCCCGGGAGCTGCAGGTTGCTGCAATGGGGGCGCCTGCCCGGGAGCTGCAGGTTGCTGCAGTGGGGGCGCCTGCCCGGGAGCTGCAGCAGGCGAAGGGGGCAGCGAAGACGGCTGCGCAGGCGGCGGCGGCTGCACGGGAGCGGGGTCCGCTGGCAATGGCGGCTGCACGGGAGCGGGGTCCGCCGGCAATGGCGGCTGCACGGGAGCGGGGTCCGCCGGCAATGGCGGCTGCACGGGAGCGGGGTCCGCCGGCAGCAACGGAGGGAGGTCCTCCGTACTGGCGATCGCCGGTCTCCTCCTTCTCCCTCGCTGGCGCCTGGCGGTGGCGGGAGGCGGCGCGATGTCCGTGAAAACGGACGGCGGAAGAAAGGCTTCCGGCTCCGGGTAAGGGTAGAGGAAGGGCTCCTCGTCCTCGTCCTCACTGGAGAGCCAGTACTTCCACGCGGGATCGGGGTCGCGTGTGGTCGGCCCCCGGGCTGGAGGTAGGGCAGGTACCTCCCTCTCGTCCTCCGTCGGGAGCCAAAGCCTGGAGAGCGAGCAGGCGCCGAGACGGATCGTCCCCTGCGGGACTCTCCGTCTCCTCCGCTTCTTTTTGTGGTCCGTCATTCTGTCACGATCGGGGGGTAGCAGACGGGCGATCGTGCGGGTAAGGAGCAGGCAGGCAAGCGGGATACGGGGAAAACGGGGTTTTATTAGGGGAAACCGGAGCAGGACGAGAAACAGACATTGACAACATCAATGACGGACGAAGGACTCAGGTAAGACACGGACTGAAATAGACAGGACTGAGCAAATGAACTGGATACAGCTGGGTACAATCGGGAGAAAACACGTGGGTAATCAGGGGGCGTGGCACACAGGAGGAGCGGACGAGCCGGGCATGACACCGGGGAAAATTGGTCAATGTAAGTGTTAAGTTATTCTTTATAACTACCGGCTGGTTGCATTGCTTTATTTTGCAGTCATATAGGTAATATGTGGCTGTGAATGAAAAAATTAGCTAACGTGTAATACTAGCGAATCATTTCTAATATTAACATGATATTGAAAATATTTCAATTTAAGAAAGTAAGACCTACCGTTATCCTGTTACGAAATATTTGTTTATAGCTGCAAATCATGCATTACGAAATTAAAAGCAACGTATGACTAAAATGAAAGACAATGTATGCCGCACAGTGTTGTGTATATTTTTGTTATATTTTCCTAAGTGTTTTGTCGAAATTAAATGATGAGAGACTTGAACTATATTTAAGAGGTCTGACATTTCTGAACACCAATACATATTATTTATATTTGTAGATTCAGCTGAGAACAGAGGAGATTAAAGCACAGACTCACTTACTTTTTAGAGATCATGGGAGATAGTTCCTTCCCTGTTTGGCTCTTTTATTCAGTCTATTCTTAACCCAAGTGGACATCAACAAGTAGTGGAGGCTCTCCAGATATTAGGTGTTGAAGACCTTGAAGATATGAAGTATATACAATCAGGGACGGATTATGGGTTGTGTGGGCCCCTGGGCAAAACGTTCGCGAGCCCCCCCACCACCAGCACCACCACCACAACCACCACAACTATAGGGTCAGGGGCCCTGGTAGGCAGAGGATCAAAGAATGTAGGCCCTCTAAAATAGGCAAACGAAAATACATTGTTGATAAGCGTTGCAAATTGTTTTGGGCTGGGGCCCCACGGGCCCCCTGCACCCCAAGGGCCCCTGGGCAGCGGCCCCGCTTGCCCAGTCCATAATCCGTCCCTGCATACAATTAATGGATCTTCTTGGTGCCCTGAGGCCAGTTGAAGCAAGGAAGCTCATTGGTCGCATTACACCATGTAAGTACACCAATTTTTACCTGTCAGACTTTGCAGAGATGTTTGTACTTATTTCTAAACTGATTACCTTGACTTGTTTTGTTAAATTCCAGGGAATTCAGATAGAGCAATGAAGAACACTGAAGGAGCACTCAGTGACACTGGACTGGACAGCACCAGAGGCGGTTTCAGGGGTCCACAAAGCCCCTTAAGTGACCAATGCTCCTATGGTATGTTACATAAGTGTTTACTGCTGGTGTAGCATATTTGTTTTTAAATATTGGAATATTAACTGCATATTTCAGAGAGTAAAATCAACACTGTGAGTTTGAAGTGAAAACAGTTGGGCACACGAGTCCACTGTTATCTTGTGTTCGCCATAGAACAAAAGACAAAAATGTATTTATAAGTTTTATGTTTTTTTTTCCCACAATAGATGTGTTATCTAGATTAACCCAGAAAGGGGCTCCAAGGTGGAGAAAAGACCAAAAAGTCAAGCAGTGAATCCGAATATTCTGTCTCTTATTTCAAGAATAGCTGACATTGAGTGGAGGAAGCAGCATAAGTTGCACTCAACATCACATGGTTCATCTCAGAACATTGGGGTTATGTATGTACTGTAAGGATGCACTGAGAATGTCATCCTAAACATTTATATGATGATTTACACTGTGTTTTGTCCCAGAGTAACTCTGCTGTCAAAACTCCTGTGTGTTCTCCTGTTTCAATGCTTCAGATAAGACCCTATCCTGGGCTGCATCCAAGCAGATCCACACCACCTTCACAGTGCCCACCCTTTACAGCTGGAGAAATCATTTTATTTCAACCAGTTCCTGTGATTAACTTACACAACCTGTCAGAGGTCAAAGAAAGATTAGCTTTCAAAACAGGAAGATGAAGTTTACAAAGTATCCAAATTCAAAAAAGAAGATAGAAGTAACCCATCAAACTACATGCAAGTTTACCTTGCATTACTAGAAAAGTAATGGAAGCTATAATCTGACCCAAAATGCTAGGCTACTCTTGGTGTGTATGTTGATCCTGCCATGTCCCACTCTCACAAGCGTGGGTAAGCAATTGAAAAGGCCAGTAGGATGTTGGGTTACATCTAGGTGTGTGGAGTTTAGGTCAAGGGAGGTGATTTTTAGATTATACATTTCTTTGGTAAGAGCCCACCTAGAATATTGTGTGCAGGTTTGGTCACCTTACCTTAAAAAGGACATTGCTGGCTTTGAAAGGGTTCAACGTAGGGCTACAAGAATGATTCCTGGTCTTAGAGGAATGTCTTATGAGGAGAAGTTAGCTGAGCTGAATCTATTCAGCCTTGAGCAAAGGAGACATGATCCAGGTATGTAAGATTCTAATAGGTTTATTTATTTTCCATTACTGCAATATGTCACAAATGATTATATAACAGAACAGATGAAATTCTACCTACATCTCACTTTCTCCCAGGGATTCACTATCCCAGTGAAATTCAATACAGTCAATATCTACTGAGATGCTTGATATATTTTCTTTTTCATTGCATTTTTGATGGACACAGAGGACATAATTTGGCTGAGACAATATTTGCTTGAAATTTTAATTTTATAATAAATACAGTTTAAATACAGTCTTAAAAATCCATAATTGTCATGACAGCGAAAAAGACTGCAGGTCATTACAGAAGCCCAGGGTGATGTTTTCGTCTATGGAGGTCTTTGCTGGCTGTCGCGACCAGTATCTCTGTCTAGGCCAGTTGTGGGTCTCATATCCAGGCAGGCAGAATGGGTCCTTATGCCTGTTGGACTCCCTGTGTTCCTGGGTAACAGGTTCCCTCCAAGATGACAGGTTAGACAGAACTGGGGCTTCTTCCTCCCTGTCATTTACGTTCTGGACCACATGTTGAGGCTGAGGCTGCACACTGAGATGAATTCGCATCCTCAAAACCAGTTTATTTTGCTGGCCTGTTGCACAGAAACATTTCTCTTTATTGTACATTGTAATATGATTACAGCAACTATTCTGCTGTTATTCAATCAGTGAGAATCATTTTCATAGTGCCGACCAGTTTTTTAAACTCCAATTAACATCAGACTGTCTCCAACTCATGTTAAGAAAAGCTCTGAAATACACACATTTGAATACTGGCTGCTGATGATGTTCCACCCCAACATCCACATCTCCAGTGCTGGTGCCAGCCTGGACAGAGGGAGGTGTTGTGGGTGAAGACCCTTCATCTCCCCAATCAATCACCTCATCCCACTTATTCGAAGCTGCCCAGTACTTGTCATCCATCCAACAAAGGGAAGGGTGAGTGCACTTGATCTTCTGAACATTATAACTGATATTTTTTGTATCTTATCATTTCACATAATGTCAAACGTTTAAATACAGTTTTGGATGTTCTTAGAAATCCATATTGCTCCCCCTCATGAGAGAGTAAAAGACTGCAGGGCATTACAAAGGCCCAGGATGGTGTTTTCGTTTATAGACATCTTCATTGGCTGCCACAACCAGTATTTCTGTCCGGACCAGCGGTGGGTCTCATACTCAGGCACAGAGAATGGGTCCTTACACTCTGTGGGTCCCTTCTTCCCTGAGCAACTGGCTCCCTCCAAGCTGATGGTGTAGCTGTTGCCAGAAAATTGGTGGCTTATGCATATATTTAATATTTGTATTTCGTCCAGTAAATGTATTTTGTTTCATTTTGTTTCCAACATGTCATTATTTGCAATATTATTTGTAAAAGGTTTAATTTAGAGTGTTTCTGGTAACAGTGACTCCTACTGTTCAGCGGAAAGAGCCACATTTGTGTGATCAAATGACCAAGCATAATGAGCAACAGAAAGGAGGCGAGGTTAGCTAGCAGATTGCAAAAATAGCTAAGAAAAGAAAATAAAAAAGCATTGAAAGACAGAGATGTTATAATGCAGTAATGTCTCCTAATTCTGGTCAGAAGGAGCAATAGTATGATACTGCTTTGCTTTTTCTTGTTTTTATATGTATGTTTGTGATTTTGTGCTGCATTAAACGCAGTAGAAACATGCAGATCATTGACTTAAGACCCACAAATGATTAATGTATGGGTAATGGCGAAAGAATTTTCTAAAAATGGAGTTGTCATGGTAATATTCTTTTATTTCAGTTTTTCATAGTATTTGATTTGTCACAAGCTGATGGTGGTGCAGTGGTTAGCACTGTTGCCTCACACCTCTGGGACCCGGGTTCGAGTCTCCGCTTGGGTTGGGTTTGCATGTTCTCCTCATGTCGTCGTGGGGTTTCCTCCGGGTACTCTGGTTTCCCGCCACAGTCTAACAACATGCTGAGGCTAATTGGACTTGCTAAATTGCCCATAGGAGTGTGTGAGTGTACCCTGTGATGGGCTGGCCCCCCTTCCAAAGTAGGCTCCAGACCCCCCGCGACCCAGTCAGATAAGCGGTTTGGAAAATGGATGGATGGATGAAATTTACAGCAATTCAATGTTTTATTACATTTTTTCTGGCCCCTGCTGCCTGAATTTCTCAGAATTTTTTTCAGAAATTCAGATTTTTTTTTTTAACTGTATATTTCGCAGGATGTTCCTCAACAGATTGGTTCTGTGGACTGTGGGGGCGTGGTACACGGGAGGAGCGGACGAGCGTCCAAGACGATTGTAAGACAGACCACCTTGAATTGTTGGAGGTAACACTTGTGATACAGAGAATGTATTGAAGTATTCCCCCCTCCCCTCCCTTTTATCAGTATGCACTCTGCATGGCCTTGGTGTGTCTTGAGTATTACAAAATGCACCATGAACTGTCTATATTATATATCTATATTATATTTTTATTTAGGCCATAATATGTGATCTTGATCTGTGGTTTTGCAGTGAGTTGGAGGGATTTGACAAAAACATCCTTTTAGAAATGCGTGAGGAAGTAAGTTCTTTTCTTTTTGACAAGTAGTGTATCTGTCAGGTTTGCGATGCAACAGAGAAATTATTATTTTTTTGTTTAATCATTGCATGCTATATAAATTATTATAAATAATAGCTTATTCTCCTTGTGATGTGTGTGTGCCTTAAAGTATTGAATAGAAGTAAAAGCACCTACAGTTTCCTCAGTAATGTATTTCATGAACTGATATTTTCCCAACAAAACCCATGTTTGCATTTAAGCCTCTGTCATGGTTTGTACATAATATTTGCAACAATTATGAAAATTTTGCAGAATATGTACTACAAGCCTCTCCAGTTGCAGCCACACCCATATCCAAACTCACATATAAGGTATATTTGTTTATGTGTGTTTCCAAGGTACCAGCATTCCTACAGAACCATGTTGCATAATATATCCACATATAGGGAATTTCAGTGTGAGTCCTGATGCATTATGCATACTGCTTTCAAATCTGTGATCAAAACACTGACTGCAAAAAACATGGAGACCATAACGTCTCTAAAAGGTGAAAACTCTACATGTCAAGCGCCCCCTACTGGCTGGCTGCAGTACCATTATTAGCACCACCCATCCCCATGTGTTTCAGTGTTTCAGATTTTCCACATCACTTTCATATCTTACCATCTGTACAATAACAAAACATTTCTTCTCAATGTATTATTAGTTATGTAATTAATGTCATCTAAAGATGAATGTCATTAATATTATTATTAGAATTAATTTGCATATTTTGAAAATCTATACTTTTCTTCAACACAACTTGCAGCTTCTATCCCAAGCACAATCCACATTTAAAAGCTTATTGACCCAATGATTCTGGTATCACTTACTTTTCAGTAATTTCAAGTAAACATTATCTGTGCTGTATTTGTATGATGAAACCAATCCTTGAGCCCAATATAAAATAACTGAAATAAATACACAGTCATTCAAACTTCAGCACTTTTTAATTTTGTTTTGTATTTCAATAAAAGCTGCAACATCAAATCTGGCCAGTTCTGATCTGCCTGCCATTTTTGCCTAAAAAATAAATGCTGGTGTTATCAAAAACTATGTCATATAGCTATATTCCAGATTTATACTACGGGACCGTTGAATGCTTGAATCTGATTGGCTGACGAACGTTCTGAGGTGTGCAATTATTTTCAGATAACCGCACGGCGAACGTAGTTCCAGGCAGCTCTCTTGACCGCATTACAGTTCCATATCACTTCGCATAGTTAACTGTAATAACGGAAATTAGCATACAGTACCTATACAGCACACAGGACTAACAAAAACAACAACATGACAGACGATTTTCCGAAAGTAAATTTTAATATTTACGGTGAATATGAAACTTTCAACAACTGGTCTGCAGCAGTATTAGTTAGCCTAGTGTACCAACTTAAAGGCTACACATGACATTTCTCGCTAGCGAGGTAATAACAGCGCTGCATCTTAAAGCAGACTTACAGTTTAGAGACGGTGCTTCAGAACACTGTTGAGGGACACACAGAGGTAGCCTAATTCATACAAGCTCTCTGTTTCTCTTTCTCTGTCTCTCTCGCTCTCTTTCTAATAACTTCATTATTAACTGTATTATTCTGCTATCAACGGCTCAAGCCTCCATTGCCAGCTTTAAAAAGACGTTGTGGAACTAGCAAAAGAGTCGTTGGATGAGATGCGGAAGAAATAATCCTACTCACAATAGCGATTTAAGTAGAAAAACCGGACGAATCCCTTGAAATATATCATCTGATCGATGTCTTGAGGTGTGGCAACCGTAGTATAAGCGGAATAATTGACTCCGGACCGTTGAATTATTAGAAAATAATGCACACCCGAGGTGTCACGGCGACTCCGCTTCGCGTCGTGGCCGCATTACCACCTCGGGTGTGCATTATTTTCTAATAATTCAACGGCCCGTCGTTAATTATTCCTTACTTATACTACGGGACCGTTGAATGCTTGAATCTGATTGGCTGACGAACGTTCTGAGGTGTGCAATTATTTTCAGATAAACGCACGGCGAACGTAGTTCCAGGTAGCTCTCTTGACCGCATTACAGTTCCATATCACTTCGCATAGTTAACTGTAATAACAGAAATTAGCATACAGTACCTATACAGCACACAGGACTAACAAAAACAACAACATTACAGACGATTTTCCGAAAGTAAATTTTAATATTTACGGTGAATATGAAACTTTCAACAACTGGGCTGCAGCAGTATTAGTTAGCCTAGTGTACCAACTTAAAGGCTACACATGACATTTCTCACTAGCGAGGTAATAACAGCGCTGCATCTTAAAGCAGACTTACAGTTTAGAGACGGTGCTTCAGAACACTGTTGAGGGACACACAGAGGTAGCCTAATTCATACAAGCTCTCTCTCTCTCTGTTTCTCTTTCTCTGTCTCTCTCGCTCTCTTTCTAATAACTTCATTATTAACTGTATTATTCTGCTATCAACGGCTCAAGCCTCCATTGCCAGCTTTAAAAAGACGTTGTGGAACTAGCAAAAGAGTCGTTGGATGAGATGCGGAAGAAATAATCCTACTCACAATAGCGATTTAAGTAGAAAAACCGGACGAATCCCTTGAAATATATCATCTGATCGATGTCTTGAGGTGTGGCAACCGTAGTATAAGCGGAATAATTGACTCCGGACCGTTGAATTATTAGAAAATAATGCACACCCGAGGTGTAACGGCCACTCCGCTTCGCGTCGTGGCCGCATTACCACCTCGGGTGTGCATTATTTTCTAATAATTCAACGGCCCGTCGTCAATTATTCCTTACTTATTACAGCCAAACTCATCTGGGAGCTCTCATTACATTTGGGGAAGATGGTGGCGCAGGAGGTAGTGCTATCATTTAGCAACCAGAGAGTTGCAGGTTCGAGCCCTGGTTTCTCCTCACCCCATAAAAAGTGTCCTTCAGCATAATGCTGAACCCCAAATTGCTCCTGGCGTGCAGGTTGGCGCCTTGCATGGCAGCCTCCGCCACCAGTGTGTGGATGGGTGAGTGTGAGGCATGAATTGCAAAGCGCTTTCAGTTCTCATAAAAGTAGAAAAGCACATTTACCATGTGTGTTTTGGATTTGGATTGTATTGGTGTGTAGTCAATCGCTCATGTACACATGCTCAATCGCAAATCGCAAATAACATTTTCACAAGAATTTGGGAGATTGAAATGCTAATTCTATGTGGGTGTACTCAGTGGGAAAGGTGTGTATGTAGGGCATGTCCCCCCCCCCCCCTCCTTCGTGGTATTAGATATTCTGTTTCTCCCCCTGTGTGTTAAGTAGTGGGTTTGCTTTTGCATGTTTAATAAAAGATTGTACTACACTGCTTGTCCTGGCGTATTGCCTGTGGTTTGGGGGGAGGTTAATCTGTGTGTGTGACCATGAGTGACGCGACATGTGTGCTACAGTATACATCCAGTATGTAACTGTATAAAGTAAAACTCACTGTGTAATATAAAATGTAAATGGATACTGTAATATGAAGCATTGCAGTAAGAGGACAATATTACAGTACAGGGCACATTGTTGGATTACATACCTGCTGGCTCTGTGAAATGTTTGAGTGGTTGAGGACATGGTTGTTTTCCCATCATTCGGCCGACCAGCCTCAGCCATTGTAAGGCCATGATTGAGGACCTAAATATATATATACAGAACTGTGCAAAAGTCTTAGGCAGGCAAAGAAAATGATGTTTAGATTATCCTCGTGTTGGTGTAAAACTATGATATGATGCCTGTCAAAGTGTGTCAGCTTCACCATTTCAGAACCTCTGCTAAAATCATCCCAGTATTTGCAGCGACCGTCCAGTGCAGCCATGCATTTTTAGACTTGGCCACTAGCAGACCTCATACAGCTAGTCAATCTCTCACTGACTTTTAAACCAATATATTTAATTATTTAATTGAGCTGTTGGTGAAATTTAACAAAATCGTGGAACGGCTGATGTGCCCCTGAAGACAAGTTTGGGAACTGAAGCGGTGTTCATCTAGCCATCCAACTAGATATCAGTAACTTTTTAGAAAACAGAAGAAATTATTACTAGTTTTTATTGTGTTACTCTTAATTTGCACACATTCTAATATTAAATTGTATTTTTTGTTCTAAGCCAAAGTGCACTTGCTACCCAGATAAACAGCTTTAAACATTTCTTTGGACTGCCTAAGACTTTTGCACAGTACTGTACTGTATATGGTAATGCTAAATTTATAACTCCTATCAGTGTTGTGTTTATGGGAAATATGCTAAATTTGCTGATGCAGTCTTCTCAGTTGCCCCTTTGTCCGCCTTACTTACTGTTGCTATGCCTGCTATGTGCTCACTCTGCGTGCCTTAATTATATTATGGGGTTTTATTATTAATTTATTCATTATCATTGTTATTTTTTCAACCTCTGTGTGGCCATAATATTTTGGGTTTTATAGTTACAGTCATGTGAATTAATCTATTTTCTCTGTTTTACCATGAAGTATAAGGTGTGACGGGGATGATTTTGTGGACATTGGAGAGCAAGATGTTTACCTTTTGTTCCCCAAAAACCTCAGACTGAGGAAATCCCTAATTTCCATTTTAAAACTAAAGGCAAGTAAACTGTCTGTTTGATAGCAAGCTCTGTGTTTTTTGTGGTTTCACAGACATACTGCTGTCAGGTCATGGTTACAGAATATATCATATTTAGTTTCATGATCTTTCCCTCAATCAGTCTGGAGTGGAAGCAGAAGACTTCCTAAAAAATAAGCAGGGAAATCAGCGGCAACACCTGAACAAAAGAGATTCAGTGTAAGTATCACACAGTCCTGGAAATAGAAACTAAAGTGGACAGAGCTGTTAAAACACAGACAGCGCAGGTGGAAGTAGAATCAGCAGAATAAGTGGTTCTCACATCAGAAATACTGCTACCATTCATTCTGCTCATTCTATGTCCACCTGCACTCCTCTGTATTCTAACGTTTTTGTTACAAAACTAATATCTTTCTTTTTTCTACACGTCTCCACCAGGCTGTTGTAAGATCATCCCTGGGTGCATCAAAAATGTGTACCACTGCCTGCAAGGGAGCGGAAATTGACTGGAACCCTGTCATAAGCAAAATCTGTACCTCATAAAATTGTTTAAAATCAATATTTCTAATCAAATAGTTTAATTTCTCTATTTTACTTTTTTACCACTTAAAGCACAATGAGGGCTTAAAATTTCAATTCACAAGGTAAAACACCAAATAAAGTGTTTTAACAGAATATTTAATGTAATTTCAAGGTCACAGCAGAGTTGCCCTGCAGCCTCGTCGGCAAAGAGCAGGAAATTCTGAAAAAAGCCTTAAAAATGCTCGGAAACAGGAGGGAGGACCTCCGAAGGTCAGGAAAGGTAATACATACTGTACATAGGGAACCTGCAAGCAAGTTAAAATTATTCAGTCCCTTACAATCAAATTAAATCATGAATGTAATGTCCGGAATACAGACCTAGTCAGCCAAGGCTGAATAATGTTCCTGTTCATGTTCTGCTTCACTTTCCTGGCTTCTCATGTCGTGGCAAAACTTCATTTCTATTGATTCCATTGTCTAGAAGAGAGAAGGACTTCAGCTTCACTCCAACAGTGTGTAGCTTTTCTGTATTTATACCTTATGAGTGTGTAATATATATAGTCATACATTTCATAATTTAGCTTCTAAAATATTGTGCAATCACCAGCCCAATTGATATTTTTGCCATCTTAATCCTCTCAGGATCAGTACAGTATATTTTATGTCTTTACAGACATGTAAGACTGCTGAAAAAAGGTTGGAGAACAGTGGCTCTTGGAGGTAAAATGTGTTTTTACATTTTCCCAGTCCTGCTGCATGATTCACTGTACTGCAGTGTCAGGTTTCCCATTGCTCAGCACACATAATTTGACTAAAGAACTTGATGATGTTACGATGATCAGTGTGTTTGTGAAATCAGTGTGAAATTTATTATGAACACAGTATATTAATCTGCACAATGTAGCAAAACAGTCTGAAACGTAACTGAGATACAGAGGTTATACACTGATCAGCCATAACATGTGAAGTGAATAACATTGATTATTTGGTTACAGTGGCATCTGGCTGTGGGGGGGTTATACAGGTCCTTCTCAAAACATTAGCATATTGTGAAAAAGTTCATTATTTTCTGTAATGTACTGATAAACATTAGACTTTCATATATTTTAGATTCATTACACACAACTGAAGTAGTTCAAGCCTTTTATTGTTTTAATATTGATGATTTTGGCATACAGCTCATGAAAACCCAAAATCTCAAAAAATTTGCATATTTCATCCGACCAATAAAAGAAAAGTGTTTTTAGTACCAAAAAAGTCAACCTTCAAATAATTATGTTCAGTTATGCACTCAATACTTGGTCGGGAATCCTTTTGCAGAAATGACTGCTTCAATGCGGCGTGGCATGGAGGCAATCAGCCTGTGGCACTGCTGAGGTGTTATGGAGGCCCAGGATGCTTCGATTGCGGCCTTAAGCTCATCCAGAGTGTTGGGTCTTGCGTCTCTCAACTTTCTCTTCACAATATCCCACAGATTCTCTATGGGGTTCAGGTCAGGAGAGTTGGCAGGCTAATTGAGCACAGTAATACCATGGTCAGTAAACCATTTACCAGTGGTTTTGGCACTGTGAGCAGGTGCCAGGTCGTGCTGAAAAATGAAATCTTCATCTCCATAAAGCTTTTCAGCAGATGAAAGTGAAGTGCTCCAAAATTTTGATTTCCGAATGACAGAAGCGCCTGACCTGGGCTACAGAGAAGCAGCACTGGACTGTTGCTCAGTGGTCCAAAATACTTTTTTCGGATGAAAGCAAATTTTGCATGTCATTCGGAAATCAAGTACCCACAGTCAGTGATGGTCTGGGGTGCCATGTCAGCTGCTGGTGTTGGTCCACTGTGTTTTATCAAGGGCAGGGTCAATGCAGCTAGCTATCAGGAGATTTTGGAGCACTTTTTTATGAGCTGTTTGCCGAAATCATCATTATTAAAACAATAAAAGGCTTGAACTACTTCAGTTGTGTGTATTGAATCTAAAATATATGAAAGTCTAATGTTTATCAGTACATTACAGAAAATAATGAACTTTTTCACAATATGCTAATTTTTTGAGAAGGACCTGTGCAGTATATAATGTTATATATCAGGCTTCCCCAATTCCAGTCCTGGAGAACCAGATTGCAAGGACCTGTCAAATACACCTACTAAACCTGGCAATTGGCTGGTGAGCTGAATAAGGTGTTTGAGTATTAAAATCTGGGTGCAGACTAGGCCTGCAGGACTGGAACTGGGGAATCGTGGGGAATTGAAAGTTACCATCACCAAAAATAACTTTTATTTTAAAGTTTCATGATGAAATTAATTTGCTCATCAGGATGTTCTGTTTGGCAAAGTATTCCAGTACTTGGGTTTTAAATTATCCATCGTAAATCTTTGTCACCAGATGCACAGTAATCATCCCGCTAAAGCAGAACTACACTGTCATCGTATTAAAGGGGTGAGTGTGCACACAGAATCGGTTGCTCCAGCATCCACAGTGTCATTCTCCCAAGTTACTATACAGCAATTAACAATCACTGACAGCTGCTAGTAATTAAATGCCTAATAACCATCATGTAGTGATTGAAAGTGATTCAGTCTCAGCCATGGCAAATGTAATCTTATGCATAGCTATTTAACAACAATAGTATTCCCAGATTGAGGTGAGTACGAGTACAATCTTTTCATAGCTATTTCCTAGCATGGAGTATGGCGTAAGAGGCAAGTTTATGCATGCAGACAATTGCATATTTCAACTGATATGGGAATGCCACTTTGGGGCCAATGACAGTCTGACCTCAGTAAAATTCCAGAAGATATTTTTCAGCCTGGATACTTCTCTCCCGTGTAGTAGTTCTCCGCTTAACAGCAACAAGAACTTAACATACATGATGGTACATAAATGTGATCTGCTGATTTCAGATCTGTAAGCATAAATTACCTTTGTTGTATTCCCTGGCCTTCAGGCTAATTGGAGTTGCTAAATTGCCCGTAGGAGTGCATGTGTGCGTGAATGGTGTGTGAGTGTGCCCTGTGATGGGCTGGCCCCCCATCCTGGGTTGTTCCCAGCCTCGTGCCCATTGCTTCCGGGATAGGCTCGGGACCCCCCGCGACCCAGTAGGATAAGCGGTTTAGAAAATGGATGGATGGATGGTATTCCCTGGCCTTCAGGGAATACTTTTGGTTTTAGCACTGTTCCCCTGTCGCTGCAGATACTTTGGCATGCAAGCCAATAACTCAAAAACCGTTCGACGAATCCTTTTCAAACTTTGTACAGGTATTGGTGAGGAACTAGAACTGATTTAATTTTGAAACAGTCCCAAAATGGAAGCAGCGCCACATAGTGATAATGAAAAAAGCAGCAGTTTTGATGCTTGACCCTGCTAAGACCATAATTCAATAACCGTTTGATGGATCTTTTTCAGTCTTTGCAGAGGCATTATAGGGGGCTGGAATGGAACTGATAAAATTTTGAGACAGCTCGCCAGCAAATATGAAATATGGCTCTCAGGAAATATGAAAGAGCTTTGTGCGTGGAGATGTGATCTTTCCACATGATTTCAAGTGAAAACATGAAAAGTCATCTTTAAAACGAAGGCTTTCGCTATTGCAAATGTCACACTATTTAAGGTCTCAGGAAGTCTAGGGGAAGCAGAAATATATAGTGCATATAGCTGTGTCTCACATAAAAAGGTTGTGCATACTCTGCTCATATTGTTCAAAATGGAGTAACACTTTGCCATGAATTTTTAATTTTAGTATGAGCCCATATAGTTAAGTCTTGACTGTTTACACATAAACGCTTAAAAAAGATATAGCTGAGGTCCTGGATTCAGTCTCCTGCATTTTCTCTCTAACCCCCTCAAAGAATTTCTTGCAGGGATTAATTCAGTATGTTTTAACAACATATAAAAAGACCAGATGAGTTAGGAGCAACACTTTACTTGAGGGGGCACAAATAATGTAGTAGTACATCCATCCATCTATTTTCCAAACCGCTTATCCTACTGGGTCGCGGGGGGTCCAGAGCCTACCCCGGAAGCAATGTGCACAAGGCAGGGAACAACCCAGGATGAGGGGCCAGCCTGTCGCAGGGCACACACACACCATTCACTCTCACACACACACCTACGGGCAATTTAGCAACTCCAGTTAGCCTCAGCATGATTTTGGACTGTGGGGGGAAACCCCACGATGACATGGGGAGAACATGCAAACCCCACACACATGTGACCCAGGCGGAGACTCGAACCCGGGTCCCAGAGGTGTGAGGCAACAGTGCTAACCAGTGCACCTGTCAGAGTTCGCTGGTTAAAGCGGGTAGTGCGCACAGGCTGACAAGCGGGCAGGAAGCAGGCAAGCAGGCGGAGTACGGGGAAAACGGGGATTTATTCGGGATCGGGACGGAGCAGACAGCACTAAGACTAACTAACATCAATGACGGACCAGAAACTAAAGCAAGTCATGGACTGAAATAGACGAGACTGGGCGAAAATAAGTGGACACAGCTGGGCAAGATCAGGGAAGCACACGTGAGTAATCAGGGGGCGTGGCACACACGAGGATCGTACGAGCCGGGTATGAGAGCACCACCATGCCGCCCCTGAAGTAGTACACTCTTACTTAATTTATTAATTAACCAGAAAGTATTAGTTATATACTGATCCCACGTTCGTTCATTCTTAATCATAACAGTTACTTTATTTGTTCATCATTTGTACTTGAGTAGTTACTGAGTTATTACTGAGTAATGTGTATTTGAACAATATAAAATATAATAATATATGTGCTATAAATCAACAAACCATTGTCCTTTCCTTTTATCCACTGCAGGGCTGCAGGAAGCAGCATACAGAGGAAATGCCTTGGGCGGGATGGTAGCCCGGATCAGGGCTCACATACTGGCTCACGTGTGGGCAATGAAGAAGTAGCACTTCACGTGTACGGGAGAAAAACAGCAGCCAGAGGAATCCTATGCAATCTCAGTGAGAATAAACTCCCCAGACCCAGGACTGGGGCAGGAATTGCAGGATTCTCCTCTAGCATTTATTTTGGCATACTGTATTTATTGCTATTATCCTTGGTACATGTTTATATTTGCCAATAATTGAAATTGAAATAAACATGATTATTATTCATCCATCCTCGTACCGCATATCCTGGAGACGAGGGCCTGGAGCTTATCCCAGGTAGCATAGGACACAATGGTATACTTTTGGATGGGATGTCAGTCCATTGCAGGGAATGCACTCACTCACACACTGTGGGCAATTTAGAGATGACAGTCTATTATTATTAGGATACCTATAGTTTTTAGTAGTTTTCACTATTATTATGCTTTTTGCCATGGGAGTCTATGGCAGCCCATAGAGCTGATTGGCAACTTTTTTGAAATTTGGCACATCGATAGAGGTCAGTTCCAACTATTCATACCAAATTTGGGTTCAATCCATCCATCACTCTAGCGCCACCCACAGGCCAAATTTCAAGAAATGTTGTTGTCTTATTCTGTTTCTTATCATTGTATGATTATGCTATTTACTTTTAAGTATTAGCATTACCTGTCTTGGTGACATCCCATAATACAGCTCTGATGACCTTATCACATATAAAACACTTTCCACGCAGCACATTATGCTTTATTATCTATTTATTATTCAAACATCAAACTTTGATGACGTCAATGTATATCCCTGACATAAATCACTGACGTGAAGCTATGGACATCATACTTAACTAGCTGACGTTTTAGTATTTTATATAGCATGATGGGTGCAGATCTAACTTAGTGTATAACTTAGTTTCGGCAGTGGTTTTGCTATATAGAGTCCATCGTCATGATCCCATAGTTAGCGGAAGCGAAAATAGTGTAATTAGGACAAGTACTGAAGAAATGTAATGTAATGTAATACCGAACAGCTTTCAAAAATGCGGTACCGCAATACCTTTTTGGCACCGGTATCCCGCGCAGCATCAGTCTGCCTGAGATATTTGATAAAGTGTGGATCTTCCTATACGTGCAGCACGAATAAATAAAAACCTCTGCTTTGTATACTTGACAAATCTGTGTGTGTCATCATACTCAAAACCGCCCCAAATAAGCCACGAAATTAACCATGAATTCTACCCTACTGTGGTACACAGCTTTGCTTCTTATGTTTCTTTCACACAAAAAGTTGCAGGTTGATGACAAAATGTGCTCGCGTCCGGACCAGTAAGTGCAACAGGGGGGCAGAACTGGGGAGGGGGGCGGGATGCGATCGTGCTCGGTTGCAGTATAAGGCAGCCGGGCCCAGTGTGGTACGCGCTTAGTCTAATTACAGGTTCTTGTGGGAAGCTTGTGTGATTTATAACCTTGGTCATGTCAGGTTTCGGGCTGGTTGCGAGCGCGATCGCACGGGCAGGAAACAGGCAGGCAGAACACGGGGAAACTGGGATTTATTAGCACTAAAACGGGACGAAGCACGAACATCGACTAACTAACATCAATGACGGACCAGGAATGAAAGACATGGACTGAAATAGACAGGACTGGGCGAAAGTAATCGGACACAGCTGGGTATAATGGGGAAGCACACGTGGATAATCAGGGGGGCATGGCACACATGAGGATCGTACGAGCTGGGCGTGACAGTTCGACATACTGATCGCTATGTATCGCGATACAACAGTTTGAAATGTTACCAAAGTGTCATTTTATAATTCCCATATTAAACAAGTTACCGTGCATAGTGCTTTGGGGAGAGACAGACTCCAAGAGTGCAGTTCATTTCACGTGTCTTTAAGTCATTGTCTGATATTATCCAGAGCTGAATGTGTGATTCATGCTTACTACTATATTCTTGCTTTGCAGTTCTTACACAATTTTTTTTCTTATTTACTTCTAAAAGTAAATAAAAAACTTATAAAACTGTCATTATTATATAACAACTATACGTATTATGATGTTATTATTTAGTTATGTTGTTGCTTGGTTACATTTGATGCCTCCGCACGTGGGAAGCTACCGGTTTGAAAGACGCGGCTTCACTTGCTTTTCTGCACCAAGATGGCAAGGTACGTTGCATTTCTGCTCCCATTTTATCGTATAACTTACCTTATTATTTAGTATCTGTCTTTGTATGTACAGTGGTACCTCAACCCACGAACAGTCCTGATCACGAATAAATCGGGTTACGAACCAGATGTTCCAAAATGTTTTGTACCGGTTGTCGAACACACAAACGTCCCGAAAAGGGTCCAATGAAAGCTCCCCAAAGAACCACCCGAAACGCGAAGAAATGTCCAGTATAATAATAATAATTAAAAAAATCATATTTTCGAAATTACTGCATTTGACTGTTACTCAGTCTTTTAATGTTGATTGTTTAGTTTTTTGGGGGGATGTTTTGTGGTTCTTTTCCGTGTTTTGGCGTCTTTCGAGCGACCAGCGTATGCTCAGTTTTAATGTTTTATTTAATTTAGCATTTGTTAGCATGTAAATGTAAATGTAAGCTCTCAGTTATATGTGCACAGTCTGTCATAATTTGATTGTACGGTAGGGGGTGTTGAGTTGTACTGCGCGTGCTCGAAGTGTATGTATGTATGTATGTATAGAGTGACCTAAAGAGAAAGACGGCGATATGTCCTAGTTCATGGTGAATAACGTGTTGTGTGAACTTATTTTTCCATTTATAAATCCTCTATTATTGTTAGTCTTCTCCCGATTTTCTTACCGCTGCACCGACAGTTCGACGTGCCAACAGCATTATTTGTTACAAGTAAGGTTATTTTAATTTAAGTCTATATTCTTGGTCGCGTTCTCCCCATGTTGTCGTGGGCTTTCCTCCGGGTACCACCTAAATTGCCCGTAGGAGTGCATGTGTGAGTGAATGGTGTGTGAGTGTGCCCTGCAATGGGCTGCCCTCCCATCCTCGATTTTTCCCTGCCTTGTGCCCATTGCTTCCGGGATAGGCAACCCAGTAGGATAAGCGGTTTGGAAAATGGATGGATGGATTCTTGGTCACAGAAAAATATAAAAAATTGAAGGAATGCAGCGTTTCTGAAGTTTAAACATATTGAACATAATACACATTTACATTATTTAAAATGGGAGAAATTGATTGATTTCACGCACTTTTCACGTCAGGAACTAAGTTCGTGAGCCGAGGTATGACTGTATATTGAAATATGTTTGTGTAAAATTCAGTATATTGTTTGGATTATATTTAAATTTTATGTGCAGGTTAGTTAGTGTCATATGCAGGGTTGCCAACCCTCACTCAAGATGTCTTGTAGTCAATCTGTTTTGTTCCATTATAAACCTAAAATTAGCTCCATCAAAAGTGTTGGGGTAGTCTGCAAACCCTCCAGACTATTTACAAGGTAGTTAGACTGTTACACATATGGAGATGAATGTGCAGACTTGTCTGGAATTGAGATTCTCACGCCAGCCAGCTGACCGAAGATAGCAGCTCTGCCTGTGCAGTAATGCAGTTGTTGATTGGGAAGGTGTGGGTCAGTGCAGAAGTGTAGTCCACATGTCAGTAGTGACTGACAGCTCCATTGCATTGCCTGTATGTTGTTTTTCCTCATTCAGAATCAGACGAATTGAGAAAGCTGTTTGCTGGAGCGACGACAGATACTGGGCAACTTGGGACAAGTGGGGAGAGGTGATTGACTGGGGAGATGAGAAAGAGCTGTGCTCCCCAGCAGAATCACCTTCTGACCAGGCTGACAGTTCCACTGAGTCACATTCCCGAAGGCGAATTGCCAAGGCAGTTAGCTGGACGGATGATGCTTATTGGGCAGCCTGGGACAAGTGGGAAGAGATCATCTGCTGGGGTGATGAAGAGGAGTGCTCCCAAGTAACTCCACCCACTAGCCAGCTTGGGAGGGATAAGGGGATAGATGTACATGGGTTGGAGGCTTTTGTGATGAATAACAGGACAATCTCCATAAAGCCTGTAGACAACCATCGAGACAGTCTGGAGATAGGAGCTGTGCTGGTAGACCTCTGCCAGTTTGATCTCGAATATTTAGATCAAAGTAAATTTGATTTTGAAATTGTACAAGTACAAATTGGAGAAGTCAAAGTGGAGGAGACTAGAGAAAAGGCTTTTGAAAAAGCATTTGAATTGGAAATTGTGGATGTGGCAGTAGAAGTTATAAACAGTGAATTCCAGCTGAATGCTATAAATTTGGATATTGTTGAAACTAAGGTGGACAAATTATTATTGGAAGAACTGATCATTGGCGATTTAGAAGCAGGCAATGTGAAGGTGTCAGCATCAAATGGCAATGTGGTGAAGGTACCCTTAAGGTACCCTTCACCACAGAGGAACAGAAGGACCAGGCAACCTTAGACCATACTCTCTGGTGGTTGACTCGTGGCAACTGGACTTGTCTCTGTAAGTTAGAAACGTTTCGCTGCTCATCCAAGCAGCTTCCTCAGACTGAGGGAGGTAGTAAGTGTCCACATGGTAAGTACCTCCTGGGTAAGTAGTCTAAGGGGGCTCGTTGAGTGAAACAAAGTGGGGGGGGGAGTTGCGGGTAGATGTAACCAGTCCCTCCTACTCCAATAGAGTGGGTCGTTAAGGGTGGTCCACCTGGTGGAGGTGTGAATTGGGTCTGTTTTTTTCCTGGGAATTATTTTTGTTTTGGCAAATGATGAGAGGGCCGCAGGTTAAATTGGAGACAGGTTGTGCCTAATGCCTCTACCTCTGTTGAGTGAGGGGTTGTGCATTTGCACATGCAAAGCTGCTTGGACGAGCGGTGAAACGTTTCTACCTTTCAGAGAGGTACAATGTCTTTGGATGTCTTTTGTCTTGTGCAGTCTGGGAGTTGACTGAATGCTGGGGTGGGGGTAGCTTTTCCTTTGTAGTGGGGTCCGGTGGGGCGCCTTGGGCTCTGTGGGGCCCGGTGGTGCTGCTGCCTTGGGCCCCGGTCTGGATGGGCCTGGGCCCCCCTCCCTGGATGGATTTCGGGGAACGGGGAGTGCTTATGGGGGTCAGCGGGGGAGCTGGCTCCGGGGGGGGGAGGTATTTTGCCCCCCCCCATTCCTTTCCTCCCCATCCCTAAATGCTTCCCTCCTCCCGCTCCATCACACCACCACACATGTAGGGCTTTGAGGTGTAGGTGCGTTGCTGGGATGCAGGGTAGGTATTCCTCCTCTGTCCCCTCGCGACCACCTGTACCTCATTCATACACTACAACGTAGACACTCTCATTACTTACTCTCTCATGACACATACATTTAGGGCGTTGGGGATGGGCACACAGAATGGCATCCAGAGGGCGGTCTGTTCATTCAGCCTTACCTCTGGTGCCAGGGCCCACATCTCAATTTTAATCACACATAGACATTGAGGGCTCTGGGGAGAGGCCGAGCTAACACCAGCTGTTGGTCGGCAGGGGGTGGTTAGTGCCATGCCCTTCACCTGTTTTAAAAGCACTTTAGAACAACACACACCAACACCACATCTGAGCGGGCGAAGGGGGGCATGGGGTCTTTTCACACCCCCGTTCCCTGTTCGCCATTTGGGGCTGAGAGGAACAGCTGGTCGGGGTCTGGGCTGGTGGGCTTCTCGGCTACTGCGGGGTCCGGGGTGATCTTCTGGTCTCCTCGCCAGAGGAAAAATAGGGGTCCACATAGAGTATACATGAGGAGTGAGAGTATGTGTACAGCGTTCATTTCTGTGTGTCTAAATGTTGGGTGAATGTGTAAATATTTGTTTATGTCTGCATGAGGGTGGGAACGTATGCTTGTATATGTGTGTGCCTGTTTGTCTATACACACGTGTCAGGTTGGGTCCTAGACTCCACCTGAAATAACATCTCGGGCACAATAAAGTGGTCCTCCGCAGAGGGGGGGTGGTGGAGGGAAAAAAAAAAAAAAAAAAAGCTTGTGACCCACCGACCGATTTCTTATTTGATTACTGTTGTTCCTTGTCTTGTTTTTGACCCCTCGTGGTCTGCTTTTGTTTTTATTAGTGTCTCAGGTGTTTTTCCCCTTTCCTCCTTTGAATCCCTGAGTGAGTCGTCCACTCTCTGTTTCTGCTTGCTCCATGACACGCTGTCGCTCTCAATCCGCCCTGGACCTGTGACAGTATTTCTGTTTTTGCTTTTGTTTGGACGTACTGAGTTTAGGATACCTAGCTTAGAAGGAATAGTTTAGCCTGTCATGTGTAACGTTGTTAAATGCGCTGATATCAGTGTTATGTCACAGTACCAGAAACTTAAAATGGTACATTTTGTTTTCTTTTTGTTTTCTTGCAATTACTACATACAAATGTTTAATGTTTTGCTGACATCTAATTAGAAAATAAATGCATTTATGCTTTAAATTATCTTTTTGTTGTCTTCAATCATTTCAACAGGTGAAAATGACCTGAAATCAATGAGTTTGAACACTGGACACTACATTCCGTGTTTGTGTATAAAGTCATGTTTAGCGTACATGCGAGTTCATTCGTATCCTTTTCCCCAGAGACAAAAAGTAGGCTAGGCTAATGGGAAAAAAACACACAAATATATAGACCTAATGTCAGTGTTTTGTAATATCTGAGACCAAATTAAACTTAATCTGTGTATTTAATGGATTTATGTGCTATTGCTACTGGTTTAATTGGTAAATAGGCCTTTTTCCAAGCAATTGAATATTTAAATGGGAATGTTTTACGTTATTGATTTAGCTTTAATGAAGTACCAAGTTTGATATCAATCCATGTCTAATGTGACATATTCAGGACATGCAAAGTCTATACACATAGGCACAGACTATGGCTGGGATTCGTGTGGCCTACCCTGCAGATGGGAGGCCAACACTGCATGGTATATATTCTTTAAATTTATTTAATATTAATAATTAATAATATTAATAATATGAATATCCATCCATTGGCTGTAGCACTTATCCTATTCAAGGTCAAAGCCAGAAGCTATGGATGCAAGACTGGGACAACAGGAGCTGACCCTGACAGGAAGCTCATCTCATAATGATATTCCCCACACCGTGCTGCTACTTGCAGAGCTTTGCTGGGGTAGGTGGTGTGGCTATCATACCAGCCGGCGACGCATCCAGTTAGGATGCTCTTGATGACACAGTTATAAAGTGTCCTGAGGATAAGGGGACTTGTGCCACACCTTTTAGCTCGTCAGAGGTAGAAGGGCCGCTGCTATGCATTTAAATTTTTCCCAATATGATAAATGTAGCATGGAAAAAGTAACCATATCAGTTTACATGGGCTTCTACAGGGTGTTAAGTATCCATCCATCCATTTTCTGAAGCCACTTAATTCCAACTGGGGTTGCCTGGGGACTGGAACCTATCCCAAGAACACTGGGCACAAGTGGGAACCAACCCTGGGGAATCACCAACACACCACAGGGTGCACACACAACTACAGGACCAATTTAGACTCACCATTCAACCCCTCTTGAATGCTTTTGGACCGTGGGAGGAAACTACAGCGCCTGGTGAAAACTCAGACAAACAGAGGGAGAGCGTGCAAACTCCACGCAGAAAGGACTTGGGATTGAACACAGGACCTTCTTGCTGTAAGGCAGCAGGGCAAACCACTGCGCCACCATGCTGCCCCCGTGTTAAGTATGATAAGTAATATGACAAATGTCATAGCTTAGCTATAGATATGCATAAAATGTACGGAAAGACGATATAAATATCTTGTTACTGGTTCATAATCATAGTGAGAATATCTTATTGTTATGCAAACGTAAGTGCTTCCTTTGTTTCTGATTTGTGTCTTCAGGATCTCCAGGGCAGCTTGTGGACAAACAGGAGGTGACGCCTATGAAAGGAGACACTGTCAGTATTCAGTGTCACTATACTGACATTTACATTGACATGATGTGGTGTAGGATGGGCAGGGGCTCCTGTGTAGAGAATTCTGGGAGTTTGGATGGGAGGCCTGTGGAGCTCAGTGATGAAAGAGTTAATAAAGTGCTCAGCGTCACAATGAGGCGACTGGAGAGGAAGGACACGGGCTGGTACCTGTGTGTGGCAGAAAACCTGCAGACACTCCTTCCTATTAAAGTCAATGCACAACCACACACAGCACTGAATGTAAGTAATTAGTTACAATATGTGAGTCGTTTATACTCTATTACAAATAAATAAAGGCTAAATGGATCCCAAATCTTTCCCTCGTGAAGGAAGTTTTTCAGGAAGAATCTGTTTGGGGGAGGGGGCGTGCACTGTACTCACTGGGGTATTACCAACAAGCACCAGGGTGAACAAAATACTCAGCCAAAGTCAGAGCAAAGCTAAAAAGAATGAAATTAAGCAGCTTTAGCTGACTTTAGCGGACATTCTTATAATAAACTCATTTCTTACGGGTATTATACTTGATACATGAAGTATGTTAACACCCCTTGGACTAGATTTGTGATCTTTCATTCCTCTGAATCCTTTGGTCATCCCGATTCAAATTCATCCATTGCCGTTAATTTCCTTATTGGATTTTCTGTCATTCTGAATTTTTCAAAAAACCTACTTATTTTGCGCAGGCCAAAAATTTGTCCAATCTTCTACTTTGTAATTTGGCACCCTGTCAGAGGCCCATCCAAAATACTGGCTCACCAAATTTGGGTTTAATCCATTCATTCCTGTAGCAACACCATCAGGTCAAATTTCAAGATATGTTTCTGCATGTAAATTCTGAATTCTTAAGCCTGGGATTATGATCTTTGGTGTGTTTAAAGCCATGGCTTGTCTAACTTCGATTGCACTCATTAATTAAGTCTGTCATATTGTCATTTTGAATTTTTCTGAAAAAAAAGTTCTTTGGAAACCTAGGCTGTTGATCAAATCATCATCAAATTTGGGGTGCATCATCTAGAAGGGATTGTGACCAAAAGTTACTAAAAGTCAGATGCTATGGCCACTATCATCCAATGAATTTGATGACAAAGCCACTGAACAGGATGTGTGGCCATATCTCAACAAAACTTTGATTGGATAAAATTGATTTGGTGACTGGACTTGGGGCCCAATTCTGAGGAATAAGAACAAAAATAGTGTCATTCCACCACTAGGTGGTGTTGCAATAAGTAAACATGCCTTGTGGCTAATAACTGTTGAATGGATTGACCTGGGGGGGGGGCGGCATGGTGGTGCAGTGGTCAGCACTGTTGCCTCACACCTCTGGGACCCGGGTTCGAGTCTCCACCTGGGTTACGTGTGTGTGGAGTTTGCATGTTCTCCCCATGTCGTCGTGGGGTTTCCTCCAGGTACTCCGGTTTCCTCCCACAGTCCAAATACGTGCTGAGCCTAATTGGACTTGCTAAATTGCCCGTAGGTGTGCGTGTGAGCGTGAATGGTGTGTGAGTGTGCCCTGCTATGGGCTGGCCCCCCATCCTGGGTTGTTCCCTGCCTCGTGCCCATTGCTTCCAGGATAGGCCCCGGACCCCCCGCGACCCAGTGGGATAAGCGGTATAGAAAATGAATGGATGGATAGTCTTAGTACCCAGCCTCATAAGTGAAACCTGAGGGACTTTTGACTTGCAAAGCGATTTGTCCATCACATTCAAATGATTTTGATGGTGATGCCGCCAATCACTGTGTGTTAACATATCTCAGCAATTCTTTGGTCGTTTGAGGCCAAACTTGGTATTTTTACTTGGGGCCACACCTTTGGGGAGTGCATCAAATTCTGTGTCATTTAACCACTGGGGTGGGACACGTTTCATTGACCTACAATATTTTTTCAAATACATTTTGATGTATTGGCCTTTCAAAAGTGGTTGCTATGACTGGGGATTGTCAGGATTTGTCAGTGTTTTTTGGAGCCTTTTGATCACCTTCATATCTATTCATAGACATCGTTTTTAAATGTGCAACAACATGGATTATTTGTGACTGTGAAAGTCATGACAGCCAGCTGATCAGCAGATTTATTTGCAAAGCCTTCACTACATAAAGTTCGTACCTCAATTCTTTTCATCTTTCCCAGCTAACGGCCTCCAGATTCTACCAGTAGTACAGAAGTACAGAGTAGCACTTGGTCACATTTTAAAGTGCAGTTCAGTCTTTAAAAAATCAACTAGCTAAAGTGTGATTTTGATGATGTTACCACATGTTATATAAGGGAAAAAAATGCAAAACAAGTGACACTATATATGTATAAATGCAAAATGTTATGTGCTCAGAGCCAGGCTTGTTTAAAAAACTGATTTTAAACATGAATTTCCCAAGTTACCCAAAATGAATTAATAACAAATGTCACTTGGTGGGAAAAATTGTGTTTTACTGAATTGTAACAGAGGTAGTGAAGAGTATGAAAAGCACTTCAACTGTACATGGAAAGCAGAACACCACAAACATACAATTCACACACTGTTATCAGAGCTTCATTTTCTCTGAAGTAGAGTTCATGACATTTGGAGACAATTAACAGCTACACAACAAAGACAAATGACCCATACGAGTATAACAGCATAGGAATGGTATTCCTAAGTAAAGTCCAACTTCACAATTAAGCTGCATCTGTATTGATAAAACAGACAAACTTTATTACTTCAATGATGCATTGTTCAGCTTTATTTGCTCTTCTTGACAAAAAACGAATGTCCTTTATTTTACTGTGGGAGAAATAAGCACAGTAGTATGATACATATATTTTAAAAAAAATGACACAAACAAAAACATCAGTCCAGTTCCTGAAAATCTGATTTAGAAAAATACACCCCACAATTATGATTACATTTTTTATATACAGTATATAATGCTATATATCAGGGTTCCCCAATTCCAGTCCTGGAGAACCAGTTTGCAAGGACCTGTCAAATACGCCTACTAAACCTGGCAATTGGCTAGTGAGCTGAATAAGGTGTTTGAGTATTAAAATCTGGGTGCAGACTAGGCCTGCAGGACTGGAACTGGGGAATCGTGGGGAACTGAAAGTTACCATCACCAAAAATAACTTTTATTTTAAAGTTTCATAATGAAATTAATTTGCTCATCAGGATATTCTGTTTGGCAAAGTATTCCAGTACTTGGGTTTTAAATTATCCATCGTAAATCTTTGTCACCAGATGCACAGTAATCATCCCGCTAAAGCAGAACTACACTGTCATCGTATTAAAGGGGTGAGTGTGCACACAGAATCGGTTGCTCCAGCATCCACAGTGTCATTCTCCCAAGTTACTATACAGCAATTAACAATCACTGACAGCCGCTAGTAATTAAATGCCTAATAACCATCATGTAGTGATTGAAAGTGATTCAGTCTCAGCCATGGCAAATGTAATCTTATGCATAGCTATTTAACAACAATAGTATTCCCAGATTGAGGTGAGTACGAGTACAATCTTTTCATAGCTATTTCCTAGCATGGAGTATGGCGTAAGAGGCAAGTTTATGCATGCAGACAATTGCATATTTCAACTGATATGGGAATGCCACTTTGGGGCCAATGACATGCTGACCTCAGTAAAATTCCAGAAGATATTTTTCAGCCTGGATACTTCTCTCCCGTGTAGTAGTTCTCCGCTAAACAGCAACAAGAACTTAACATACATGATGGCACATAAATGTGATCTGCTGATTTCAGATCTGTAAGCATAAATTACCTTTGTTGTATTCCCTGGCCTTCAGGCTAATTGGAGTTGCTAAATTAGGAGTGTATGTGTGCATGAACGATGAGTGAGTGTGCCCTGTGATGGGCTGGCCCCCCATCCTGGGTTGTTCCCAGCCTCGTGCCCATTGCTTCCGGGATAGGCTCCGGACCCCCCGCGACCCAGTAGGATAAGCGGTAGGATAAGTCACATATGTATCATCATAGTCAGTCTTACAGTATGACTAATTGTATAATGTGGTGTATTTCTAAGGAAACTGGTCCACCTGTAGTGAGCAGCAGGGAGAGTAGCAGTGAAAGTGACAACAATGAAGAACAGTGTAGTAGTGGAGATATTCTGCATATTATAAATAAGCCAAACCAGCCTAACACCAAATCCATCCCTGTTCAAACATTATCCAATAGGGTCCTCCATTTTCAGGAAAGGTGGTACAAAGAATATCCATGGCTTCATTATAGCCCCACAGTTAAGGGAATTCTCTGATTTCACTGTGTGAAAATATATACCATACAGAAAAGTACTATGTCAAAAAAGGCAGACCCTGCATTCTGCTCAAAGGGGTTCACTGGAAATATGCTCTTGAAAGATTTGAACGCCATCAAAATACTAAATCCCATCATCATGCAGTCACAGTTAGTTGTCAAGAAGCAGTCCCAATAAATACACAACTCTCAACTGCCTGGTCAAAACAACAGGAAAATGCCAGACACTGCTTACGAATTATTGTAGGTGCAGTACAGTATCTTACTAGGCAGGGTTTGGCACTGCGTGGTCATGACAAAGACGATGGTAACCTATTTCAATATTTAAAATATAAAGCCAAGGATGATGCCTGTCTTTCTGACTGGCTATGCCATTGTCATGACTATACCTCTCCACAAGTGCAAAATGAGATTTTGCAGATGTTAGGAAACAGCATTGTCAGAAATATTGCACAGACTATCCAGTCTCTATCTGTCCTGCAGTTCTCAATCATTATAGATGGTACTCAAGATATCTCAGGTGCAGAGCAAGCGTCTATATGTTTAAGGTATGTGGATGAGGACTTGGTTCCACATGAGGTTTTTATTGGCTTATATGAGGTCTCAGGAACTACAGGAGTGGAGATTGCCAAGATGGCTGTGGATGTGCTTTATTTGAATATTCCGATGACATGTTTAAGAGGTCAGACATATGATGGTGTTGCCAACATGTCTGGAGCATATTCAGGTGCTCAGGCAGTACTGAAGAAACATCAGCCATTGGCTTTATATGTACACTGTGGAACTCACTGCCTTAACCTAATCACACAGGCTGCATGCCAAGCTAGTCCTTTAATTCGAGATGCTTTAGAGTGGGTACATGATCTAGGGTCATTAAGCAAACAGTCTGGAAAATTCACAGCTATGTTTGCAGCTGTGGCAGCAGATTCAGATGTACCATCAGCATCACTCAGACCTCTCTGTCCAACCAGGTGGACAGTAAGGGGAACTGCTATCAAAGCAGTGCTGTCTCACTATGAAAGTGTCTTGACAAGCTTAGAGGAGATGGCAGCAACTGGATCTAGCACAGGTGCCAGGGCGAATGGACTGCGTGAGAGGTTTGGAAAAGGTAAAACTGTGCTGGGGCTTCTTTTGGCATTAGAAGTTATTGAGGAGCTAGAATGTCTGAACAAGTCTCTGCAGAAACTGCAACTATTGCAGGAATGCAACAATCAATAGAGTGTGTTACATCAACTCTCCAGTTCAAAAGGAATGAAGAAAGATTTCAGGAGATTTTTAAGAATGCAGTGAAAATGGTGGACTCTCTTGGCATTGAACCCATTCAGATGCCTCACCAAAGACAAACATCAAGGAGATATACCGGTGGGGCTAGCCAGCACACTCACAAGTCACCTGAAGAGTTTGTTGGATTGTGTTGATGTCCAGTTTCAGGAGAGGTTTAACCAACCAGATCTAGGTGTCTTGAACAGGCTGGAAGACATTCTTCTCACAGGAGAGGTGGATGATATTGTTGATCAGTATCCAGAACTTAACAGGGAGACTCTAAAAGTTCAGCTAGCCAGGTTCAAGTCCAAATACAATTTGAAATCTAGTACAGAAGTGGCTACTATCATGAGAGGAATGCCAGTGGAGGTGAGGGGGCTATTTGATCACATTGAAACCCTTGTCAGACGGCTTTTAGTTACCCCGGTGTCATCAGCTGAAGCTGAAAGGAGTTTCAGTATTTCTCAGGAGACTAAAAACCTGGCTCAGATCAACAATGACACAAATGAGACTGAACAATGCTGCTGCATGCCATGTCCACCAGAACAGTCTGCACAATATTGATGTCAGACAAATATGCCAGCAGTTTATTTCTGTTAACGAGCGGCGAAGGCATGTTTTTGGCTCCTTCATATAGGAGCAATAGGCATTGAGCTGTTGTGTGGTACCTAACAGTAGTTCATGTTTAGATGTAATCTACTTTTATATATACAGATGTTTGAGATGTTTCATTTGCACTATGGCTCAATAAAGAATAGTCTTTATTAAACTATCTTTTTTTCAGTTATTAAACATTCCTTTGACATTACACTATTCCTTAATTTAACTTAATGAATTGCATTTCGAGTGGATTAATATCAATCGAAGCATTGCTAGTATTAATGTAAAGTGATTTTGCATTTTGCAGCATATTAAAAAAACATGCATTCCGTGGACGGAGTCGGGGTGGCGGGGTTGGTGGGTGGGGCAGGGGATGGGGGGGGGGGGGGGGTGGAGTCATAGGTCCCCACCAATGTCCAGAGCAAATCTACGCCCTTGGATCCACCACTGGTCCGGAGTGAGATACTGGTCACGACAGCCAGAGAAGACATCTGTAAATGAAAAATCCATTCTGGACCTTTGTAATGCCCTGCAGTCGTTTACTCTCTCTTGAGTGGGAGCATTATAGATTTCTAAGGCTAACAGGATGTCCAACACCCAGAATTGTATTTAAACCTTTAAAATTATAAAATAAATTCAGTCTGATATTGTGTCTGCCAAATAGTGTCATCAATTTGCATCATAAATATAACACTTAGCTGATGGTGGACCTAAATTTTCCAAATAAACCAGGAATCATACGAATCATGTCAGTGCACTTCGTACTGAATTGCACTGGTATAGTGATGTATGCAGGGTTTCATCTATTCCCTTACATAGTCATGTGTGACGTATTGCTGTAATGCAATTTTTTTTTAAAACTTCCCATTCATTTGTGTTCCTGCCACTCTATAGCTAAGTACAAACATTAAATGCCAAAGGCATAGCGGAAACTCGATGAGCGCATTTGACTGAGATCCAGTGATGGATGTCATCTTCTCCTGGACTGTGAGTGTTAATGTCTCAGCCCCAACATGCATTTTACCATAGATAACACAGATCCATTCATGTCACTTTTGCAGGCTTGCTTATAATTTGCTGAGCTTCCATTGTGAGTCAAGTGTCCCGGTCATAAGCTCAGGTCTGCCGGTTGCCCCACTGGCCAAACGCCCACGGCCCTGACTTTCTGAGCTGGATATCGTGGTTTTAAGTCCCATCTGGGGTGATTCTTTTTTTACTTTTCCCTGCTGCCTTCTGCTTTGTGATATAATAAATATTGCAATAAGTTTCATCTTCATTTTCAATTAATCAAACTGTATGAAAACTATATTTGCAGCAATTACAGCTTTGCAGTCCTTTGCCATTAGAGCTGTCCGTTTATGACAATATTAGGGGAAATTTCAATCCTGCTATTCCCAGAGGTGGGACTGGCTTGGTATTTTCTCTGACCTCACGGTGAAGCTGGTCTCACATGAGCTTGATAGGCTGGAGATGTGATGATTCTGTAGGCCAGTCAAGCAGGACAGTTCTCTGGATTCCTCATCTTTCACCAGTGTGCTTTGAATCAGCCTTGCTGCTTGATAGAAGTGCTGACCACAGGGGGTGGCATGAGTTGTAAAACAGAGCGGTAACCTTGCTGGTTCATTGCACCTTGTACTCTGTGTAAATCACCCACCTTACCAGCACCAAAGCAGTCCCATACCATTTTACTCCCTCTGCCATGCTAGGCAGAAGCATGGCAGCTATTCTTTGAAGTTGTGCTTCTAAGGCCAGCATAAAAGTTGTATTTTCCCTGTTGAAAAAAACACTGGTAGAGATGGTACGAGGCACTGAAGGTTTGAACCTTTTTAACCATTATATTGAAAACTGGTTCACTACTCGAAGACACAGTGCACATGGGTGACATTTTGTGGTGAAAGTATCACTCCTGATTATATATATATATATATATACATGTATGAATGCATTTGACTGTTCGTGTGTGTGTGTGTGTGTGTGTGTGTGTGCAACCTGACAGACAGCGTGCAAAGGCTCTTAATTTGGATATATTTGTGAAACGTTCTGCTGCACAGCACAACAAAGAAAAACAACTGGTCAGTGATAATGAAAAGTACAATCAGCATTGTTTTAACCATGAGAGTCCAAATGCTTAGATAAATTGTCACTTTTTCAGTGTAAGTATGCTCCTGAGCTCCACGATTCTGAATGATAGTCGGTTTCTCATTGAACCTCCATGCCACTCTGTTAAAATCTCTTGCCACCCCATGTAAAATTTTCTAGATCCACCACTGTGCCAGAGCTAAGACTTAAGAATCTTGAGTATTATTTCAACATAAACTTTGCTTGGGTGCTTCATACTTTAAATTAAATATAAATTATGGCAACGTGCAAAACTATTAAGCAAAATGCAACGTATTTGTTTTTCATTTACGTAATTGTATATGTTGATTATGATTCTTTTTAGTTCCACAGTACATGCAGATACTACAATCCAAGCATGCACTCTTAGGTTAATTGCTATCAGTTTATATAAAGATTTATAGAAATTTCAGTCAGAGACTAGCTTCTGATATAGAAAGAATGTTTACATTTTTTTTGGCCGTGGAATAGTTTTTCAGTGCTGCATGTAGTTTCTCTTTATTGTTTGAATAGGGCACACTTACACATCAACAAGTGTAGTGGCAGTTGTGATGTCCTCGACACTGTAATTAGTTCAATTCAAGAGATGTACAATCAAGTTATAATAGTGTGATTATCATAATCACACAAATATATGAATTCCTCTGATACTGAATTAAACAACCCTTTATGCTGTCCCTTATGTGAATTAGTAAAAATTTCCACACCTTTTTCACCATAGCCAACCATTCTCTCCATAGTCATATGCAATTCCAATTCCCCCTTTTATTTATTTTATGGCAGACAGACAGCAGTGTTTCCCCTATCATTATATTAGGGTGCCCCCCCCCCGCAGAAGGTCAAGTTAATCTTATTTTATTACATTTTCTATATAGCGTCAGATCAGAGCAGAAGTTATTTACTGTAAGGTTACCTTTACTATAGAAGAGCTCTATATCATTGTCATTTTAATAAACAAATTAAATAGCCTTTTGTTATTTATCTTATTTGCACAAAAGCTTTTTCTCTCTATACCAGAGGTGCCCAATACATCGATCGCGATCTACTGGTCGATCGCAAAGACTAAGTAGATCGCATGACATAAAAAATAGAGGAAGGATGATGCGATCAACCACGCCAGCTGCTGCAAAACTCCAGTAAGCAACCTAGTCACCTCCAATTTATTTCTACTAAACTTAAGAGAGGGTATAAAACTGAATGGGGGAGCAGGACCAAGTACGAAGCCAATAACCTACCACTTCCATACGGAATGAAAGGAGGAGTACTTTTTCCCCACAAGGTCATATTCGAAGTGCGTTTGTTTCATCTGTCAGTCTACCATTGCTATTCCGAAGAAGGGAAATGTGGAGTGGCATTTTCGGACTGCTCATAAAAACTACGGCATTAACTTCCCTCCGAAAAGCGAGCTAGAAAGAGAAAGGTGAAGGAACTAAAATCCCAGTTCCATTAAAAAATAATGCATTTATGCCAAAGGGAAATTAATAATAATGATCAGAAAATATGTAGCGTCAGCCACCTGAAAAGCAGAGAAAAATATCTGCGTTTCTTAAAGGGTGATAAAGACGTTTCACAATGGAATTTTCTGCTTTAAACTATCACCATTTTATGCTATCAGCAATCGTTTTTAAAGCCTAACAGTTAATATATTTTCAGCTCGAGCCAAACATCCGCAATAGGCTGCCAGGAGACCATCTTGTAACTTGCATGCGGATCTCAATAAATAGGCCTGACGTTTCTGACTTCCCATATCAAGAGGCTCTAGAAATGTTATTTTTTTCCCCTTGTCCTGTCCGGCAGCTTTAGCAGAATCATGGTCTGAATGCACTGCTGTGCCAAACATGCTTGCTTTACCATGAGGGGACCTATAAACTCTGTATAGACCCCTCATGTTGATCTATTTCTTTTTATTTTAATTTTATTTATTTATTTCAGTTTTAACACATGTAAAAACATTGCAGTGGGTGAGCTGGCCGTAGTGGAGGGACATATTAGGAGGGGGAAAAAAGAAGGAAAAGGAGAAAAAAAAGACAGGAAAAAAAAGGAGTGATAGATTCAGAATGGAATAAACAAAATTATAGTGTGCAGAAAGTAACACAACTATACAAGCATATAAAATCTTAGTGTGTGCTTGGATGGGTGCGTGTGTAGGTGGGGATTGTGATGGTGATAGGGGTTAATAGGAAACACCTGTGAGGGGAAAGGAGGAACAACATAAATTGTCAGCGAAGGAGTAAGGGGGGAGGCCCATATGCTCGGTGGTGCTTGGAGTCCATGCTGCAGCTGCCAGATGCGGAAGCGCGTGCGCTGGGGAAAAATTATTGCATTGTGGGACATACGGCGAGTTATTGGGGTGCGCAGAGTTGGGAAGCTAATGACGCCGGTCCGCGATTGGTGGCAGCGACGTGGATTCCAGGCGCCACAGGAAAGGTTTGTGGTTCTTTCTAGGAGTTGGATTATGGTTTGTGTTGTGGGTTTTGTTTTCGGGGGATTGGGCTGTCTTCCCCCAACTAGTTACTTTAAATAATATTGTTTGATATAAATTGATTTTTTTTCCTTGTGTATTTGTGTTGTTTTGGAGGAACCACATGTGATTTTGGTGTTCATGGCCCTTGTGTTGATGTGAGCTGCCCAGGCCTTTTTATTGTCCACGTGTGAACTTTAGCTGGGTGTGAAATGTTTTCCCAAATGTTTTAGAGACTGCTGTGCTGAGATCATTGTGTGGGGGGGTTGTGGTGCTGCCTGGGTGCTCCATTCACTTATTGAGGCAGCGACACTGAATTGTGGAATCCTGGTAATAAAGGCTTATTGCTAGACTTCTGTTGTGAGCTGTTTCTTATGCCTGGTGCCCAGTTTAGCCAAGTTATAAACCTGCATCATTGGGGAAAAGTGATCCTCTCTTACAATTACATTGTGTTGATTACATTATAATGTTTACATTGTAATGATTACATCATGGATATTTGGCATACATTTTAATATCATAAAACTTGTATTCTACGTTATATAGTGCTAAATAATATTCCATAAGAGCAGCTTCACTCCTGAGTGTCCTGGGTGATTGTAGCTCAGGTCCAGCTCTCTCAGGTGAGAGGGGTTTGACCTTAGAGCTGAAGCCAGGGAAGAACAGCCTTCTTCTGTGACTCTACAGCCTGCAGAGAGACAGACAAAAACACTCTGATAAATAAGATCACCAATACAATTATTACTTTTAAGTAAATGTAACTACTTTCCTATTGACAATGTGTTTCCTTTCAATAAATACAGTTTACTACGTGGAAGGAATACTCAGTAATACTGGCCTCAGTTTCTCCAGTTTACAGTGTGGAATACTCAGTAATACTGGCCTCAGTTTCTCCAGTTTACAGTGTGGAATACCCAGTCCAGCAGAGAGCAGCTTCACTCCTGCATCCTGTAGGTCATTGTCACTCAGGTCCAGCTCTCTCAGATGTGAGTGGTTTGATCTGAGAGCTGAAGCCAGCGCCTCACAGCATTCCTCTGTGAGTTCACACCGGTTCACCTTTAGGAAAATGAAAGACTTTTAAGATTCAAGGTTCTTTATTTGTCACATGCATAGTTATACAGGTACAACATCCAGTGAAATGTATCCTGAACTGCTCTTTTAACTGTGCAACATTAGAATAATTAAATATTAAAACCACTTTTTGCATTGGTGCACTGTATATTACATCACAGTGAGCCGTTACATTCATCACAGAAGAGATTCTTTTAAACAATGAATTTATTGTACAGCTTTTAAGTGGCACATTAACACTCACCTCAGTTTTGACGAACATTATATTTTGTTAAACTCTGCATATTTATATTTAAAATTGCAACACAACCATCACTTTTCTTTGTCTATTAGCTGCTAACCAACACAGTGCTAACCATGACAGTTTGGTGTAAGATCAGTGGGTAACGCCTGAGTGAGGGTATCCATTTTACCATAAACGATGCTGAAAAATGGGCTGAGGAGGGATGTTAAATATCAAGAGCAGTTCTGTTAAAAGGATACAGCGACTGAATAGAGGGGAACATCCATCCATCCATCCATCATCTCCCGCTTAATCCGGAGTCGGGTCGCGGGGGCAGCAGCCTCAGCAGGGAGACCCAGACTTCCTTCTCCCCGGCCACTTCGTCCAGCTCCTCTGGGGGGATCCCGAAGCGTTCCCAGGCCAGCCGAGAGACATAGTCTCTCCAGCGTGTCCTGGGTCTTCCCCGGGGTCTCCTCCCAGTGGGACATGCCCGGAATACCTCCCCAGGGAGGCGTCCCGGAGGCATCCTGATCAAATGCCCGAGCCACTTCATCTGGCTCCTCTCGATGCGGAGGAGCAGCGGCTCTACTCTGAGTCCCCCCCGAATGACTGAGCTCTAAGGGAGAGCCCAGCCACCCTGCGGAGGAAACTCATTTCGGCCGCTTGTACCCGCGATCTCGTTCTTTCGGCCACTACCCAAAGCTCATGACCATAGGTGAGGGTAGGAACGTAGTTCGACTGGTAAATCGAGAGCTTTGCCTTTTGGCTCAGCTCTCTCTTCACCATGACAGACCGATGCAGCGCCCGCATGACTGCTGACGCCGCACCGATCCGCCTGTCGATCTCCCGCTCCATCGTTCCCCCACTCGTGAACAAGATCCCGAGATACTTAAACTCCTCCACTTGGGGGAGGACCCCATCCCCAACCCGAAGAGAGCACTCTACCCTTTTCCGGCTGAGAACCATGGTCTCGGATTTGGAGGTGCTGATTCTCATCCCAGCTGCTTCGCACTCGGCTGCGAACTGCTCCAGTGAGAGCTGAAGGTCACGGTCCGATGAGGCCAACAGAACCACATCATCCGCAAAAAGCAGAGACCTAATCCTGAGGTCACCGAACCGGACGCCCTCAACGCCCTGGCTGCGCCTAGAAATTCTGTCCATAAAAGCTATGAACAGAATCGGTGACAAAGGGCAGCCCTGACGGAGTCCAACCCTCACCGGAAACGAGTCCGACTTATTGCCGCCCATGCGGACCAAACTCTGGCACCGGTCATACAGGGACCGAACTGCCCTTAAAAGGGAGCCCGGTACCCCATACTCCCGGAGCACTCCCCACAGGACCCCCCGAGGGACACGGTCGAATGCCTTCTCCAAGTCCACAAAACACATGTAGACTGGTCGGGCAAACTCCCATGAACACTCCAGAACCCTGCTGAGAGTATAGAGCTGGTCCACTGTTCCACGGCCAGGGCGAAAACCACACTGCTCCTCCTGAATCCGAGGTTCGACAATCCGGCGGACCCTCCTTTCCAGGACCCCCGAATAGACCTTGCCAGGGAGGCTGAGGAGTGTGATCCCCCTGTAGTTGGAACACACCCTCCGGTCCCCCTTCTTAAAGAGGGGGACCACCACCCCGGTCTGCCAATCCAGAGGCACTGCCCCCGATGTCCACGCGATGCTGCAGATGCGTGTCAGCCAGGACAGCCCCGCAGCATCCAGAGCCTTGAGGAACTCTGGGCGAATCTCGTCCACCCCCGGGGCCCGGCCACCGAGGAGCTTTTTGACCACCTCAGCGACCTCCACCCCCGAGATAGGCGAGTCCACCCCCAAGTCCCCACACTCTGCTTCCATATCGGAAGGCGTGTTGGTGGGATTGAGGAGGTCTTCGAAGTACTCCCTCCACCGACCCAAAACGTCCCGAGCTGAGGTCAGCAGCGCACTATCCCCACCATAAATAGTGTTGATGCTGCACCGCTTTCCCGCCCGGAGCCGCCGGATGGTGGACCAGAATCTCCTCGAAGCCGTCCGGAAGTCGTTCTCCATGGCCTCACCAAACTCCTCCCACACCCGAGTTTTTGCCTCAGCGACCACCAAAGCCGCATTCCGCTTAGCCTGCCGGTAGCTGTCGGCTGCGTCTGGAGTCCCACAGGCCAGAAAGGCCCGATAAGACTCCTTCTTCAGCTTGACGGCATCCCTTACCACCGGTGTCGACCAGCGGGTTCGGGGATTGCCGCCGCGACAGGCACCGACCACCTTACGGCCGCAGCTCCGGTCAGCCGCCTCCACAATGGAGGCACGGAACATGGCCCATTCGGACTCAATGTCCCCCGCCTCCCCCGGGATATGGGAGAAGTTCTGCTGGAGGTAGGAATTGAAACTCCCCCTGACAGGGGATTCCGCCAGACGTTCCCAGCAGACCCTCACAATACGCTTGGACCTGCCAGGCCTGGCCGGCTTCCTCCCCCACCAGCGGAGCCAACCCACTACCAGGTAGTGATCGGTTGACAGCTCCGCCCCTCTCTTCACCCGAGTGTCCAAAACATGCGGCCGCAAGTCCGACGACACGACTACAAAGTCGATCATCGAACTGCGGCCTAGGGTGTCCTGGTGCCAAGTGCACATATGGACACCCTTATGCTTGAACATGGTGTTCATTATGGACATTCCGTGACGAGCACAGAAGTCCAATAACAAAACACCGCTCGGGTTCAGATCGGGGGGGCCGTTCCTCCCAATCACGCCCCTCCAGGTCTCACTGTCGCTGCCCACGTGAGCATTGAAGTCCCCCAGCAGAACAAGGGAGTCCCCAGGAGGAGCACTCTCCAACACCCCTTCCAAGGACTCCAAAAAGGGTGGGTATTCTGAACTGCTGTTTGGCGCATAAGCGCAAACAACAGTCAGGACCCGTCCCCCCACCCGAAGGCGGAGGGAGGCTACCCTCTCGTCCACTGCGGTAAACCCCAATGTACAGGCACCCAGCCTGGGGGCAATAAGTATGCCCACGCCCGCTCGGCGCCTCTCCCCGCGGGCAACTCCAGAGTGGAAAAGGGTCCAACCCCCCTCAAGGAGACTGGTTCCAGAGCCCAAGCTGTGCGTCGAGGTGAGTCCGACTATATCTAGCCGGAACTTCGCAACCTTGCGCACCAGCTCAGGCTCTTTCCCCATCAGAGAGGTGACATTCCATGTCCCTAGAGCTAGCTTCTACAGCCGAGGATCGGACCGCCAGGGTCCCCGCCTTTGGCTGCCGCCTAGATCGCCTCGCACCCGACCCCTATGGCCCCTCCCATGGGTGGTGAGCCCATTGGAGGGGGGACCCACGTGCCTTGTTCAGGCTGCGCCCGACCAGGCCCCATGGGTGTAGGCCTGGCCACCAAGCGCTCGCCATCGAGCCCCACCCCCAGGCCTGGCTCCAGGGGGGGGCCCCGGTGACCCGCGTCCGGGCAAGGGAAAACGTGGTTCCAATATTTTTATCATCATAAGGGGTTTTTGAGCCGCGCTTCGTCTGGTTCCTCACCCAGGACCTGTTTGCCTTGGGTGACCCTACCAGGGGCATAAAGCCCCAGACAACATAGCTCCTGGGATCATTGTAACACGCAAACCCCTCCACCACGATAAGGTGTCGGCTCCAGGAGGGAGGGAACATTACTGATATTAAAGGTAAGTTAAGGATTTTGACAGGCGTAGCCTAAGTGTCAATCTACTAGCTAATCAGCAAACATCAAAATATTCTTTGCAGCGTGAATAACTAACGTTAGTCATTAACAAGCTTGATTTATTTTCTGAGTTTACAATTTTCTGAGACAACAAGCACTGTTATCCTGAGAGAGGCTGAAAATGCTGGATACATATTACTAAACATATATAGTACATTACAGAGTTAATCAAAGGGTCAGAGTCAGGTACTTCACCTCAAATGGATCATGGGTTTTCACATAGAAAATAAAAATCTTCAGCACCACTGTGAAGAATTATAGCAGGAGGCAGCTTGGTTATATGAAACATCCTCACTACTGTAAATCCATGATTCTGCAAAAGTGTGTTTTCTAAATTTGAACTGAGCTTCTAAGTGTCCCGGTTACAAGGAAATCAAGGGAAAGACAAACATTGGTCACATTCTCGTCTTTGATAAGATGTACATCCTGGTTCACAACAATATGCCACAGTAGCATCAAAGAATTTTGTGGAATTCATCCCACCTCAGCCTCGTTTTCATTTTGAAAATGGTGACCTCTGCGAAATAAGCTAATAGCCCCCCCAATTCAGTGCCAGAACGTTGGAGTTCACCCCAGTGAGCGAGAGGGTTACCTCCCTTCCACTTCGAGTTGGCGGAGGGGGTCTGACTGTTTATGCGTATGCACCGAACATCAGCTCAGTGTACCTGGCCTGCTTCGAGACCTGGGAGGGGGGCTGGGAGGTGCCCCCCATGGGGACTGCATTGTCCTGCTGGGAGACATTAACGCTGATGTGCGTAGCGACAGTGAAACCTGGAAGGGTGTGATTGGGAGGAACGGCCTGGCCGATCTGAATCCCTGTGCTGCCCACAGTGTGTCCATAACGAACAGCATGGTGGAACATAAGTGCTCCTGTGACCGGAGCATCCTGGGCCGCAGGTCGATGGCCGATGGCCGTCTGATGGGACTGGCAATTTGCTACTTTTAATATCTCTCCTTAAATGTTTCATGTTTTTTTAATTAAATTTTTTATTGTCATATTTAGTCCTACGATTTTACTTTGTGCATTAAGCATTTTATTTTTTATCATCTTTTCTGGAAAGCACTTTGAATGACCTTCTTGTATGAAGATGTGCTATACAAATAAACTGAAACCGACATAAAATATTCATTCTCTACTCATTTCAGCTTCTCCAGTTTACAGCTGGGATCCTCCAGTACAGCAGAGAGCAGCTTCACTCCTGAGTCTCCTGGGTGATTGTAGCTCAGATCCAGCTTTCTGAGGTTTGACTTCAGAGCTGAAGTCAGAGAAGAACAGCCTCTCTGTGACTCTACAGCCTGACAGCCTATAGAAAGGAAACCACAAAATTTCAGACAAAATACAGGCAGCAGCGACCTGTCAAAACACCAGTGCTGAAGTTGCCAGTGACTGGCCTGGACCCACCAGAGCAAACAGCCCTTCAGCCCCCCCCCCCCCCCCCCCCCCCCTTCCCCCATCCCAGGTCTCCCTGTTGCTGATAAAAAGCTGCCATTCGGGGGTAATATTCTGCACTTGGGTTTGCCTGAGTGCCTCTGTTCCTGCAGCTGCCACACACTGTTCACTGAAGCTCACCTTTTAGCGTCACTGACTGTAATAACAGACATAAATGATCAGCTTCTAAATTAGACCATCCAGTGAGAGCAACCCACTGCATCAAACAACTGGACTCTCTCACCCCCAGTCCTGCCAGAGGAAGAGCACTGAGGACAGAAAAATGACAGCAAACAACATTCAGCATTAGACTCTAAAACCGTCTGTAATGTCTGTGTTTATCCAGTGGACCATAAATTAAAATAAGCTTTCCTATTTCAGTTTCATTTAGATGTTATAAAGTAATAAATAAACAATCATAATAATTAAACCATGTATTACTGACTATCAGACAACTTCAACAAGTTACCAAATGGATGCAAAATCAAAGATATTCATTTGCGCCTGGCACTAACCATGTACTCCTTCACAGTACTAAGCCATAGAAAGGTCCCCAATGAAACCCCTGCATTCCTGCATCGCAGATACTCTAATCGCAGCATTTATGAGATTATATTTGTACTGCCTGCCAATTTTTATATTAGATTAGACTAAAAAATGAGAAATATCTATATGCAGAAGTAGTTTTTCCTGATAAGAAGGATGACATCAAGACTGTCAGCATTTACACATCGAATTATGACATATCTGAGTAGCCCAGACTGTCCGTAAAACAAAGCCATACAGTATATTTGGCTGACTAATGTACATACAGTGTAATAAGCTTATAATCAAATGGATAGAAGAACGCTCAATAATGGACAGGATTCAAAGGGTAAATAAGGTGCATCATGTGGAAGAGAAGTTAGGTGGCGTTGGGGTGCATTGTGAGTTTCATCTGGTAGCTAGAAGGCAACAAACAGGGCTTTGGGGGGGGGGGGGGGACTTCTCCGGGGGCTACATCGCTCTACCTTTTTGTAAAATGATTTATTTAAAAAAAATCTTTTATCCTTACACTATAATGGCAGGTTTAGGACTAATACAGTACAGTCATAACCAGTGTCAAGGATTCTATGCATCGCTACAGTCCAGATATTGAGCCCAAGGCTAAAATTGTGGTTTACTTACAAGTGCACTTTGCTGGGCAGTGGGGGTGTTTGTCCTTCTCTGCTCACATTTTCCCCTCTTATCCTGTCTTCTCCTCCGCAGCCCTTCCTCCTTCTCTCTGTTGCTCCTATATTCCCTCCCCTCCAGCAGTCATCTATGTTCTCCTTCCTCTGCGGTCTCTCCTCTTCTCCCATTCTTCAGTTATACTGTCTTCTCCGCTTTCCCTGTATCCCTCCTCTCTTCTGGTCCTGTCGTCTCTTCTCCAGTCATCCCCTGCTTCTCAGTCATCTCTGCATCTTTTCTCTCATTTGTTTGCTTATTCTTTGATTGTTTGTGTTATTTGTTAACCCACCACCCCATGCTGGATGAGTCTTGATGTTTTTTGTTCTTTTTAAAGTTAGGCTTCTTCCTTTGTTTTTGTGCCATATCTTCTGCCCTCTTCTGGTTGCGGCAGTGCATGACACGGGTGGAAAAATAGGGTTTATTACAACACACACATCAAAACCAAAAGGATCAGGATGGATCCAAAATAAACAGCAAATGACCAGGAATGAACTAAATGATGGAATAAACACAACTAGAGAACTATATACATACATACAACATACAGCTATAATGAAGCATCAAAGAACAGAAGCAGAACAGTCACTTAAATACACAGCTAACAAGACACAGTGCAGGACAGTGAGAATCATAACCAATAACAAGGACTGAGGGCAACCCAGGAACAGGTGTTACAGTTAAACAGCACTGGTGAAATCAAAGTGACCTTTCAGCCACATGGTCAGCTCTGCATCGCCCTCTGCTGTTTGCATTAGAAGCTGCTTGAAATTCCCACTCTCCTTACCAACACCTCGAAAAGCCAGGCCTTGCCGTGCCAAGTACTTAACTTCAGAAGATTTTTCCTCACTTGCTGCTGCTCTTTCCAGCTCATCTGAAGGTTGAATATTAACAGGATTGATCTTCTGAATCCATGTCATCAGTGCTAATCTGTGGCACTGCCTGTCTTTATGTGCACTGAATTTCCCCAGTGCCTTTTCCAGTTTCGCATGCCAGTCTTCACAAGAGCTGAATCTGTCTTTCATGCCAGTTTAGACATTTGTGTTACAAATTATTTTGCACAGTAGAAACAAAGAACCCCCTTAAGAAGAGGGGGAGCTGTAATGGAGCCCAGTGTGATCTTTAAACCATTTCTCCTGAAAGCAGGGTCTCCTGTTTGATAGACGTGACATTTACATTTGGCTGATTTGGTGATGGTCCAAGCTCTTTCCCCCCCTCCTCCCTAATACACCTTCATCTTCACCTGCCTGTCTGCTCTCTCTCTCTCTCTCTCTCTCTCTGTCATTGACTCACACTCAGTCTCCCTGATTAAATGCTGTATCTGAAATACACACCACAGGCCAAACTAAGAAGCATATTAAACTAACATCAGGATCAGGCTGCTGTGACGTCATTATTCACTCTTAACCATCAATATTTGCTCCTTTTCTCACTCCCCTCCATGTCGCCTGCATTCTCTGCCGTCAGCAGCCTCTTGCTGTCTCTCCCTCTTCATCTTTACTCTCAGCACAGCAGAGTTTACATGAAAGCAGTTATCAGTAAACAAGTGGTGTTTCTTGGCATGATGCTCAGGAATGGATCTCTCAGGATTTGTTATCTGAATGGGAATGATTAATATATGAAGAACCCTTGACTCACATACTGTATACGTCTATCATCTGACTGGCACTAATTATCTCACTGTCTGTACTTTCCTGCTTTTCTGTGGTTGCCCAAAAACTCACGATTGTCACACTTCCTCTTCATGATGACAAGCTACTGACTGTGAATAAAAGCTGACTGTAATAAAACTACCTGCATTTAAATCATACATTAATGACACAAAATACCTTAAAGTATTACTTACTTACTTATTTTGCACAGTAGAAACAAAGAACCCCCTTTGGGGGGGGGGGGGGGGCAAAGTGAAAGTGATGTGGAAAATCGCCTCAAAGGTTTAAATATACATTTGCAGATAAATGAAATGCTATGTGGCCCAGTGGGTGGCGCTGTCTGGGGATTTGAACCCCCATTACTGCATGTTCGTACCTTGTTTGTGCTGGTTTGCCTGCTGTTTCTGCCGCAGGTGAAAAAGCATACAGGCAGCTGAACCGGTGTCTCTAAACAAGCCATTGTGGGTGCAGGTCATAAGGCGATTTCCTACTGCACGAACTTGGCCCAATTGAAGGTCTTAGGAGGTAGTTCCTGAACCGTTTTTTAGTTCCAAAAATAACATACTTTTTTCTTGACCAAGACTCACTGGGTGGGGCTTATAGTGATAAACTTTTCCTATTGGTTGACCACAAGCCCCAGCGCCAACTTGAAAGTTTCATGAAAATGCGGGAAAAGAGAAGTGGAGCAAAAATTGAGCAGATGGAATTTTTTGTAGCTCAGTTACACTAAAGGCATCAATGAGTAACTTTTTTGCTTCTGTCCCCATAGTTCTGCATCTGAAAATGCGATTGATAACGATTAGCATAATGAAGAAGTGTATATTATGGACACTGGACTGGAGCATTATCAGATAACCTCTCAGTTATCCTTGTGTGAGAAATATACACAGTCACATATTGAGACTATATTAGATGATGTGGTCTTGAGAGTGGGGCGGCATGGTGATGCAGTGTTGCCTCACACCTCTGGGACCCGGGTTCGAGTCTCCGCCTAGGTCACATGTGTGCAGAGTTTGCATGTTCTCCCCATGTCGTCGTGGGGTTTCCTCCGGGTACTCCAGTTTCCCCCCACAGTCCAAAAATATACTGAGGCTAATTGGACTTGCTAAATTGCCTGTAGGTGTGCATGTGTGAATGCATGGTGTGTGAGTGTGCCCTGCGATGGGCTGGTCCCACATCCTGGGTTGTTCCCTGCCTCGTGCCCATTGCTTCCGGGATAGGCTCCGGACCCCCCATGACCCAGTAGGATAAGCGGTTTGGAAAATGGATGGATAATAATAATAATAACAAATAATGATGATAATCATTGATGTCCAACGACTGCCCAGTTACTGTAAACAGTAAAGTACACGTAACTGGACATGTCTGTATTATTTTGGTTTATACTTATTAATCCATTAATTCTAACTTTTGTACTTTAAATGGACAGAGTACAGTTATTATTATTAGGAAAAGTATTGTGAGGGAACGCAAAACTATTGAGAGGAAACACAAAACAATTAAAAATATATTTTCTCACCCTGACATCTAAGGGACTCCATATACTGCAGATGATCTATAGAAAAAAATCACAAATACATCACTATCAACAAATATGTGGTTTTATTTATGATGTATGAAATCAAAATCATTGGGACTCAAAGGAAAATGGCTCTTCGCAATTTTCTTTTAAACCGTAATCATAGGCAAATTGATTAAACATAAGTATTGATTTATTTCCATGACAACATTGTATATAATACTTATTTTGTCACCCTGGTCTATTTCATTGCACATAAGAGAAGGCACACAGAATAATAACCAAAGGGTGAAGAATTTGATTGTGATTTTATTTTGAAAGATCACTTTATTATGGAAGGCCATTTGGGACTTAACATCTACTTTGACGCCCATGCCAACATGTCAAACAAATTATGTCTTAACACGTATATTACTTACGTGTTAAGCCATTCGGACATCTTAACACGTCTTAAAACTGCATGTTAATGCGGCCAATTTGAACCTCTTAAGACGTTTGTACCTTTAATGCATCTATGCTATTGGTTGGCATAAACGTACACACCCCTTTTGACGTAAGGGCTATACGCATGCAGTACGTGCCCTGTACGTTGTAGTCACGTGGTCTCTATGTTCAGCCATGTGAGTCCTACGTTGTTAATACGTATAGGCAACGTATATATTACGTGTCAAACGTGACTGTGATGTTGTTTTCAGCACAGTCCATTTGTTGGAGGGGTGAATCACGGATTTATTTAAACTGGCAGAACAGTTATCGTTAAATCTTTACAAAGTATAACTGGCAGTTTTAACATTTAATGAAACTGGAGCAAAAATGGTAAATCTGGCTAATATTGATTTAATTGCACTGGTGTCTTTGTGCTGAACAGTGCAGATGAGCTAAACTTATCATTTTGATCACTTTCTGTTCTGCATTATCAGCAAAAACTATATATTCAGCAAGGAAACGTATGTAGTTATTCATTTATTTGTAATAAGGAGTTTATAGTGAACGGTCATAGCAACAGTATGAATGGCATCAATAATTTAGCTGCCTTATATTTTACCGGATGTACGTCGCATAGCCATTCTAGATATCTGAAATGACAATTGTGGATAGGAAGAATGTCATTGTGGATATCTGAAATGCTCTCTTTGACTAGGAAGAATTGAATTAGAGATATCTGCAATCTGCATATCCAGTCTAGCGATTAAATGTTAAAACGCCTTGCCATACTTTTGCATGAATTGTTCCTGTGCTGCAGTATTAAACTATTTTAAAATGCAAAATAATTATTCTGTGACTGCATTGTTAATTTTTTTCCCACGTATTTTAAACAAATCTAATAACAGAGTAGATGAATTGATCATACTGAGGGGTTGTGCCATTGCCTTTCTCTGTCCATGTCCTTGTGTTCTACACCACACCTTTGTTTCCTGTAAACCTGCGTTAGGCTCTTTCTGTACCTTTCCGACACAGAAACCTTTTCTTAACATGGATTTATAACTGTCTTCTCACTTGAGTATGAATGATGCTTAGATATAATCTATATAATATAAATTTGATATATACTATATATGTGCACCCCACAGAAATCTCCACAATTGTAGAGATACATATTTCCTAGAGAGCCCAGGCATGAGACACAAAATAATCAGTTTTCCACAGCATTTTCCTCCAAGCCTTCTCTAGTTAAACCATAGAGACTATACCATCTCGCGTAGTCACTGGATAGCATGCAAAGAGCCATTTCTGTGGTTTTTGTTCTCTTGCCCCATTCATCACAATCGCGGTGGATTAAAAGAAAAAGTCAAAAACAGTACTGTGTCATGCTATGTGTAATAGGATTGCAGATTAGCTTAATGGACAGTCACCCCCGTTTAATTTTTATACAGTTTTTCTGAATACTTAAACACTAACAATGATTCTTATAAAACTATTAATAGTTATAGCAAAATTACTCACTGCTTTGCACTCAGTATGCACTTTTGTAACACACAATTTGCAAATGTGTAAATACAATCCACTGCACAGCACTCTTTTTGCGGAACTGTAAACACAACTCACTGTTTTACACACAATTTCTAAATGATCAACACACTCCTAGTAAAACTATACACATTTATAGCTATTGTTTACACTACTTTGCCAGCTGTCTGGCCACACTGTCACATGTGAAAACGGTTTTAGATAATTAGTTCACTTTGCAATCAGCATGAGCGCTATAAATAAGCCACAGGTACAGTAAGCTTTCAGTGTGGAGAACAATGGAGGGAGAAGGAAGACTGAGAAGAGTGAGAATTAGAGAAGGGCGAGGAAGAGGATGAAGACTAGGAGGTGAATTTAGAGGATGAGGAGGTGAAGAGGAAGGAGGAAGGGTAAGAAGAAATAGAATAACTGATGTCATCAGAGCTACAACAGTGGATCATGTGATCAACCATGGAATGACCCTGAGGGAAGCTGGCCAATGGGTTCAGCCTGACCTGAGCCGCTACGCTGTAGCAGGCATCATAAGGACGGTTCCAAATGAGAATCGGTTAGTACAGTTACTTCACAGTACGTTTTGTAATAGTACCATACTCTAATGAGAAACACAAAACTGAAATGGTTACTCTACAGACCTGCTAGACATCCAGAATCTGGGGGCAGAGGAAGAATGTTCACTGAAGAACGAGAGACCCATATAGTCAATATGGTGATCACAAATAATTCCATTAGGCTACGAGAAATACAGCAGCGCATAATAGAGGATGACACCACCTTCCGAAACATAAACAATGTGAGCATCTCTGCATTATCTCGTGTACTGGCATGCAACAGAATCAGGATGAAGCACATTTACAGAGTCCCTTTTGAAAGAAACAGTGAACGCGTTGGCATGGCAGGAACATTACTGGACACGGTGCCATAACCAATGTCCCAGGACAGCGTGGTGGTAACATAACTATGTGTGCAGCTATAAGTCAGAACGGTGCTGTTCACCATCATGCAACCCTGGGCCCATGTAACACTGCACACATTATTACATTCCTGGACAGCCTACATCATATGCTCACTAATGTTCACAGACCAGTTATGTCATCATATGGGACAATATTAGTTTCCATAGGACTGCTTTAGTTCGCAACTGGTTTACAGTCGCCCACTCTTCACTGTACTCAACCTCCCGCCTTACTCTCCATTCTTGAATCCGATTGAAGAATTCTTCTCTGCCTGGTGCTGGAAGGTCTATGATCGTCATCCCCATCAACGCATGGCTCTTTTACAGGCAATGGAGGAGGCATGCGAGGATATTGACCAGGCATCATGTCAGGCCAGGATAAGGCACTCCAGGAGAGTTTCCCCGGTGCCTTGGTCTAGAAAGCATTGCATGTGATGTTGATGAAATTCTGTGGCCGGACCCAAAGAGACGACAAGAATGATTTTTTTTCTCTCTCTCAGTGAAATTGTATGTTGTCTTGTGTTTCTTTTGATGCATGTGAATAAACATTCATACTTGAAATTTGAATCTTGAATTGTGTTTACAGAACTATTTATGACAAAAGTATGACCTCAAATTGACATACCTCGTGCACAGAGAAAGCAAAAGCCAGATGTGTTTTCCATTCCTACCATCAGTGTGTAGTTGGTGCATTGTATGCTTATTAAGATGATGGTTTGTGTTAACTGATTGGTACAAAAATACCATTTTTACAAAGGTTTGAAGAGTTAAGCAAGATTTATTAGTTTTTGCAAGAGACCTACAATGTTTTGCTGATTTGGTGGTTTTTTTATTTGTGTGCAGAGTTTTTGCAAAATAGCCAGTAGTTACAAAAATGTGTTTAAGCCATCAGAAAAAAACATGTGTGCTTTGGTGCACACCCATCCATCCATCCATTTTCCAAACCGCTTATCCTACTGGGTCGCGGGGGGTTCCGGAGCCTATCCTGGAAGCAATGGGCACGAGGCAGGGAACAACCCAGGATGGGGGGCCAGCCCATTTCAGGGCACACTCACACACCAGTCACTCTCACACACACACCTACGGGCAATTTAGCAACTCCAATTAGCCTCAGCATGTTTTTGGACTGTGGGGGGAAACCAGAGTACCCGGAGGAAACCTCACGACAACATGGGGAGAACATGCAAACTCCACACACGTGACCCAGGCAGAGACTCAAACCCGGGTCCCAGAGGTGTGAGGCAACAGTGCTGACCACTGCACCATCATGCCGCCCCCCATGAATTCATTTTTCCATTTTTATTTTCAATAATATTGATATTAACTCAGCATCTTATTTTCAATGTTGAAAAAGTCACTTTATATCAAGGTTTCGCCACCATTAATTTTTCAATATTGAAAATCTGACCAAAAATCAATTCAGTTTCAATGCTGATAATTTAACACTGACCATAATTCAATGCATTTAACTATACTTCAACGCTGAAACAATAACATGATGCTATCTGGGCTATGAATAATTATTTCAATAGATATACAGATTCCAAGCTCATATAGGTGACACAC